>NC_086251.1:11218148-11548982 GCF_021018805.1 Prinia subflava
TACCTGAGGCTTTGATATTATAGATCTGCTGCAGTTTCTTGTTTTTATTATGTGTCAAAAGTTTTGGCTGCTTCATAGCATGTATAACAAATCACATGACAGACTGCTTTGAAGTCTGAAAGTGTAAAATTCAAAATACTACCACTATAATTCTACTGAAGTTTACATAAGGCAAAAGACATTGATCAATTTATCCTAGAAAAAGGAGATTTGGCTCAAGCAAAAAAAAGAAAAAAAAAGGTGGAAGTGCCACGGAATGCAAATATTTACCAAAGCTATGAAATAAAAAGAGTTTATATTTCCATTCAAAAGTACAAAAATAACTTCCTTGGATTTAGCCAACATGGAAGGATTTTTCAGTAAACTACTTTTTAGATTCTAATTAATGAGCAATGCCCTTTTTACAAAGTGGGAACATCTGGTTTACTGGCTCTTTCTCTCACCAGTTAATTTAAGTAGTACAATTGACAGTAATTGTAACTATTTCAACTTCATTTATGTCTCACTACTGTTCTGATCTGTAAATTAAACTCTTATCGTTTTTTCACTCCATACATAGAAAAAATATTTCTAAAGAGTTGAAACCATTCTCAAAACAGGAATAAATTTTAGATTCATGTAAGAGTAAATTACATAATATTCACTGTATCCTAATTTGGTAGTATTTTTTTGTTTTGTTTTCCACCTTATACTGGTAAAAAGTTTAAGACAGTAAATTATATACATTACCTAGGTACATTTAGAGGTTAATGAGAACCACGCATAGGTACAACATATATGTTGTAACCATTTATTTCACTTTTATTCCACCACTGACAACTCTCCTCAAAACTAACATAACAGCAAGTCTTAAAGGCTGGCAAAATCTCTGTAGGTGTCTACATTTTAATGAATTTTAAGAACATTCCCATTCACTTGTTCAAATATTTGCAGCTTAAACTGTGCAACAGCTAAATATCAAGTATACTCAAACCACTATGAAAGGTTCTAATTTTTTTATACATTAAAGGTACTGCCTAGGAGAGAACATGGAACTAAGAAACAAGATACTTCCCTCTACCACCTGCCCAGTGTTCAGCCAATGTCCACTCAGATTTCTAGGTCTTCAGTAGCTTTCTATAACATTGTCCAGCACCCCCCAAATCCATATAATCTTTTAAAACCCAGAAGACCTCTGATAAAGATTTCCCCAGCTCATTTCTGAGAGATCTGCTTGCTCTTCTTAGTTTTGAATTCAGGACAAATTTGCTTTATTTAATGCTTCATGGCTGTAATTCTACAATGAAACATGTATAGTTTCTTAAGCTTTGTAGAAACTTTTCATTATGCTAATACAATTGATGAAATTTTTTGACTCTAATATCCCCTTAAATTTACTGTTACCCTAAGGTATATTACATAAATGAAAAATCACTATGTTTAAAATAATCACTATTCCTCTTTCCCCAAACATGTACACTCCTCTTCTTACAACAGACTATTTTACTAAACTTGACAATTAGCTAGTCAGACATGGCTATTAATATAAAATATCAATGTAGATGAAATATTATTATGTTAAAATATACTAATATGCTACTATGCATGTACTATACATAGCAATAGGATACTATAATATTTTACAATATTAATAATGTAAAATATTGACTATATTAATAATGTAAAATATTGACTATTTTGAAGACTGAAGTCAGATTTCAATATTCAGCCACATTTAACAGCATTTAAGTCAAAGCAAAAAGATAAACTCCTATACATACACCTTCACAATTCAAAGACATCCGTTGTGCTTTTAAGCTTGCAGTGGTAATCCCTACTTTTCTGACCACTGACCAATTTTTGGAAATAGCCTTTAGCAGTTTTTGTTGCATTATTTATCCTAGGGAATGAGTTAAATAGCCATTTGAGGAATCTTAAATTTTGTTGGCATTGTTTTGTACAGTGAAAACTATAGACAACTGAGATTCTAAGCTGTGATTCTTTAACCTATTTGACTGATCAACTTGGTGTCTGCTTAAATGCATTTCAGCATAGTCAATAGACTGTGGCTGAAATAGTGACAAAGGGCATTTTTATTCAGGAAAAATAATAAAAGTACTTCAGTATGAATTTAGCCTTGGAATCATTGCATTATTACATTATACATGTCTTTATTTTAATAAATGAATTTATTCTAACTTACTATTGACATCCAGTAAATCAAGTCTGACATGAAAGTAATGGTGTAACTCCTCTCATGTACAAAATTTTCATTACCATTATTTCACACATAAATGTTAAATGAAAACCTGGGAACAAGACTTTTATTCATGATATTTTATTATTTGCTTAACAGTTTCCTAACACTGTCCAGAGAAGGCAATGAAAATGAGCATGATTTCTACATATTTTATATATCTGTACACGTAAACACAGAGACTGATGACTGTATTTTCCCAACATCTCTTAGTAGTTTGCTGCAGATTTACTTTGTTAGTGCTTTAGAGCATATCTAAAAATAGTTTCATCTACTACCCTCATATTCAGTAGTTATAAATAAAACATCAATAAAAGCACACACACAAAAACATGAGTGCTAGTCTGGTAGGAGGCACAGAGCCCATGGGACCCAGCCCAGAGCAGGTTGTTCTGACTGAACATGTCCAAAACAAGGAGACACAACTTTTACACTGGGGTGTAGCACAGGCAATGAAGAGCCTATTTCAGCTTCTGACTTCAAGGAATGTTGTTCACTTAGCAAAAAGAATATTAAAAAGTTTCACATCTATATGAACATAGAAAACATCAATTGTCAATCATAACCGGCAACAGGAGCATTCACTTAAACAAGTGACAGCTTATACAGTACACAAGAATTAAGCTCCCGCAGCAAAATAGGTTTATTTTGTCTCTGCAGTATGGAGAATGAAGTTTAGCTTTCCTCTGTGTGGGTGGTGTCATCTGGATTATATTTGTAAAATTATATAAAGGAAAATAAATATACCAACAGGCCGGTGCTTGGGATCTAAAAGATAGATGGGTACACACAACTGGGCCTCAGGGGTCTTATTTGTAACCTAAACAAATTGCACCCTAAATTTGCTAAATTTCTCTCCTCAATTTTTTTTTATGACATGGTGATGGTATTTGGCACAGAATTAATTTCCTTCCTAAGACAGTTGAATTCTGATGCTTAATGTGCTAGAGAAAAATAATTTGACTAAACCTTTACCAATAATGAAGTAACATACTAAAGAGAGACTTACTCAAGTGTCTCAGGTTTTTTTCCCAGGGAAACTCTGAGAAGGGAAGAATTCATCAGTAGAAAAAGTTGTGCAACCACTGGAAATGCAAGTACTGAATCCAAGCACTGAGTCTCAACTCCATCACTCCATAATAGCAACACCTCACCAGTGGCATTTTTTAGAGACAAATACACAGGGAGAAGTTGTAGAATCAGGAGACAGAAGAGGAAGAAGCAAAGACAATTAGGCAGACTTTGAAATGTATTTGCTTCCTCATGGAAACACTAATGTACTGCTGACACTTAGAAATTTGCAAAAACCACTATAAAAAGATGTTTATATGTTGGTATGGTATCTTAGAGCCCAAAAAGGACAGTATGGATTGTCAAATATATATATATATATATGTGTGTATGTGTGTGTGTATGTGTATATCTATATCTATATCTATATCTATATCTATATCTATATCTATATCTATATCTATATCTATATCTATATCTATATCTATATCTATATCTATATCTATATCTATATCTATATCTATACTATCAAACACACAGTTATGTATACATGCATATACACTATCACTCTGTACACTTGAAATCAGCTTGGAACAGAGGAGTAGGAAGAGCAGGAAGACACTTAAAATGCAAAAACACACTGGTTACCAGAGGTTTGTCAAGGAAAAGCAGTCTTCTGTATCTCTTCATGCTTTTAAGAGATCTTTCAGAGATAATAACGGATTAATTCAGGGCTGTTAAATCACGTGTAAGCAAAAGTAGCCATGGAAACAATTTGAAGAACTAGCGCTGGAATTTTGGCAGGGGTAAAGTCTGGTCTGTTACTTTCTTCAGCATGGCAATTACCTGAAACTAAAAAATCTACACGAACAGCTTTCCTCTTCTATCTCTGTGTAGAATGGTTCTCTCTAACAAGAGAGATCTTTCTTCGAAAATAATTTATTGTTTGTCATAAGATGATAATAAGATGATAATGCTTTTCATATGATGAAAGATTACTGGCTGATTCATGAAATCCACCTCATTTATTTAGATTACTAATACTCCCTAATACTGTTAAAATGAACTTGGCATTAACATCTTCAGTAATATTCCTGCCAAAGAATGCCAACACCATTTAAGTGGTTAGTGTCCACATTCAGAGCCTATGATTCAACCCATACCTTAAGTATTTTTTGGAAATAAATACATCTCTGATGCTAACTACAGTGGACTTATTCCCATGAACAAAAGTGCGTTACCTAAATAATGCTTGCTTTGTTTCAGGATGTTTAAAAATCAAAGCTGGGACCTCAGTAAGTTTATAGATTTCTTAAGTTATATGGAATTAGCTGTGAAGTGGCTTTAAATACTACTAGACCCATTTTTTTTACATTTTAAGAGCATACTCTGATTAAGAATAATCTAAGGCATGCGTTGTGTGAAATTTTCTAAGCACACATCTAAGTCAGACTTCATCTTTTTTGTTTGTAGGAATGAATAAGCCATAAACATATTTATTAGAATCATCCTTTCAATTACTTAATTTCAAAAACAGATTGATGATTTTAAGTGTATATTGCTTTAGTCTTCTTCTTGTGCAAATAACCTTGGAATGAAAATTAGGGATATATTTGCATATGCAAAGACATCCAAACTATCTTGGGCATCAAAGACAACGTGACAAGCTGCCATAATTACCCACGCTATCATATTTCTGTAGGACTACACTGCTGTGCAGAACAAAGATTTTTTCTATGGAGACAAAGACTTTGAGAAATACCTGACCTTCCTAATTAAACTACAGTTTAACATTTTAGGAGTAAACTAAAGGAATAGCAATTATTTAAGCTTCTTCACAGAGGATATTTATTCAATTTGTATTCTACTCAGACCTTTAGAGTAAGCATGAAAAATGCATTTGTATATATTATGAAAAACATATTTGACTTCAGGAAAGGAGTAGGTTAGATGATATGCAAAATTTTTAAAGAAAATCTGTTCAATATTACCATATCAGGGAGCATCAATGGAGGATGTTTGGAGACAGAAGAACGCTTTTTAATATTTAACCTCTTCTATTTGCTCTTGAGGTCTAATAGGGAGGTCTTAAGATGCATAGTAATATTATCACTGAAATTTTTTCTTTACATGCTTATTTTCAAACATTTTTGTCTTTTGTTGCACTTTACCACATCCTTCTATTCTGGGATAATTTTCTTATCTGTTATCATTGCTTTTAGGCTTTATTTACTTCTGTGTTATTAGACTGCATTTTTGGACTACCAGAAAAAGGCAGTAAATTAGCCTATTGTATAGGTAGCATTTCTTCATAGTTCCTGAATGCAGTGATAATAATGTGAACCTTGTTCTAAAAATCCCTTCTTTACCTTGCCAGATAGCAAAATGCACTACCTAGATAAAAAAAATTATTAGATCAGGGAGAGTAACAGTGATGTAGTGAATGGAAGGAAATTGAAGTGTAATTTCTCAAATATTTCTATCTTGCTACCATACATGTAATAACAATAGGTAAAGAATTGGCTGCTACTGATTTTGCTGCATGTCTGGAAAAATGTTGTCTTCCACTCAAGTGATAAAGTCTGTTTAAGCCTTCTTCCCTTTCCTAAGGGAACATTTAAAGTATCAGCTTTCCACTCAGGGACCTTCCCATTTTCTCTATTTTCCTTCCAAAGCAGATACTACTCATTTTTGCTCTACAAATACGTGTTGGCCTCATTCTTCCTAGTCAGACCCCTTGGCAGAACCACATACATGAAGTTGTACTTTCTATGCAATTTCAAGAGCAGCTGGTGATGAGAAGTTGGCAGAGAAGGATAACGATGACAGCTTTTTCATAGATCTGAGTGACTCACAATTTTTCAATATGAAATCTGTGAGTTCTGAAATGATACCAACCTACACTATAGGAAACTACCAGTTATAAATCATAATCATGGAAACAAGAAGAGTAGATGAGTACATTGGCATCTGGTTGCTATAAGAAAAATATCTAATTTTGCAAAGCTTTAAAGTGCAGCAACAAGAATCAGATTTATGGATGTATCATGCATGTAGTCTGAAAAACTAAACAGTTCCTGAAAAAAGAAATGAATTTGCTTTCATCATGTCCACAAGACGTATTCACTACAGCTGAAGTATTGAAGCAGCTTATTGCTGAGAAAGATCATGGCACCAAGAAGTAATTGCAATCAAATTTTTTAGCGATTTTCCCCTGTATACTTGTCTCAAGTATACAACCACCCTTTCAAAACAAACCAAAATTAGAAACATTAAAAAGAAGAGAAGAAGAATATGCTTTTATCCTTGTACTCCTGGCCAATGCAGTGTTTCTCATTCTCATTATCTGGTCAGACTGAGGAGATTTTTTTTACTGTGTCAGATCAGTTTACATTTCAAATATGTGAGAGTACTTACCAGCTGTACAGCTGTACTGCAGTATTCTGTGTTTTCAGCAGTCTCAGAAAGAATTAGAAGCCTTATTTTGCTAGTTTTATACCCATTTTGGGAAGAAGTTTCCCTAAGCTTTTTTTAAACTAATTGCCACAAAGATTTCTACAATAATCGAAAGGCAGACAGTAGTGTTCCCTTCTAATATAAGACTAATCTAAATTCCTCTTGCCTTTTTCCTATGGAAGCAGGCAAAGGTAAAGGGAAAAAGAATCCTGCTTGGTTGCATCAGGTGCTGGCTTTGGCTGGGATAGCATTCATTTTCTTCACAGTAACTGGTACAGGGCTGTGTTTTGAATTTTGGGTTTAGCACAGCTGGGGTTAAACCAAGACACTTCATTTGCAAAAACAGTCATTCTAGATGCAAAGGAAGTTTCCAAAGTAGTTGCTGTGATAAAAGAAATTGTCAAAGTTAAAAGCCAGATGCACCTAGAGAAGACTGTTTTTAGACTCTGAACCAATTTGTTCAGTAGGTCAGTACATACAAAGACGGAGACATGAAAAGCGTATTTTTATTTAAACAATACAAACATATAACTCCTCTTTAAACTTGGAAAGAAAGTAAGCGTACTGGCTGACTATGAACTTCATAAGCATCTTGAATGCAGGGCTTGGAAAAACACAACTAGTGCTTATTTTGTATTTCACATGGAAATACAAAAAAAAAAAGTATTTTGCTTTAGTGCAGTGAAATCCCTGTTACTAGACAGACAGTATAGCATCTGTCACTAGATTCTTTTGGCAGCAGCCTTACCTGTTATTTAAAATATTTAGTGCTCAGTAACATGATCTAAATTCTACACACTCCACATTGGTTTTCTGCCTTTTCAGCCACAATTAACATAAAAGGCTTAGTCTACTAATCAACAAAATTAAACAAGAACATTCATTATTATTTTTCTTAGTTCAGCTAGTCTTTCAGAAACAAGCAAAAAAATCTTTGAATACAAGAAGTTCTCATTGCAACAGTTCACATGAAAATGTAGCTCAGGAAATTATATATATGACATATATATAATATATGTTATTCCTGAAGTTTCTTTTTCATGTTGCAGATTTCCAATCTGTAAAAACAATTACCTGTAATCCTATTTAAAATTTATTAGATAGTTACTATAGAAGTTTTTTCTAAAAGCATCCTATGAAATGAAGTATCAGAGGTCACATCAACCTGTGTTCCATAATACTGTAGTAGTGATGATGAGCGTGATGAGCATTAGAACTGTTATAAGACTGAAGTAGGCATTCAATGCTAAAATCACAAAGTGCCACAGGTACAATCCATGAAAGAACTCTATAATGGTCTCCTGAAGAGCATATTGTATGTGCTGTGTATACAGCGCAGGAGCTTACAATAATTCAAGCATTACTAGATTTGTAATACAGGATTACTGATGCCTACAGGCACATATAAAAAATCCCAGAATCACTGGTTAAAAAAAACCCCTGTGCTGCAGCATTCACTATTTCCAGTGCACAAAGAAGAAAATTATTCAGAACTTCTTGGGGTTAAGTCATTTTTCATTTGTATGCAAGCAATTATGCTTAATGGAAAGGAGAATTAAGGGTCTCCTAGTTGAAAGTATGACTAAAAAAAAAAAATACATGTTTTGAACAGAAAATCCATGATAATTCTTTGACATTATAGTGGAATAACTGCTGGAGAAAATGCATTGTGATGAATAGCATAATTATGTAATTACTAAGCAAGATAGCATGTCAGATTTATCTGGTGAGATGAGAAGGCTTTTCCAGGGCTTTAGTTGAAGTTCCTGAAAATACTCCTACACTCACCTATACATAAGTAAGTTTATATTTCATTCAATGTGTCTAGATATCACTGCTTAGAAGAAGGATCTTATACTCTATCTAGATCACTCTTGACTGACCATTTGCTACTTGAACATAGTTCTCCACACTCTCAGAATTTCTGAGACCTCCCAGATAACATGAACTCCACTCCATGCTCAGAATCCTATATCCTAAATTCTGTGCGACATAAATTTACTGAAAGAAGGCTCCTGCCTCTTGGATGAATCAATAAAAAGAAATAAGAATCCTTGATTTTATCTAATTTTGCTTGATTTAATACAGAGAATTTTATTCACTGATTCTGTCACTCAAATATAATATTGTTACTAACACCCTCCAAAATCATAAAATCCTCTAACACTGTATTCTTAGTGTTAGCAAGCAAGGCATTACTTCATTCTTGATGAGGTGTCTGTGTGGCCAACAAAATTCCAGCTCCAAATAAAAATTGATACAAAACTTTTTAACCTATTTATACATTTTTAGCAAACAAAGAAATTGGTGTTCATTAGTTCTAAATTACATAATTATCTTTCATTAACTAATATTCTATCCCCTATTGCTTATTTAGTTGTCTTTCCACATCCTAATTAGTCCATATTTTTAATATTTTTAGTATGTCTTTCCTCCAGTAGGGACTTTGCAACACACATACTTAGTCTCTTCTTTATCTTCTGGTTTCTGCAAAATGACCTTATGATCCATAAATTAGGGATAAATGCATAAATAGCATTCCTTGTATCCAATTTCAACAATACATCTCTCTTCTCCCAGGCTTTCTTCATTGAGGCATATAAAATTTAGTTTAACAAAACCAATTCAGTTTAACAAAACTAATTTCAATAATTTTACACACTTGTGTTCTTACAGTAGCAGCTCCTGACACCTTTGCCAAATGCTAACTAAAAGTGATTTAAGACTTAACAAACAGCTTATGATTCATTTAAAAATTAATTGAAAGTTAATTAAAATAATTAACTAAATAATTAACTAAAATTAAGTTTTATCATTTCCAACAGCTTGGGAGCCACCTATATTTCTTACCATCAGAAGCTCATTTACTTAGGCTGCAAAATATGTAGTGCTTTAAAAATTGCACTTTAAAAATATTTAAGCACATTCTGACAGCTGATACAATTTCATAGAATTTTGCGTCAATTACCTTTAAAGATGATTTGGTTCGAGGTTCTGTTTTCTGCCTGACGAGCTTATTTTGAATAAGCAATGAGTGATCTGTACGAGCATCGTAATTCCCATGTTCTGAATCATCTGTATATGTATCTCTGTCCTTTCCCACATCTGAAGGAAAACCAGAAGAAACCAATGGGCTCATTTTAGATTACAGTGGATAGAAATAAACAGCATTTTTACAGCCACAGTTGAATATTCATTTTATGTATGCACTTTTTAATTACATATTTCTTTTCCTATTAAAGCTTTACACTTGAAATGTTATCATGTTTATCTTAAACTAGAAGTGACTGCTATTTTTAGTAGAAGGTCTATAGAATTTTTTTTTATTAACATTCAAATAAAAAAGTCCATAATGTCCTTTACAGTAGTTTTAAAAAACAAACAAATATGAATATTCAACTGCTTGACTAACAGTTGTTGAGGCTCAAGATGTTTCACCAAATAGGTGGCACACCCTGGGGACCAGAGTAGCAGCTCATGTTTTAAATCTAAACAAGCAGTTGAAATGCCTGATTCCTCTAGTCCCATGCAGATATAGCATCTGAGAATTTTTACATTAAGATATTGCAGTAAGTGCTTCAGAACACATTTTAATAGGCATACCTGATAGTGGTAGAGGGCCTTCATGAAGGAAGTGTTCGTCTTGTCATTGGATTTAGTTTTAATTGCTCAGCTAGACTTTTTATGAACTTAGTTAAGTACCCTAAGAGAGCTGCAAGAAACTGAAGACCTCCCTCAGAGCTTACCCATATTGTCCATCAAAGAATCATGACAATACTTGCCATATACACCCAGCAGGAGTAAAATGAACAGCAGTGCCTGTACAGTGTTGGACTGTAAAGTTTTAATGAAAGTTGGAAAATGGCTAGTCTTGAAAAAAGATGTTAAAGATTAAAAAGATGGAATAATCATTGCTACTCAATATTATCTTAGGCAAATTGGAAAAAGAAATATATTCCCACAAAAAATTTACCCATAAATCCTGAGTCAAATTCCCATATCAGCTTTCACATCAACATGGGAAAAGTCAGGTAGATTAGGAACAGCATTTAGCTCAGTAATTCTAAACCCTATACAGAAGCCAAGACAAAAGTTGTGGATGCTGTGGGAACCACAATCTTAAACTTCATGGATTCTGAATTCATAAATATTCACCTGCAACATTTAAGTATTTTTCATTAAGTTGTTCAGTTAAATTCTCTACACTAAGTACCACAGAAATTGAAAAAAAAAATACAAACAAAAAACAAACACAATTATCTCATGCACCCTGAACATTTTGCATTTCTGAGATGGAATATTAAAAACCAGAACGTTTACTGAGCACTATTTTTTCTTCAATTTAGTTAGTACATAATTATTATTCCCTTGATAATTTCTAACATTGATATTAACCATGGTATATCCGTGATGGGATATCTTAAAGTACAAAACAGCTCATTTTAATTGTCAATGTGCCTAACTCAGGGGTTTTATTTATTTTAAACAATGTTTTAACTTAATATACAACCTTATCTCTGCTCAACAAAAGTGAATGTAGCTAAAAGAAGCTTTCAGGTAGTAGGTATATAAAATAGGAAACAGTACTTAGCAACTCTGGAGATTTGACTTATGCCAGGTTTGATGAGCTCTTAGTTTCACTAAAGATCAAGAGCTTGTAAAAGGACCCAGTAAAATGAAGAAACAGGCCTATGAAACCTAAACTAGGTCATTTAAGCTGAAAAAAAGATTATACTTACATTAAGAAGTCTATTTCTATGAGGGAAGTTATAGAGGATTAGACATTATGAGTACACCTAGTACTAAAAACCAAAAACCTTTTGCAAAATTTTTGCAACTTTTTAAATTTAAATAATTTGAAGTTATGAATAAGTTTTCCCTCTGTGCTCAACACACTTTACCTGCTAAACATTTTTATGCTTTCAAGGACACATATTTTAAATTGCAGCATCTCTCTTCTGTAAAAAAAAAACTTTCACCTAGAGATATCTCCTATCCTGCCTGAAATGTAGTCAAAATTTGTTTTAGCAAAACAAAAACCCAAAACAACTCTTAAAATTAAAGATATTTATAATTATAAAGAAAACTTATATAAAATCCAAAGATACTTCCTATTGTATCTTTGAGCAGCTGATGAGTTATTTTATGCACATAAAGCACTGTCCCACTATATAGTATTAATACAGTAAAAAGGGGACGAATATTTAGCACTTAAACATTCCACATTAATAAGCTTTTGTTACACCTGTTGAAAAAAATGTAAAACTGAGACACATACCATACAATTCATATTTCAAAAGTATATTCAAAAGTGTGCATTGTTCTTACCATTCACATAGATTTGGACACTAATGTCAACAAAACTCCTAAAATACAGTTTGCAAATACTAGTCATCCCATTTACCTCTTTTGCAGCATATATAAAAGAACACTGTTTACATAAATAATTATACTCAAAGTTCAATGGAACGCATAATATTTCTATACCAGAACAGGTTAAAAAGAAACATCATAACAAGTATTTTGGGAGGCTCATTTCATATCTTAAGTTGAACTTTTCGCAAATTTCTTTTGATTATTTTTAAATGTTTTTAAAGAACAAAGAACAAAATAAGTTGATTTTAGAAAAACAATTTAAGAGAAGATGACAGCAGATAACCTTTGCTACTAATAGCATTGGCTGCTTATCTGTTTTTTATGACCAGGTGCTTTTTCTGTTATAAAGTATCCACTACTTTTATTAAAAACTGAAGTCTCTTTCCTCTATTTTCCCACCCACAAAGCCAAAATTACATTTGCTTAAAGATAACATGCATACTAAATGTTTTAGTCCTCGAGACTTTCTTCAATAACTGCAATTTCTAAGCTTCTATGACATTTTTATATCATATTTGACTATAAAGTAATGAAATTTTCTGTCATCTTTTCCTCCATGTTATAAGTACATATTATACTATTGGCTTTTTGCAAGTATTAAAATGAATGCTATGTGTATAATGTTGGAAAACTTTGCTGTATGAATATAGCTTTATTTCTGCTACTAACAAAAGAAACATTAGTGTGATAAATATATATATTTCTTAGGCCATAGCATAATAATAAAATGGAAACTATGTGATGTAAAATGTTTTTGTAGCTAACTCAGAGAAGGGTGAAGATAATCAGGACTACATTCTTGGATTCTCCTATCCAGATGAAGATGGCAGTGACAGACACCAGAGCCCCAAGGTAGGAATTAATTGACCCTCTGTTATCAGGGAGTGTGGGGATGGCAGGATGGAGCCACAAGGAGAAATAAAAATGTTGATTTGATCTGCAGGATGGAATGGGGGCAGGTCGGGGGTTGAAACCAAGCAAAAGAACATCTAAACTCAAAGGAATGTTTGAATAATGCATGGGTGTCTATAAATATGCAACATGCTTATACATTTAAAGAAGTGTTTCTGAGTTAGTGGTGTGCTCTTGGCTGAATGCCAAGCATCCAGTCATAATTTTTAACCCTTTTGCTTTTGTGTCTCTTATTGTCTTTTTATTAAACCTTTTAAACTCTACGAGAGAAGTGAATCTCATTTTTCACATCCACAGTCTCTATTATTTGATTGCGTATCTCATCTTCCATGTGGGATTGCCACAACACAAACCAAGACAGCATCCCTGAATCTTGTGTCTCAAGCTGTACTTCTCAAGGATGTTTTGAATGTAACTTACCCCAAAATCAATGATATGGACTAACAGTCTTTCTATTTGATTTGCAGTATAAGTATCCATGTTTAAATTAAAACATGATTCTTAATTTGGCTGCAGCTCCACAAAACGTCATGAGAAAAACTTGATTGCCTGCAGTTCTGCCCCTCAACACTGTGGGAAAGCTACTGTTTACTGCATTTTTATTTTCCATCATGTCTTCCCTGGCCTATGACAACCCATTTGGTTGTTACTGTCGAGATCAGCTGCCAGTGCTCTCTATTCTTGTACTTTTGGATAACCTCTAATGCCAACCATCACAATTAGTCTCTTTGACTTTGGAATGGAGACTGGGTCAGCATGAAATCAATGGAGTGTCCTGGGTTACAGAAGGAAAGTGCCAATGTGGTGTGTAACCAAACTGTGTGTTCTACAAGGGTGGTGTTTCTTTTTCTTCACAATAGTGACTCAGCCCTGATAACTCCCTCCAGAGAAGCAGCAGCACAGTCCCACCCATCCTGAGGGGGTCATGTGTGCTAATGGGCCGTAATGAACTGAATGGCACCAGCAGAATAGGCAGCTGCAATGACTATCAAAGACTCAAAAGAAAAAAAAAAAAAATCCTACAGGTATACATCATCCCACTGTGAAACTCACAGCCCCCGGGGAGGTACTGAGCATTCCTGCTGGGACCTGAGTATATATAATTGGAGACCTAGGACATTGCCAGCACCACAACTCGAGAGAGTGAGGGCTGGACCAGAACTTCCACAAGGATCACCGCTTTCGACAAGACTGCAACTATCACTTCCACAGGACTGCATCCACCATTTAATCAGAATGCAACCACCACCCTAACCCACAGGGTGCCACTCTGAATTTGTGGGTTAAAGCCAACTTCTCTGTATCATTGCATTTATTGTAATCTTTCCATTAAATTGTAGCTCTGACCTGAAATTTCTCTCAAGGTATTTGTATAGAGTTCATTCCTGGAGGTTTACTTTCAAACTAGCAGGAGGGTGAGAAAAGAAGAATCCAGTTAATACTGCTGTAGAAGCTCAGGCTTTTTACACCAATTGACAAAAAGATAAGTCCTGAATAGACCTCAGCTGTTAGACAGCTGCCCAAGCCCCAGAGGGTTTGTGAACTCCTCATCCTTGGAGGTGTTCAAGGCCAAGATGGATGGAGCTCTTAGCAACCTGGTCTAGTGCAAGGTGTTCCTGCCCATGACAGAGAAGTTGGAACTAGATCATGATTGAGGTCTTTCCCAACCCTAGCCATTGTATGATTCTGTTTTCTTTGCTGCTGTTAATAAATGACACCCCATTTGTATTTTGCTGGGCACAAATGAAAGACAAGACATGAGCTAGGAGTGTCCCATTTGTATATACCAGTGGACTTGCAAGCCCATACAAGTTTCTTCCTCAAGTACAGCTGTAGTCAGAAGAGAAGAAACATCCACACCAAACTTTAACACAAATTTGAACTGAAAAGAATCAATCTATCTTTTCCTCAGCTGCTGAGCCTTCCATGTATCTCTTCAGGTTAAAACTAAGTAATGTGAACGAAAAACAGCATCTTTTACTATGAGAAAGAATTACAGCTGACATATATAAATACACAACAATATCACCATGTGTATGTGTAAGCAATTCAGTGAAAAATAGAGTAGGAGACAGACAGACAGACAGACAGACAGACAGATAGATAGATAGATAGATAGATAGATAGATAGATAGATAGATAGATAAAAGGCAATTATAACAATAACATCTTCCAGTATCCATGCTTGCCAACCAATCACACCATGAAAGCGCATCAGCTTTAACTGGAACTTACTAAGAAACTATTTTCTTATATAATCTTCATGCCAAATTTTTGGTCTGTGCCATGATTTTGGAATATCTGGTTTTGAAGAATTATCAATTTCACTATTTCCAGTAGTTACCTTTTCAGGAAACCTTGAGAAGTCTCTTATCTATCGTATGTTTTAGGCACCAAGAAAAGTCGATGGTAAATCATTTGAGAGGTGAGCAGATCTAGCTTTCTGAAAGTAGATATGTTTTATTCAGCATGAAGACATGATTTCTAGTTTAATGCTTCATCAACTGTGAGCAAAAATACCTTTCATAGTAGTTGTGCAAAGTGCAGCAATATCTTTGTGTCTGTATGGGTAAATAGATGGCCAGGGAATTTCAAAACTACTTCATCTTGGAATTTGTAAATTACTACCCATGTGTGTACATGGTTCAATTTGCAGTTACAATGAGGAGATTATTCGAACAATAACTTCTTTCCTACTTACTCTCACTTAATTACAATATCAAAATGATAGTAAATCAGTACAAATAAGGCCATTTTCTGCATTACATTTTATTTTTGCTTTCCAAATTTTAATGCTTTTTATATGTAAATGTCTAAAGCAAATAAACAAAATATCTAAAACCAAAAACAACAATAGAACTGCAGCCAGGACAATAGTGAATGGCATGACTATACAGGAAAAATAAGTGAATAATAACAACTTCAAAGGAATTTCAAGTACATTGGTCAAAATGATTGTTTTATGAAGGACTGTTACTGGAAAAGGATACACTGAATGTACAACACTTCTCTGTCTGTAGTCCCTACTTTTAGTCTAAAAGGTGAGACAGTATCAGGAAATCTATGACAACACACATTTCTCTAGTCCCACTTAGTCTCCTCTTTCAAAAAAAAATGGAAGTTCAGGATAAGTAAGGCCTTTCCACACTTAAATACTGTGACTGTAATCCAAGAATCATTAATTTGTCATTATTTCATTTCAGACAACTTACCTAAAAAAGGATCACCATATTCTGTGTTAGACAGCTTAAGTAAGTTGTTTTCCAAAGTCTCCATCACTTTAGCTGGAATAAATGCAATATCTGTATCAGCATTCACATGTATTTTGTAAGCTAAAAATTCTTTACTGTAAAAACACTTTTTAAAGCTGTCAGTAATTCAAATAAAAAAACTTGACCTAAAATTTTGAAAACCACTTTCTATCAATAGAAAAGAGAGCAATATAAATTTAATGAAGACCTTCAGTCTATTTCCGAGAGAAGTTTAACTAAATAAAATAACTCACTTGAACAATAATTAGTGTCTAGTGTCTATTAAGATTAAGGAAAGACTTATCAAAATCTACTACCAGATGAGTTAATTTATTCTACAAAGGTTCACATACATCTGGCAATAGAGGATGGCTATAGCTGGCAACAGGTGACACACAGTGATTCCAACTAGACTAGTTTCTCTGATAAGGCATGTGTATCTGTTAAATTAGAAATCCTAAAATAAAAGTAGTTTCTTATTCCACACAAGCTAAAATTTGAAGGGATTTTCTCCGTTTGTTCTCATTCTTTCCAAATCACTCTTCCCTGATTCTACTGTTCACGAATGAATGCGTCTCCTCCTACGTGTTCATATATAAAGACTTTTTTGCCAAAAACCTAATATTTATTCTTTCTTTCTCATCTAGGACAGATAACAGAAACCTTCATACTTTTCTCCAGCATAAATGAGCAAGGCTTTCTTGTCTTACTACCGAAGAGAAGGAAATGTCATCATTGAGAAAAATAAAAATTACTTTAAAACTCACTTCAAACATTACAAAGATTCACTCAACAACCTGTTAAAATGGCATGTGTAGGTGTTTTGTGCAAAAACATTTCTTCAACAAACTGCAGATATCTAAATAAATCAGAGTTTATTAGTGCTGGAACGAACTCCTAATAGAGAAGAAGCTCCTACCTCGTTCTGACACGACATCCACTGTAGCTGCCGATGTCCCTGCACTTAAAGGCTGGGGCTGGAGCTGTGGCTGCACACAATTTGGCTGCAGAAATGATGAATGCTTGCTTAGGCTCTGAGGATGTGTCTGGCTCTGGGCAAGGCATGGCATAGATCTTCTAGAAGGCTTTAATGGGTGCTCTTTCACTGTCTCGCTCTTGCTTGTATTCATACCTGAAATAGCCAAAAGAAAAATAACATAATAAGCTCTAGCATATTAGGCCATGACAAAGAAAGATGGCAAATTATGAAGCCACTTGATAAGCAACTCCTCAACTAAACAAAAATGTCACGCTATAAGGTTTGATGTTATTAAAAAACAACCTAATGAACTAAAATACAGATGCTAACAGTATTCCATTGTGTAAAATATTTACATTTTCTTTTGAAAGCTACAAAAATTTCCCCTTCACCAATATGGAAATAAATTAATGCTCTTAATCCTTTCACCTATTGGGTAACCTTTGTGAAAAAACATCACAGAACAACAAACAAATGTGGCAAATAAGACCCCAAACATTCCAGGGTCAGTTAGAACAAAGCAGCTGTGACGATGATTTTTCTCTTAAGAGTTATTTCTGAGAGACACAGAAATTAAATAGCTTTCCTAAGTTTACCTGGAAGAAGAACTCAATATACACCTCCTGATTCAATATAGAGCATTGACACACAGTCCTTGTAAAAATTAATTCAACACTGAGCAAAACCAAAGTCCACTGGTGTGGTTAGTCTCTTTCACTATACTAGTTCTCTGCTTGACAGGAAATTTTACTTTACAGCATGTTTTTATAAATCTTAGGTTTTTAGTGATATATTTTATCTCTTGTCTGTGCTAGAAATAATTAAGTAATCTCAACATTTCTCTTCCTTGGAGAGCCAGGAACTTTCCCCATCAAAATCTGTGCCACTCGAAGAAGGACATCAGACCCAGCAAGTCTGTTTCTTATGTAAACTCAATGCAAGTGTTAAAGTTTCCTGTCTGACCACCCTAGAGCCACTGTGGCAGTCATACCTGCACCACCTGAGCTGGGACTAAAGCCCATTCCCAGCCAGCTCCAGGGAGGTGAAGGGTGCCCCTCATGACGGCCTGCACATCCCACACTCACACGGTCAGAACATGGTTTCCCTACCAGCTCAACACCAGCTTTCCCCTGGAGCCTCAGAGATGTAGTTCCTTAAAATAATTTAACTGTGTTGCAGCAAATAACAGATTGAGCTGGATGACTCCAAGGAGGAGAAAAGGAAATCCTGAGGGTTTATACCCTCACTGTCTAAGCACTCAAAAGTCTGGAGCCAGGGCCATGGGCTTCTTCCTTGTTTCTGAGGGTTCCCTGAGTGTCACCTGCTTGGAGCCACAGGTCCCTGGACCCTTTGTCATGCAAAGGGTCACCAGTTCACTGTCTCTTGTCTCCGGCTCCCGACAGCCAGAGCTCAATCTGCAGCTGTCCTGCAGCTGTCCTACAGCTGCACACACAGCTGCCTGCACTAAATGTGCTCCTCAACACCAGAGTCTACAAAGAAGGTCCTTCGATTAGCAGGATACCCCCCATATTTAACTACAATAGCTAAGGCTTAAAAGGGCCTTTCCTTTAAAAACTTCTGTCAAGCTTACAGACCATTCTTTCTTCTGTGTGTTTCTCTTATCAAGAAATGCAGAGCTTCATTAGACTGAGAAGAATTCTTTCCAGTTCTGCAGCACAGCACAAGTGCTCTTGGTCAGACAAATTAAGTATTTAGTACCAGGTGAAGGTAGACATGTAAGCTTCTGTTCCCCCAGAAGGTGTCATAGGTCTTTAAATAAGTATGTGCAGAAAGAACTCTGCTTAATAAAAAGACTGCTGTGTGTGAGCACAGAACACAGTGGACACCGGGTTGGCACCCTTGACAATGCCTTTTTCAGAGCAGAGCAATGGCACATATGTCTGTTGTGCTGCTTTGAAGGTTTCTTGGGAATCTCCTTTATAGTTCTTCCTAAATGGACATGTTTATTAGACAAAAATCTACAGTAGTTAGACACAGCAATGGGTAATATAGAATAATATATAAAGACAGATACTTTGTAATTGCTCTGGATGGCTTTAATGATCGGTTTTTTAAACAGGGATAGGATTCCAGTAACTTTGGATCCTACTGCATAATTATTACTGTTGCCAAAGAGAAACGTTTCTTTCATCTATACTGGAGTCAGTATGTGTAGCAAGATGAATTACTATTAACCAAAGAAATTTATGATAATGTAAAAAACACATACTGACATTTAATTTCAACCCCAATTTAAGTGATACGTATAAAAAATATATTATAATTCTTTCATTAGTTAATGCCTCAATTCAAAAGAAAATTATTCCCTTTTGCTCTCTCTTGCTCTATATTCCTCTGTGTCATTTCAAACAAATTCCTTAATACCATCCTGCTTCTGCTTGGAGAAAATGAGTGACAGCAAAGTAACCCCACAGCAGATTTGCTGTTATGCTAGTGGTATGAGCCACCTTAAAATTTGGAAAAGTTAATTCATACTCTGCTACTGTGTCAGAGTCCAGCTCTGTGATATGCTAGTTTTGATGGCACTTGCTGTTGCATGCAAATGCTTACCCAGCACAAATACCATGTGGCTATCATCAACTGGGCACTAAATTGATTTACTGAAATTATTTTTATTCCTTCATCTCTTTTTCATAAAAACATTTTCTAGACTATATATTTCCAATTAGAATTTTTTTACAGAGTCCTTGCTTGTTCAGGGATCTTTTAACCTGCAGTAGTAGACATGTATACACCTAGAGAAAAAGAAAAAAAACGAATTTACTTGTTTTTCTATTACAACTCCATTTATTCGTTCTTTCTGCATAAAATATTTTTCTGGCAGCTAGCGTGAGCATGGAAATGATTATAGCATGAATGTAAAATTTTCTCATGTTGGCAAAAAAGGTGATTAATGTTTATGGTTTAATTAGATGCTGCCTTTTTTAAATTTAGCACTTCTGTCTAGGAAAGTCTTTCCAAGGGGATTCCTGTTAGAGAGGCAAATCTCTACATGGCTCAAAGCCAGAACAGAGACTGTATTATGTCTCATAGCTGTCTGATAGGTCAGGCAGGAAAGATGGAGATAGAATATGATAAGCTTTTCTGGCTTTTATATTAGTATGCACAATTTAATGCATGCTCTATATTATGCCAATCTAGAACTGACAGAATTATCTGAAAGTTCCCCAGGAAAACTGACACACATGACAAGACTTTTAAAAATATATTATTAGTTCAATGATTTAAAAGACTACAACCTGTAATAGCCTTCAGAGATGGTGAATTTTTCCCCATAGATCTTGTAAACAGGACTAACATTTTGTGCAAGCTTCAGTTCCTAATATTTATTTGACAATATCTTATCCATTAGATTAAAAGAAAGCTATTACTTTGATAGCTCATAGGTCTTTATACAAAATCACCTCTTTTTAAAATTCATTTTTCTGATGAGCTATTTAGAAAGAACTTCAGTATAGCACTATAAGGAAGGCTTAATGGAACTCTATCAGTATTTCAGATTTTTTTTTGACTTGACAAGACAGCAGCACTCAGCTTTCCAATAGCACTGTAACAGCCACAAAGACAAAAGCTTAGAAGTCCATTAGCCATTTTGGCTATAGGCCTTTCATGGACAATAATTTTTACTTATAAACAGTTGCCCCTTGCAAAAATAAAAATTCCCGAGACACTGTTTCCACGGAAAAGACCCCAACTTCTATGCTGAAATGCTTATTATTGGCCAGCACCCCATTTGGTGAGATATTCAGTACTCATGACTTCTGGACATTACTTCCAGGTCACTACTAAAAATACCAGCTATGGCTGAAAGTGATTCCTAGAGAACTCTACAAGAAGAAAAAGCTCAGGAATAAGTTTTCCTTGGTTTAAGTTTCTGAATTTTGTATTTGTCTTTGGGTTCACAGTGATATCCCCATTACTTTGGAACTCTATTTAATACTCTCTAGAGGCATCATCTTCACCTAGGCATTTCAATTGCACCAGGAGAGACAAATAATAGTGCAACAAAATCTAAGAATTAATGAATGCTGAAAACATTTCTCCCATTTAAGTTATGTTTACAAACAGAATTCTCTTGTTCTGCGACTTGGATAGCAAACCTTTTTCCAATTTTCATGGTCTTATTTTTGTCATAAAAAATAAGGAGTAAACAACAAACAAACAAGAAAACCCTCAAGCACAGACCTACTACAGTGCCTTCATGGAGGATGAGAAATGACATTACTTCCTTTAATTACCACTAATTCAGGCCAGTGAAGCAACGACCTAACTCCTTGTGGAAGCAGCAGGAAATTCAACTGCCAGAATTAAAGGATCACTTACAAGCTGCCCAAAACTCTCCTTCTAAATATAGCATAAGGTTGGCCCTGCTCCCCTGTGGTGTCTATCAAGGTAATTAAGATGAAAAACTGAAGTAAAGTCTATTATTTAAAAATCTTTACTGATAGAAATTATATCATTAACTATGATATGTATATGACAGGATTAGAGAAATAAAATTTAGAAGTATGGACATGTTCTCATTGACACAGACAAAGCAGAGATGTTTAATCTTTCTTTGCCTCTGTCTTCAACACCAATGATATGCTAAGGTGCCCCCTGTGTCCTGAGCTGGAGGACCATTGCTGTGAGAATGATAAACTCCCAGCTGACCCTGAGCTTGCACAGGATCTGCTGCTCCAGCTGGATCTCTATACATGTATGGCCTTACAGGATTCATCTCTGAGAATAGTCATTACTAGCTGATGTCATTGTGAGGCCTCTCTCAATGATTTCTGAGCCATCTAGGGAATCAAGAGCGGTCCCAGTTGACTGGAATGTTGCCCCAATTTCCAAAGGCAAGAAGGATGACTCTGGAAATTACAGACCTGTCAGTCTCACTTCAGTCACTGGTAAAACTATGGAGAAGATTATTCTGGGAAGTACTGAAAAACACTTAAAGGACAACATAGTCATCAGTCACAGCCAGCATGGCTTCTCATGAGGGGAACCTCCTGCATGCCACACTTAATTTCTTTTTATGACAAAGTAACCCACCTGATTGATCAAGGGAAGCCCATTATTGTAGTCTTTTATTATTTCAGTAAAGCTTTTTGACATTGTCTCTCACAGTATCCTTCTGGACAAGATGCCCATTCCACCGCTGGATAAACTTATCATGCAATGGGTGAGCAACTGTCTCACAGTTTGGGCACAAGGAGCTATACTGAATAGGGTGACATCAGGCTGGTGAATGGTCAATAGTGGGGTTCCACATGGCTCCATCTTTGGCTCTGTGATATTCAACATCTTGGTAAAGAACTTGGGCAGAGGAATTGAAGGGATACTAAGTTTGCCAATGATACAAGTTGTGAGGAGCTGTTGACTCCCTTGAAGGTAGAGAAGCTCTGCAGAGACTTGAACAAATTATAGAGATCAGCAATCACCAACTGCATGAAGTTTAAGAAGGGAAAATGCTGGATTCTGCACCTGGGATGGGGCAAGCTTGGATGTATGGACAGGCTGGGGAAGGAGAGGCTAGTCAACAGCACTGTGGAAAGGGACATGGGAAAGTCCTGGTCAATGGCAAGTTGAATATGAGTCAACAGTGTGCCCTGGCAGCCTGAAGGGCCAACCATGTCCTGGGGTGCATCAGGCACAGTATCACCAAGCAGTCAAGAGAGGTGACTGTCCTACTCTGCTTTGAGCTGCTGCAGCCTCATCTTGAGTTCTGTGTGCAGTTTAGAGTACCACAGTGTTAGAAAACATCCAAAGAAGGGCTACGAAGATGGAGAAGGGCCTACAGGAGGCCATATAGGAAGTGATTGAGGTAATTTGGTCTGTTCAGCCTGGAGAAGACTGAGGTGAGATGTCATTGCAGTCCACAACTTCCTTGTTAGGGGAAGAGGAGGGGCAGACATTGATCTCTTCTTTCTGGTGACCAGTGACAGGACCTAAGGAGAACAGCATGAAACTGTGTAAGGGGAGGTTTAGGTTGGCTGTTAGGAAAAGGTTCTTTACCCAGAGATAGTTAGCCACCAGAATAAGCTCCCCAAGGAAGTGGTCACAGCCTGCCAGAGTTCAAGAAGTGTTTGTACAATACCCTCAGGCACATGGTTGGATTTGTGAGGAAGGGCCTGGAACTGGACTTTGATGATCTTTATAGGTCCCTTCTAATTAAGAATATTCTATGATTTTATCTATCTACAAGTTGTAGAAAAGTTATTGCAAATTGAAGGAGAGCAACATTTTATACAGGCAGATAAGTGATAGGAAAAATGGTAACAGTTTTAAACTAAAAAGATGAGAGCACCTCTTTCTCCCCCTCTCTCTTTTGCACCAACCTTAGTATCTCCATATTGTTCTCCTCATGTGTCCTCACTTTCCCTTTTCTCTGACTCAGGAGAGAATTGGTGTTTTCAGGTTTGTTTGTCCTCAAGTTCTATCAATTGAAACAGTTTTCATAGAGCTCTGCAGCACTGAAAAGTTGATCTTGTCCAGGTTCTGCAATCGGGGAATTTGCTCACTGTGCTTTTCTATTGTTCACGTGGTCTCTGCTGGCACTGCACAAGCCACATAACTGCTAGCTCCACTCTGCACCTTTTCTTCATGCGGGATGCTGAAAAAAGAAAAGCTGCTACTGCCGCTTTTGTCTTTCTGTCTGCAGCACGGCTGGTTAAAAGCGGCTATGTAAAAAAAGTCCATTGCAAGCCATGCCAAAACAACCACAGCCACATGGCACTGCCCTGGCCGAAGCATGGCTAAGCAGCTGCGTCAGGATGGGTCCAGCGGCCCCCACCGGGAAGAGGCCCCAGCCCTGCCGGGAAGGGAGGCCCAGCCAGCTGCATCACTTCTCCACAGAGAGCAGGGAGCAAGACAGCTTCTCAACGTTTTTTTTGGTTCTTAAATAGGTTATCAGAGAGGAGTTTCCAGCTTTTCTAATTGGCTTAGCAGTGTGCCAATTCTAAGAGCCAGCCAGCGACTGGTCCCACCAGGTACGGAGGAAGTTGCTAGCAGCTTCTCACAGAGAAACACTTCTGTGGCTGATTTTCTCCCTCTTCACCAAAAATCAATTATTGAAAAACAAGCGCACTAAGTACCATGCAATGGAAAGCAATCTGCAATGTCCTTTGTAAAATATTTAGAGGTAATACCTGTTAAAGTTGCCTAGAGCATACGCTTAGCAACATGGTTCACATTTGAAAAAAACAAAATGGAACAGAACAGAGAGAAATGATGGGGTTTTTCTTCTCTTCATCTCCCCATGATTATAATTACTCCTACTTTTAAATTGCATTAAAAGCTAAATCAGCAATTTTAGAAATGCATGATTACAGGTAAGTGTAAAGCTTAATCCACCTTCCACCTTAAAATCAAGTATCTTAATTCTTAAGTGTGCTTTTACAAACTGAAAATACTGCAGATCAGCTGCATCCCCTTCAAAAGCCTCTATTCCTACCCTTGTGTCTTGACCCTCTGCTAAGGGAATCTTATCCACTGCAGAGACATTACAAGAAAACATGCAAAGCCAACACAGAGTTGTTCAAGCAAACGCTTCTTCGTATTAATGTTTTTCCAGGTTCAATGTGTTCCAGTAGCATTATTTTTGCTTCACTACTGCTGAGGTGAGAGAAGCGGGACAGATATTCCCAAAGGAATATTCAGCATGCCTGGATGTAAGTTGTAAGACTGGATAGATCCTTTTATCCCATTTACTCTTTAAGGTCTCTATTTTTTCCTGAAAGAAAAACATACTCTCAGCTTTAAAATCAACTATGAATACATGCATTTTTCAAGTTTTCCTATTTGGAAAAGACATCAGACCCCATGCTGTTGAGAAAGAAAACTGAAGATGGGATTTGGTACTCAGCCAGATTGTGTTTAAGCTTGTTTTTCCTCTTGTAGACATTTACATCACCCCTGAGGAGACTTTTCCTTCACTCAGAATTATAGCAGCTGTTATGTAACTTATTCTCTTCTTGCATTTTCATATAACTTGGAGAGAAGCACTTGTGTTCAGATTCCTTAGTACCTGTAGAAATGACTGTATTTGTCATTGCATATCATTCCTTTATGTATTTTACTTTAAAGCAGTGACAGACTGCTGCCTGATGTCTGGGAAGGAATACTTTGAATGCTAAGCACACTTCTGAGTTAAGTAAGATATATTTGCTTTACAGTATTAGATAGTGTCCTGAACTAAATCATTGACACTTCCTATTTTGCTGGTACATTGTTTTTGCAATAAATTGGGTAAAATTTCATACTATTAAGATATGTAATAAGGTATTACAAATAATTCCTATTAATGTTATCTAGATATGGGATATAGTACTCCAACATTTCATTAAACATCATGTAGATTGGAATGAGAAATTTAAAAGAAATGCATTTATTTGAATGACTGCAACCTCCATATGTCCCATGTGTCTCGTACACCACATACACATTGTTCTCCTAGTGTTTTGTACCTGGGATGAGTCTCAGCCATCTTTTAAATTTGTTTTAAACAGGTCCTCTTAAACCAGTCAGAAAACTCCTGGTACTTTATTAGGAAAAACAAGTAAACAAAACAAATCAAACTCATATTGACACTATCCCTTTTCAAAAGCCATTTATGACGTCTAGGCAGTAAAACCTGGATTTTTGTCCAGGAGCCACAGACTCCTGAGCTCTACAGAAGACAATGTGGTGAATTTGCTGTGCATGTCACAGAGAATACAAACTGCAAAAAAGCTCAAACATCCTGATAAGGTCTCAACATTTTTATAAGAGACTCCACTGGGCCTCACTGGAAGTAGGAACTTACACTTTTCACGTGAGGCAGTAGTATGATAATTAACCTGAGGCCCATGTGAAGATCGTTGTCTGATTATACTCTCCAAGAAGGAAGAAAAAGCTGAACTGACACTGCAGAACAGCAGCAGTGTCTTCTGCATAGGAAAAATGGGTCTTAATGTCTTCACAAATGACTCGATGGATGTAGGGGTCTTCACTACTTATAGGAGAAATGGGTCCTAATGTCTTCAGGAACAACTAGGTCTGAAAAAACAAATCAGGTTCTGGAAGAATGACTGTGGGGATCTTTAGGAGAAATGGGTCTTAATGTCTCTATGAATACCAAGCTGCACAAGTTTGTTATAAAACCCAGACAGCTTGAACTTCTGCACTTCAGGGTAGTAGGAGAAATGGGTCTGCACAAGTCTATTGCAGATCCCAGACAGTCTGAATTTCTAATGGATCCACAGAATCCAGACAGCCTGAACTTCCAAACTTTAGGGGAAAATGACAATACATATTCAAGGGGGAATATGTATTAGGTGGTATGGGAAGTCTGTACCTTCTTAGTACCTCAGCCAATGGGGAAAGGAAGACAGCAACATGTGGTCAGGAGTTTAGGATAAAAGGAGCCTGAGTCCTCCAAAACCTGCAAAGAAAACCCACGGGGTATGCTCCAGTGGACTCTCTCCCTTTATTCGAATAAAGTTCCAGGACTCCTCTGCCTCCTTTGTGGATAATGGCTTTTCATAGCATGGCTTTTCCACACACTTCAAAATACTATGAAGCTGTGGAGAAATATGGAAGCTTGCCCACATTTTCAAGACATATTTTCAAGACATGTTTTTATTCTCTTCATTCACATCAAGCATACAGCATTATCATAGCATCTCTCATTTCAAAATTCACTCTCTATGCGGGGAGCTGTGATAATCATCCCACCATAAAACAATCAAACAAGAACTGAACAGTGCCTTACACAACACCCTTCTCTGAGCTAGCAGCTAACACCACAATGCAGCCCTTCTGCATGACATGATTTTCACCATTTGATCTGTCAAGCATTTATTTAAATGTTGGATAGCAGCTATCTTTTGCTGGCACAAAATCATTATCCTTAACACTTTGATAAACTATAATGTTATGGACATTTAAACTCCCAAGAGCAGGCCCTCAACTAAATTTATCTGTTACTGGTTAAGAAATAAACATTATTTTAAAGTCTTGTTTCTACTATATGATGTGGCCAAGAAAGGACCAGAGATTTTATGTATTCAACTTGTGTGTCATATTTTCCTTCTTATAT
This sequence comes from Prinia subflava, assembly GCF_021018805.1. Classification (NCBI taxonomy): domain Eukaryota; kingdom Metazoa; phylum Chordata; class Aves; order Passeriformes; family Cisticolidae; genus Prinia; species Prinia subflava. The sequence goes on from NC_086251.1 coordinate 11,245,454, forward strand.
TTACAGGAAATAATGTCTAGGTCCTTTCCTTCCCACTTCTAGCATATTTCCTGCCTGTATCTAATAACTAGGGTAAAAGAAAATCTGGTTTTAATGACTTCTTAAGTATTTAGAAATTTAATTTCTAAACATTTTGGACCCCCTGGTTCTGAATCATCTATCTTTTGAGATTGTGTGTGTCATCAAAAATACCATTCATTTTATTGTAAAAGTAACAATTTTACTTCAGTAACTGAAGCTGAATTATTTCTATTGGTATTCAATTCTTCTGGCTAAAAAAATTAAAATATGCACCAAACAGACTGAGTAGCTACACTCACTCAACAGGCACAATTAGTACAGACTTTGCATAATTATCTCCATCAGATTGCAGTTTATGTGCTGCTAGATAAATTGAACTACTACTAGGTATGCAGCACCTACACTGTAGATAAATAACAAAGTTTAGTCTTGAGGAAATTGAATACAACATTTCTTTTCTAAGAACTCCGTAAATTCATAGTTTGGTTTTCAACTGCCATGGTGATATTCTTTTCCCTGTCACAGGGTTATTTGAAATGCTTAGGTTATATTTTTAAGTCTTGAAAAGCTTTTGCAGAAAAAGTGATGCATTTTACTACTACTGTAGAAACACTGCCTATAGGGTTTCAATCATCTAAAGCCTGAAAGGGATCACAATCTCTGGCATTACTAAGCGCTACACCAATCAAGTATCTCATTAGAATATTTATTTCTCCTAATTAATCATAATGTTGTCGATTAAAGTGTTTATATTTTTAACAGCCATCTCATTACTGAAAAAACACAGTGCACCAGAAGGAGGTTAAAATGTTTACTGAACAAACAAGCTATCCTAAGGAGTCTCAGCTATATAAGACTTCAACTTTCTCAACCAGATACATTGGAATCCTCTATTCGGTATGGGCAACACTACTTTTGTTGTGTGCGAATTGCTTTGATCAAAACAAGGAACAAAAATTCCTTCAAATCCTGCAAAACATACTGTGTTTATGTTCCATCAGATAGACTGTAGTTCTACCTGGACCAAGATAAAACTTTCTGAATTTTCATGTGATGAAGCAAGCTCAGAAGCCTAAGACCACAATTTCTAAATCTGCTTATTTAACAGGTCACTGTAAAACTCCAGTGTAACTCCCAAGCTTTTTAAAACAAAAGGTTTAAAATTGATACATTTGTTACATAAAGTCAACTGGTAACAAACTCCAAGCAAAGTAACACTATCTAGAAGCAGAGCTATATACATTTCTCTCCTAAATGCATTTGGGTGAGACACAGATCTGCATGACTTCACATCTGAGGTTACAGACAAAGACTAACAAAGAGGCACACAGTATGTTGGTGTGAGACCCTGAAGAACTGATCAGTTGGGATACCTGTAAGAATAGAGGATTCTCCTTAACCCCAGCTTCCAGTTTGCCCCATGAAAGTGAAGTTCAGCTTTTGTTCTTGCACATTTGTTTGCTCACACTGAAACAAACTGAGATGCAATTTTGTTGGTCATAGCCTTATATGAAAGCCACATTCATCATGTGTTGGCAGTTTGTCGTTATAGCTTATGGACAACATGGAAATAACAACATGACAGCTTACATCTTTATTCTTCTAAATCTTCTTTTTATACAGTACAATGAATACGATTGGTCATTCAGAGCCTACACCTCTTTGTAAACATACTTGCCAGTAAACAATTTAGAAAAACACCACTTGCTAAAGGTTTTTCACCTCCCAAGGATTGTTTGGATTCCTCCTCAGGATTTTCACAGGCCAGAATGAGAAAGTCGCTCACTTGTCTTTCCCATAGACTCTAGCTAGTGCCTGAAGCCTAAAATCTGACCACTGTCAGTACCCACAGCAGCTCATGGTTGTGCAACTACTGTTCACCTGAAACTTGTCTGCAGACCGATAGAGCTCTCAATCCCAAAGAAATGAGCATTTTTTTCCTTGTTCGAACTGCAGTGCAGTTTCATGGTAGCTTTACGTGACTGACAAGAGTCAACATGTGAAAAAGGGTGCACGGACGAAGGGGCAAGAGACCTGTCTGTTTTAACCTGTTAAAAAGCCAGGGGTTTTTTGCCTCCTTCAGCAACCTTTGAACCAAACTCAACTCAGCTACTTGAACATTAGGCCCACGTAGGCAGCTCAATGCTCGGGAGATGTACAGAGCTATTTTTAAAATCTGTAATTTTACAGTTTTCCTAAATTACACAGGGAAAGTTGAGATTATTACTAAAGCACTTAAGAACTCTAAAGGTTAAATATCTGAAAAAAAAAGTTACCCATGCTCTTTCAAAGCTTATTATTTAAAGAGAAAATTACATCCTTTCAATAAACACAATTAAGCAAAATGTACAGAACTATGCAACTCTTCTGTGTTCATCTTTGCGCCTGATTAAGATTTCAATATTACTGGAAGATCCTTTTTCTTTGAATGCATAATGTGTTTTATTAATGTTCTATAATTCAATGAAATTACAGAATTGCTCACACATAACATAATTCTTATCTCTGTTTCAACACTAGATGCAAATACATTTCAACCATTATTTTGTCACTTTTTAAAATAAACACTGCATCTCCTTTCATGAACACACAGAACATCCTTTCAACAATTTCTGACTTTTGGTGGAAAAAGATTTAATTTGCAATAGGTTCACGAGACATTGTAGAACAATGCATCCTGCAGTATACGTGTCTTAATACATACACACAGGCACAAGGAATTAGGAGTGACAAAAGGTCTTTCCTGAAAATGCCCTTCATTGAACACACATCCCCATCATAAATGTATACAGATTGATCTTATCTTTTTTCAAATGAAGCATCCCACTGAACCAATCAAGCATATTACATATTAAAACACTTTAAAAAGAGTTATGAAATACCAAGATGACCCTGAATTATTAAAATTCAGTTAAATCAATTAGATAATCTGAAAGAAAAGACAGGGGATCATGTTTAACAGATGTTATTAATCTCATAGCAATTTCTTAATTTACATTTCAAATTTGCAGCTTTCATTTCAGATTTACAAATAGTTCTTACATGCTAAACAGCTTATCTGACTTTTCTAGTTATGGTAACAATTAAAAGACACTTCCTCTAACACTGCAAAACTTGCTTCACTTTCACTCTTGGAGCACTGTCCATAAAATTATTAACATTACAATAAATTCTGTGGAATTTACTGGAATTGGAATTCCTCACATACAGAGGAAGCATATCCAACACAAAATCAAAGTCTAAGTTAAATCCATGAAAAGTTTTTCTGGAACTGATTATAGACCTTTTAAAAATTACTACTTCCATTTAGGGATTTGAAAGCTATGTCTATATATGTTAATGCATAAAAGAGGGAAAAAAGTAAATACTTTCATTTTTAAAGATGTAAAACAAAAGTGAATATAATATTAAGAATAGATGGCACTAAAGAGATTGAAAAATTTGTAATTTGCAGTTAACTCATTTAACATGAATACTCATATATCAATTTATTTTTTTTCTAATTTTTCTGAAGCACAATTCAGAACAGTAAAACTTGACTAAAAAGCCCACTCCAAACACCCAGTAGAGTGTGTGGACCTAGTTACCAAAATCAAAAGATGCAAGAATGATGCTGACCCAGGAAAAAGTTGCTTAAATAGCAGACTAACATCTAAACAAGAAAGATAACAAGGTATTTGTGGATCAACCACAGTAGATGGATCAGCCACACCAGGACTTCAGAAATAACGATATATCAATCCTTGAGATTTGCTAGTCTAATGTCTATTTGATTTTATCTTCTGGTCTGCAGTCACAATGTCTACTAAAGAACTTTATTTCATTTCTATACACTTCCAGCCATTGCCACCAACACGCTCTCAATCCAACAGCTATCCCTAAGAGGGGTCATGCTGAAGAAGACAATGAGACCAGTTGCTAACAGAATTCCAAACCACTTCTCACTGTCCACTCTTTTCTTCATTCCATCATATAGGCAAATCATTACATCAACATGACAGCTAAAATCTGCCTTTCTATAACAACTTATTAAGACTACAAAAATGGGTCTAAAATTTTATGTGGTGCTATGACAAAATTCTATAGTGCTCCTTTGGATTTATATTGCGTAGGTTTCCAGCTAGATTAAATAAAGTAACAGTTCTTGCTGCTATCACCCATAATTTTTTTTTATCTTAGTTGAAGAAAAAAGGGCTGAACACCTCTATAATTATCTTTTTTCATAAATACTTTCACAGGACCTTTATATATATAAAAATTAATTTCATTCAAAATTTACTTAGCATTTGGGGTTCATAAAAAACTTCTTGTTCTTCTGCAGGATATAAAATATTGTTTATAGTTAGATCTGTAAACAACTGTCATTTACATGAAATTAGCATAAATAAAAAAATAATGTCCTAGAGCTCCTTTCTCTGCAATCCTTTTCCCTATCACAAATAACAGATCAGAGCAAAATAAAGACAATAGCAGGAACAGGAACAGAACTTCTTAATAAACCCTCAGGGCTGATTAACTATTTGAAAGAAACATAACCTTAAAAAGAGGAAAAGAGACAAAATGTATGAAGCTTTTTTTTCAAGTACACTTGAACCAAAATCCTGATAATATATTAGTTCTAAAGACAGCAATGTTCAGCTGACAACCAGTTATGTGCATCAGCATACAAAGCAATGACACACCGTGATATACAAGACCTCACAATTCTTTTCTAATAATTTATATTTACAGATGCCTCCTTTCACTTCTTGAGCCATGAACATTTCAAATGGAGGAAACAAGTGTCTTTCAAGTAAAATGACAAAGTTGCCTTCGATGTTATTTTTGTTTCCATACCTGGAAGGTTTGTTAATAATTTGTAATGACACTGCACTGGCTAGGCTGCCAAGGGCATACCTATGGACCTTTCTGCTCTTCTTGTCCTCCCACCCACAGAAGCTGCAGGCTGCCTTTTGTCCCAGTCAGGTTATACCAAATCTTCAAAGGCCCTTCAGAGAGGCTGAAGCATTTGCAGGGGAAGGAAGGCAAATGGAAGACTGATAAAAAGGGCAGATGCAGAGCTGTCTTCTCACCCATCAATGTGTTTCCAAGGTTATCTAAATTACCAGATGAGAATCTCGCTGGGACTACCCAGTGACAGACAACTGAGAGAATAGAAATTTTCAGCTGCAAGGCAGAGCTTAAAGACTAACTAGCAAATTAGACAAAAGAATATAAAAGTAGAGACACAGCACTAAACATAGCTGGAGCCAGTGGATAAAAAGATAATGAGGAACCTAAGTTGTTTCTGTGGCAAAGTTATGTAACCAGAAACAACAGCACATGCCCTTGGAGAAGTTTAACACAAGGTCACCAACAATTTTGGGGGATCTCAGTCAATGTAACTACCAGGAACCTCTTTAGACAAACCCTTAAGGCCATAAAAGGACTTCCAGTAAGGGGCAGAGGCATGTAAATTGGTTCTAGGAAAAGTGATGTTTATGTATTAGCTAATAAGCATGTTGTAAGGAATATGTATGATCATGATTGAGTAAATACCTTGTTGTAAAATTTTATGACACACATTCAATTAGAAGAGATATCCTTTGAATGTGTCCAGTGCTGTAGGAAAGAATGTCTGCTTTCTAATATTCAAGTTGTGTTAGAAACTCTATTCTTTGGACAATTTCAGTATCATTAGGACACCAGTGAAGTAAAAGCAGTTTAAAGATGACGGCTGATTTGCACATTCTACTTCTGCATTAGGAGAAAGTGCAATGCCCTGGGCATTAGGAAAGCGCATCAAACTTAGGGGTTAATACCTCAACGCCTAGAAAACTGCCACTGTCAGAGAGAAACGAGCTCAGAAGAGTTCCCTAGTCTCATCAGAAGAAAATAAACTTAGATTAGATTTGTATGGAATGGAAAAATAGAATAATTTCAGTTTGAAGGGGCCTACAGCAATCATGTTGTGTGACCATTACCTGACCATTTCAGGGCTCACCAAAAGTTGATGTCATGAAGGGCACTGTCCAAATGCCTCTTAAAAACTGACAGGCATGGGGCATTGGCCACCTTTCTAGGAAGTCTGTTTGAGTGTTTGACCAATTAAAAAAAAAAAAAAAGAGAGAGAGAACTGAAGGTCTAGAAGAGTCATGTTACCCAGTATGGTTAAGGCAGGGAATATAGATTAATTACTGGCGTAAAACAGAGCTTCACCTTTCAGAAAATTAAACTCTTCCCTATGTGTGAGGCATCTTTGTCCTATTTCAACAGAAGTAAATTAATGGAGAAGCAAAAAAGTATGTATGTGGACAGGGTAATCACAGTATTAGGTTAAGGCATAGTTTTTCTTTGGCATGCAGAGGTATAAAAATCGAATAGGGTGGGGAAATTTACATTCTAGAAGTATCCTAGAAAAAGGATTTCACTAAAAGGAATATCTGTGAATCTTTATGAAATTGTAGTATTGTATGAAATTAAAGTGTCAGACAAGAAAGCAGCTCATTCTCATAAATGTATTATGAGTATTATTATTATTATGTATTGTATATTATTATTATTATTATTACATATTTACTGCTTAAAGTTTTCTTTCATTTTGACATGCCAGAACTAATATTTTGAAGAATAGACATAAAATTTGGGAGGAGCATGAGGAAATATGAGATGACAAATAATTTTTTTGTATATTTATTTGCTCTAACAAAACCAGAGTATTCTATAAACTTGCAGAAACAAAATCCTCTTGCCTTTGAAATGGTGCTAACAACATGCTAAACACAAACAGAATACAACCTCTCCAAACATAGTAAAGATTTAACTCTATTTCCAAATAATGAAGGGGGAGACAAGGATAGATAATGATTTCAGTGTTTGATTTGTAAGAGAGGGCTTCTCTTAACTTATACTGCTTAAATAAAAGCATGAAAAGAATGCAACAGAAATCGTTATCCTAAAGGATAAGGAGAGCTACATACCTGTAAGTCAAAACCAAATAGCAACAAATTAAAAATCAATCAGCAATTGGTTCTATGGAACGATTATTTTTCAAATAATGCCTAAGACATCTGGGTAAATTTTCTTAGACTAAAAGGCAAGGGGGGAAAGAAGGAAATAATGAAAAAAAGAAGGAACAAGTGCTATTACACAAAGGAGAGACAGAGGGATGACAGGAGTTTGGAGAATAACTTTTACATATTCTCTGTTCAAAAAAGTGTTTTAGAATTTGACCACCATAACAGGGGACAAATTAACTTTTTATAAAGTGCTTGTTATGAAGCAATTCAATAGAAAGATCCCTTTGATACTATAAAACTTCCATACTTTTCCTTGGCTTCAGCTGCAAGCTCTGCACCTCTACCCAAAATTCTGCTTTCATATTCCTTCAGGTAAATAGCAAAATAAATGAGAATACATTCTAGAAAAGAAAAAAAAACATAGAAGCTCAAGTCTGTTCTTTGTCCATTTTTCTTTCTTTTATGTAAAAGCAATTATTTTGCCTTATCATATGAAATTCAGACCATGGATGGAAAAGTAAATTTGCCTTCCAATGAGAACTACATTTCTACTTACACCATTAAAAAAACCCCAAAATTTCCCAAATTAATCAATTCGCCAAATGGATTTTCAACCTTGAGACTGAATTAACTTCATAATACTTAATCTGACAAGCTGCTTAGATTCAATTTCAGATAAAATAAAAAAAAAAAATCTTGATATTTGCAAAGAGGCCAAGAGATTAAACATCTTCTGCTGCAGTGATTTCTGCTGTCTCCACAATCTTCCTATGTTGGATTTCAAAAGTTTTTTCAAGATACTAAGGGAATTACATTTTGCTAATAGAAAACCTTAGCACATTACCATCAGAAACACTCTATCACAAGAACTGTTCATTTTAATTACTTTCTTTCTTGACTAGTTACTGAAGCATAGACAGTGATGACCATGGAAATAAATATTACCTATCTTACTAGAGAAAAAAAAAACAACCTTACAGGAATATCTGCTTAAAACAAACCCGAAGCACATGCTTTCCTATAATATTAAAACAAAATTTTAGTGAGGCAATTGCAAAAGATCAGCTTTCTATTATATTGCTCTGACAATGCCATTTAGAACTAGGCTATGCATAATATGTAGTATACAGCAACTAGCTTGAAAAAAAAAATTACACATTTCCTTCAACTGATCTAAAGTCTGCTTTTTCTGATACACATGAATGATGGAAAACACCTATTTTTGTCTGCAAATTATTTTATTTAAATTGAAAAAACTTGTTTCTATTTGCTTCTGTTTTCAAGTTAGAGAAAAAGAACGTCTAAAGTAAAAACATCAGATAAAAGAGGACTTCAGTGTGCAGCTACTGTAAAATTTTAACTTCTTAAAAGCTTCCTTTTTTGCTAGGAAAAAAAAAATTGGCTGGATGAAAAATCATTTGCACTTCCCATGTTTTAAGTTTGTCAAACAAGTTTGGAAGAAGCAATGCCAAGAAAGCTCGCATTGAAAGACCTGAAATTTTCTGGGAGATCTGCAGTCAGGAGCAGAGGACAGAATGGTCACTGAATGCAGATAAGCAGACTTAATTTTGAGTGCTGAATAAATAAAACTTCAAAGCAGATGTAAGATATTCTCTACCTTCACTAAGTCACTGTCATAACAATAGATATTATACGTGATTTGGAAAGTCATGCCATACATTAAATGTTGGATTTATTAAAAAAATGGATCAAGTCAAATCCTGATCTGACTGAAAAAGAAATATGAAAATAAAATTCTTGTAAATTTTCAGTAAAATGATGCCTGCTCTATAGAATCAATATTAACAGTAATCATTAAAAACAGTTTGAGTACAAAGTTTTCCTTTTCTTTCAAACATAATTAATAAAAAGATAACTACCAATTCTGGTTTGGTCATTAATACTCTCTTAAGTTATTTGAACCCTGGCTGTGATTCATGGACACTAATAGAATGGTTTGCTAGTGCTTACAGCTTTTAACTAATTATTTTAAAGATGAACTTTAAAAAACCAAAAAAACCCCAAAAAAAGCATAGCAAGTAAAAAGATTTGAAGGAAAAGAAAAAAAGCCCACAGAAGAGATTTTTTGTGGAAAGGTTTAGTATGAAATTTTGCCTTGCATCTGAAGTCAGCAACATCATCTTGGTTTGCACACAAGGGTAATTGGCAATGGTTACAAACACTTATCTCACACCTCTTGGGGCTCATCAACCACTTTTGTTCAATCTAACTAGTCCGCTTTAGTGCCCTGAGTTGCCTTCAACTTTTTCCAAAGCTCTATCTGTAAACTGCACATTTCAATATTTCACTCCAGGAAGGTGGCCCACTTGCCCTAAGAACTCAGTTTTCTTAGGTACTGAAATCACCACTAGAGCCTTATTCCTGACTGACAAATTGTCACACTGATGGAAAAGTCCTCCACTAGTGTTTTTTTCACCCCTACCAAAAAAAAATCCCAAACTTTTGAAAAGTTGCTTTAGGAAGGGTGAGGATTTATTCCCTTTTTGTTTTCCTTCTAGTAGGACACATGATGATTGTAGTTATTTTACTGATGGCAGCTTTTTAGGCCAAATTCTTTCACTGTGTTGGGTTAAAAGTAAACTAAAATAGCACAGGTCATCTACAATTGGTGATCTGCCCTTCTTTGAGTCATCTATGCCTATAAGATCTTCAAATTACAGCCAGAATTACAAAATAGAAGGCATACAGTATTTGGAGCCTTGAAATCAAAGTTTCGTAGATGACCTGTTAGCTATTCAAAAACTTTACAAGCTTTTGCTTCTCAAGACATTAACCGCTCCAGTAGCCAAACCATTCATCATTCACAGCAACTTACAAAGCCATGCATACTTCTTTTGAATGGTTTCCTCCTCACTTTGCTGTTAATTAAATTAACATTTAATTTAGAAATTCATGGCATTGGCTATTTACTATAGTAACTGGCACTGCACTTCTCAGCAGGTTGGCTCCCAGTGGTGTCAGCAGTGGGGCACTTGCAGAAACAAAGGCTGATACCTTCTTGAGCTACTTTGACAAGAGTGAAACTAGGAGGTCAAGGGAAGAGATTACTCCTCTCTAGTTGACTCTCCTGCTGCCACATCTCGAACAGCATCCAGCTTTGGGGTGCTCCTAGTAAATAACATAAAGAACATAAATTTTCAGTTCCCCTGAAGTTGCTTAACAGAGCTTTAAGACTAACTAATAAAAAAGATAAAAGGATGCAAAGGTATGCACACAGGATTATCAATATAGTTGGAACCAGTGGAGAATTAGATAAAGAGAACTACAGCGGGGTTTTTGGCGAGTTATGTAACAAGAACCAGCAGCACATGCTCCAAAAAAAAGTTCAAGGAAAGGTTGCCTGTAATATCAAAGTATTGAGGGAATACAACCACCAGAGACCCCTTTAGAGGATCCTCCAGGGCCATATAAGGACTGTAAGCAGGAGGCAGATGCATGTAAATCAGTTCTAGGAAAGTGATGTTTAGGTATTAGCTAGGAGGTACATTGTAATGAATATGTATAATTATGATGGATAAATACCTTGTCGTAAAGTCTTGTCAAACACATTAAATTAAAGGAGATAGCCTTCAAACATGTCCAGCACTGACAAAGAATACTGCTTTTTAATGCTTCAAACTGTGTTACAAAGTTTATTTTCTGGTCGATTTCAGTATCACCTCTGCACAGGACACCTCAACATACTAAAGGCAATCCAATGAGTTATAAAGATGTTTAAGAAGCTAGAGGGCATGGAACAGGAAGAGCAGCTGGTGAATCAGCACTTTACCAGAGCAGTCTAAGAAACAACTTATCTGCACATCATGGCTGCTCTGAAGATAACTCCACTACCTTAAAAAGGGAATTACAGAGAGAGAGCAACACAGATGCCCAAGAAAAAGACAACTGAGGTCAGAAGATCCAATGAGGAAATTTTCAACTGGTCATAAGGGAATGATTCATCTCAGCAAGAGTGCTGAAACACAGTGATGGAGAGGACTGTGGAATAGATTTCCAAAACTTAGGCCCTGAGCAATCTGACCTAGTTTCAAAGTTGGGCTGTTTGGAGCAGTTTTAGTCTAGATGCCTCCAGAGACATCTTCTGACCCAATTTCTCATAAAGTTCTGGAAGCTTTCCTCAGCATAAGAAAGACTAAGCAGTTAGGCTAATAGAGCAACTACAGCAGAATGAAGACAAGATTTTTTATTCATTCATGATGAAGCTTCAAAATATGGGAACAGAAGGGACAGTAAGAAGTCGAAAATGGTCAAATATGAACCTAAAAAATTCTGCAAACTAGCAGAGAAAAGAAATAAGGAAATTGAATATGGAAAGGAATGGAGACAGCCATATCCACTTTTAAAGAGTCTCCTCAAAGAAACTTACCTTTGCTAGTCAGACATCCAGCATATTCATGGTGGCTTATATTGGAAGTTCCACCTCTCAAACTACAAAGCTTAACTTCCTGTATCTGTAAGATGATTACTGCAAACTGACAAGGCCAATGTCTCTTTATACTGATAGTGTTTGTCAGGAATATTTTACTGTTCAAGTATCTAATTCTTGAGTTTAATAGTATATATGCAAATTAATTTTAAAGATTAAGCATTAAAAAAGTAAAGGTTTTATAGAACTGAAGAAATGGAAACTCTGAGATGTTTCTCCACAACCTTAGCTTTACCTAAGTAATCTATTGAGAAGTGCTGGTTTTCCTGCACTTTTTTATTAAAAATGTAAACCCCATTTCAGAAAACTTGGCCATAGAAAAAGATGTGTGACCTCTGCAGTTACAGAAGCATGCAATATGCCAACTGTCACTACTCTCAAAGAAACAACAGCTTCCAAATACATAAAGATGGCAACTGTGTGCAAAAACCACCTGCTTACCAAGAAAGAGAAATTGCACTTTATATAGAACTATCAGTGTCCCACCATTATGGACTGAATTTCTGAATGACTTCCAGCATTGAAAAAATGCACTATTTGTGCTTTGCATCATATTGACTTTGCATCATATATTCATTCATAACATACAGTCATGAGACAGTGAAACAGCTCTGTTCCTTAAGAAATTGTCACATACTCCCTAATACATCCTCAAGACCTCCTTCTTCATGAACTTAGATTGATACAAATTCTAACCTCCAACACAATTTTATAAATAACTGAAAAAGCAAATTTGCATTAAACAGGGAGAAAAATAAGAAGAGGATCACAAAACAGTAATATTTTCTAGAATAACTTCACATATGGCCTTTATGAGTATTATTTCCTATTCCAAAGAGAAGTGTTTTTTCCTGCATTGGGAAAAATTGTTACCATAGGCATAACTAGCGGGGTTAGATCTTCTGCCCTTTCTCAGTCTCTCAGGCCTCTCTTCCTCCAGACCTTTCCTCCCTTCAGTTTAGGCTCTTGGATAGGAACCATCAGTACAGACTCCATCTACTTCTATAATGCAGTGTGATAGAGTATTTACTTACTTACTGGATGTCCAGATTATTGGACTAATACAAAAAAGGGGAAAAAAAACCATGGAGGGAAAAAGGGAGATTATCAGTATTTTCAGATTCTTTTTCACTACTATAATAGTTGTAATTTTTGGTCAGGTTCTTAGGTATTTTTTATTGTGAAAAGTGAAAAATAAAAGCATATTTTACAAATCTGAAGAGAACTGGACCATCAGAGCTAAGTAATTTTAAAATTCAGACAATCTGCAGGCAAAACAACACCCTAAAATGACAGATGATAAAGTTGTTCTCATCAAATGAATTACTTTGGCTCACTTCTTAGAATACAAAGACCTCATATGCAGTTGTAATCTTATTACCATCCCTGATACCAATTCTTAGAAAAAAAATTAAAAAGCAAGGTCTTATTAGTAAGAAATAATTAACTGCTTTTTTCAACACTTACCTCTAAGTGTTGAAGCTCATCTGTCCAGCAACATCCAGAATTACTTGCAGAAAGCTTGCAATAGTAATACAAGTTTTGATCTGCTGCCTGACTAGTTTCAGCAAGGATTAAAAAAAAAAAAAATCATAGAACTGCCAACTCAGTGTGATTTGGCACAGCCTGGTTTTTGGTAGGGGTAGCTTCTCTGAGAAGCTGTTAGAATCTCCCACCATGTTCAACAGAGCCAATCTCTGATGGCTCTGAAGATGGCCATGCTGCTGACCCAATTACAGAAGTTGGTAACACCTCTGTGGTGAAATATGTAACACAGAAATCAAAACAGCTCATGCACAGTTTTTTCCCCAGCGTGGGGAGGCGCTGCAGCCACTGCTGCAGCTGCCAGCATGCTGGTGTGGCCTGTGGCAATACACTGTCGTGGCCGCCACCATATCAGCATGGGCGAGTTTTGCCTGTGTGGCCACCCCTAGCTAGCCATACCACAAGCAAAAGGGCAGGAGCAGCTGTGGCAGCCTCTCTTTCCCCGTGTTCTGCATGAAGAGAGGTGTTTAAGTAGCACCAACACTGCAGCAATCACCAGTTCCCATGAGGTGGCGGCAGGGCCACACGGCCAACAGCAAAAACGGGAGGGTCACTCCCCTGTGTGGAACCTGGACGAAATGGACCTCTCGGCACTGCAGAATCCAGCAAGTATCTTTGAACTAGTGGAACTTGTCTGCAATGACACCTACGAGCAGCAATTTTTCTTCTAGTCAGAGAAGACTCAAAGAATCACAGAATCACTAGTTTGGAAGAAACCTCCAAGATCATCAAGTCCAGTGCAGCCCTAATACCTCAACTAAAACATGGCACCAAGTGCCACATGCAGGTTTTTTTTAAACACATCCAGGGATGGTGACTCCACCACTTCCCTGGGCAGACTACTCCAATACTTTATCACCCTTTCTGTAAAAAACTCTTTCCTAATATCCAATCTATATTTCCCTTGACACAGCTTAAGACTGTGTCCTCTCATTCTGTCAGTTGCTGCCTGGAGAAAGAGACCAACCCCCACCTGATACAACCACCTTTCAGAAAGTTGTAGAGCGTGATAAGGTCACCTCTGGGTCTTCTCTTCTCCAGGCTAAACAACCCCAGATCCCTCAGTCATTCCTCATAGGGCTTGTGCTCCAAGCCCCTCACCAACCTTGTTGCCCTCCTCTGGATGCACTCAAGCATCTCAAGGCCCTTCCTAAACTGAGGGGCCCAGAACTGGACACAGCACTCGAGGTGTGGCCTCACCAGTGCCAAGTTCAGGGAAAGAATGACCTCCCTGCTCCTGCTGGCCACACCATTCCTGATACAGGCCAGGGTGCTGTTGGCTTTCTTGGCCACCAGGGAACACCACTGGCTCACATTCAGTTGGCTGTCGACCAGTACCCCCAACACCCTTTCTACCTGGGCACTGTCCAGCCACTCTGTCCCCAGCCTATAATGTTACAGGGGTTATTGTGGGAAAAATGCAGGACTCAGCACATGGACTTATAAACTTCATCCTACTGGACTCTGCCCATCCATCCAACCGTTCCAAGTCTCTCTGCAGAGCCCTTCTCCCTTCCAGTAGACTGACACAGGCTCCCAGCTTAGTGTCATCTGCAAATTTACTAATGAAAGACTCAACACCCTCATCCATGTCATCAATAAAAACTATTGAACAGAACTGGCCCCAGCACAGACCCCTGAGGGACACCACTGCTGCCTGGCCACCAGCTGGATGCTGCACCATTCACCACCACTCTCTGGGCCCAGCCATCCAGCCAGTTCTTAACCCAGCAAGGAGTGCTCCTGTCCAAGCCATGAGCTGCCAGCTTTTCCAGGAGCATGCTGTGGGAGAAAGTGTCAAAGGCCTTGCTGAAGTCCAGACAACATCCACAGCCCTTCCTGCATCCACCAGGCAGGTCACCTGTTCATGAGAGGAGATCAGGTTGGTCAAACATGATCCAAACCCATGCTGGCTGGGTCTGATACCCTGGCACCCTGTAAGTGGTGCATGATGGCACTCAGTATAACCTGCTCCATTAGTAGTAAATAAATAATGACAATAGTAGCAACAAAATCCAGGTTGCCCCTCTCCCCGCCAGCCTTTCATCTCTGGAAAACTGTGTCTTTCAAATGGAGAGAGAAAAATGAAAGAGGAAATTACCCTAATGAAGATAAAAGAGGCTAAATTAAACTAGAAGTCCACTAAATGTATTTTTCATGAAAGTATACACTTTGAGGATATCCTTGATGAAATCTATGAAATGTTCTGGAGAAAACTTCTGATTTGAATTCAGCTGGAATCCTTTATTTTTTGCATATTAATGCTCATATAATTATTGTAAGAGTGGTGGTTTAAGGCTAGCATTTTCACACTGATAACTGCATACTTCTTCTGAAGTATAGACTTCATATAAACATAAATATATATTTATATATAAATATATAAAAATATATAATATAAACTTCATATATATATATATTATACATATATATATTATATAAATGGACATTTGGCAGCTTGTCAATCTGGAAATTAACTACAGATCTCATAACCATGTAGAAATGGGCTATTTTAAGGCCCCGGTGTCACACAAAGTATCACCAGATGAGTACAGTAGATGAAACAGCTTCACATATTCAACATATTTACATATTCAAATTTACAAAAATTTTACCTTCTTTTTAGCCACTTATTCCTTCATTGCATCTTCAGAAGCCTACAAAAGGGCTCCAAGAAATACAAAATACCAGATACCTGTCACATACTGCTCCTAATAGCATAGTCTTCTACACAAAATATTGGAAAGTTGAAAAGGAAATTGGAAAGCCTCAGACAGAGTATAGCTATGGTAAAAATGGTTTTCAAAATTTAAAAAAATAGCTGTTTTGAAAGCACTTCTTTTTTTTTTTTTTTCCTTGTTAAAGGGAAAAAATGCTGAATAATCAGTTTCATCCACTACTTGACGCCTTGCTTTGCCTTCTTTCCATTACAGGCTGCAAGAAATTTGGATTCCTTCTGCTTAGGCAGAAAAGACGGACAACAAATAACTATGATGGTCATAGGTATGAAATTAATAATGCTTAATAGATTAACTAATGGCACTAGTAGGCTCCTAAGATAACACCGCAGAACCAACATGCCAAAATTGAACGAAAAACTACAAGCAGCAACCAAGATGGAAAACAGCCCAGTCAGACTGACAAACAGATCATTGTCACCATGACACAAAAAAATCAATTTTATCTCTAAAAAAACCCTTCCATTAAAGTACAAGCATTTATGAATGAATACTTCAAAATATTTTTTTTTATGCCTCAACTGAAATACAAGTTAATCTCAGGTTTACTGTCAGATTTCCACAATATAAAAAGTTGTGGATGTTCCTTTCCAACACCACAAAACAATAGAAAGTTTTGATTATTCCCTACCAATACATTATATTTAATTCAAAGTAATATCCTAAAAGGTGTTTGTTTCATGCCTCAGATGTGAACAAACCTCTCAGTCCAGGAGACAGAGACCAGGGTAAAAACTTGGAAGTACTATTCTCACCTTGATAGCCTGCTCTCATCATTATTTTGGAGCATGGCTAAAGTAATCTTATTAATTCCTCGTCATCCACTGTTTACATTTGCTAATGAGATACAGGAGGCATAATTTCTTATTCATAGCTAATAAAAGCATAATCCATAAAATTAAATCAAATCAAATCAGAATCTCCAGCACATCTATTGTAATCCTACTGCTATCAGTGAGGGTATAATGGGCTCCTGTGCAGACTACATTGACTAAACCTTTACAGCAAAGGTTTATTTAAATTCAAGTATGCTCAAGATAATTATCAAATCAATCACCATGAAATACCAACCACACTTCAGGAGGGACAGCAGAAATGGGAACTAGTTTTTTATGACAAGCTGTTTTTCCACTCTGTTTTTTTCATTTTATGTAGATGCTGGATTTCTCAAATGGCACTTCAAAGTCCTGCATTGTGGGATCTGATAGTGGTCGAATAAGAGATTTTCAGGCTTCAGGCACTAGCTTGAGCCTGTGGGAAGTCAAGTACACGGCTTTCCCTCTATGGTCTGGGAAGTCATAAGGAGGAATACAAACAATCCTTGGAAGGTGAAAAACCATTAGCAGGTGGTGTTTTTCTAATTTGTTTACCGGCAGAGATGTTTACAGAAGGGTATAGGCTCTAAATGACCAATCATATTCATTGCACTGAAGTGTTGTATAAAAAGAGTGTGTTTGTAATGAACCTTTGTTATATGCCCTCCGATGAAGGCTCTGAGACTCACATTGCTATTTTGCCATCCCGAATCGTAACGATACGTGGTGACCTCTGGCGTTCGTTGCAGCCAAGAGCTGAAGAACAGCAGTCTCCCTCTGCCTCCCCTTGACAGGTAAAGGAGTGTTTTCCCCTGCGTGTTCCTGGAGAGCCACAGGTCTCAGTGACCCCAGAACCAGCCTGAGCTGGTTGGGACGGTGCCCAGCGAAGTGAATGTTTGCATCTGGAGCAAACGAATGCATACAGGCGCTAGCCGCTGGGACAGGCTTCTGAACTAGGAAACCGGCCCTCTACTAAAAAGGACAAATTGTGCCTTGTCTTCTCTGCATTCTTTGGCTTCTGATCCTCCCTTCTCTGCATTGCGAGTGGCCATGAAAGATTCTCAGCTGCAGACTGCTTCCTTCACCTTTTCCGGCGCTTCTGTTTCCATCTGCAGGATCAGAGCGAGCACCCGCCGTTGCTGCCTCCCGCCTCAGCATTTCTAGCCCGGACCTCTGCACGGGACTCTGCGCAACTCTGGCGTGCTTCAGTTTTCCCTCGGAGATCAGGCAGGCAGAGTGTTGTCTTGTCTCCTCCTCCTCCTTTCTCCACATCGTGAATGGCCGCGGAACTATTTCTGCTTCATCAGCCACCACGGATGGTGTGTACATCGAGTCTAGCGGACACCAGCCCATCTCGGAAACAGCTTGTAGAGCACCGACCTTTGTATGCCCACAGTCCCGGTTACAAACGCAGGACAGACAGCGGCGGCCTGGCCCTTGGTCGCAGCAATTCCATTCAGACTTGGCGGGGGGGAAGAGGGGGGGAATCTATTGGCAGCCTTGCAAAACATGGAGACATTGCTGGCCCAGGAGGCGGGGGGCAGAGACCAGGATCTCAATTCCCAATCCCCTCAGTGCCCCGTTTCCCATGTCTGTTTTAAGGACCGCTCCGTGTGACTCCTAGGGTTTGGTAGCTTTGTTTTCTCTTTGCCTTTTCGTTCTGCATGTGTTTGAGGGCGGGGAGGGGAGACCCAGATGTTTCACCCCCGAGAGGTTGTGGCGGACGGAAGCGGGAGGGGCTGTGCGGCTTCCACCGCCGCCACTGTTCGTGGCTGCTGAGCGGCAGTGCGGGTTGCCTCCCCCATTCCCCCTGCGATAGGGGCGAGGGCGGGAGCAGCCGATCCGGGACCCGAGTGCTGGACGCAGCCCCTGCCACTTCTCGGCTCTGTATCTGTCTGTGGGTGCTGCGTGGCGAAACTGCCAGCCCCCCATGGCGCCACGGGCGCTGCAAGCAGCGCCTGGAGCGTCTCCTTTCTCCGTGACTTCCCCCGCTTCGCCCTCCAGGCCCCTGTGCGGCGCCGCGGGCAGACGCTTCCCCCACTGCGGCGTTGGAGGGGGCACCGGGGGCTGGGCCAAGGCGTGGAGGGCTGGAGCTGGGCCTCGCCGCTCCTGGGTTTTGTTGGCTGCGGGCAGCCGGCAGAGGCTTCTAGTTTGCGCAGTCCCCGCCTCCTTGCATGGAGCTGCGGGCAATACGGGCAGGGCCTTGCCGCTGCTATGCCAGAAGAGAACAGTGACTGAGCTGGGCACGTAAATTTAAATTCAGAGCAGCCTCCGCCATCCCCTGGGGAGCGGCGGAGGGAAGCTGCCAGCCCACTCTGCTTGAGGGAGAAAGTTTCACGCGGACCCCACCCCCCTTTCCTTTTCTTCTTAGGGCATCACTAATTAACAGTGTTGAAACTTTAAATGCCTGTTTGTAAAGAGGAAAATAAGCAATTAAGTGTTATCTCAGCTTCATAGAATAATTATTACTGATATAGTGATTACATAATGTGAATTTATTGATATGATATGATATTGTTAATAAGTTACAGTTTTATAGCCAGCTTATTCTCATATGCTTTGCCATCTCTTTGAGTGCAATTACCTGTAAGACACATGTTACTCAAGGATTTTTTTCCTTGTTTTCTAGTTTTTTAAAGTATTTTTCAGATTTCCAGAAAAGGTTATCTGAGCCTTGTTGAAGGCCTCCTCTGATCCAAGGGTATTGTGATGCAGCTCCAGTTTTGGTCCTAAAATGACTCCAACAGTTTGCTGAGCATCCCTATCCTGACAGGATTTCAGAGAACATCAATTATTATACGGTTTTATTAGTCTTTACCACAAGATTCTTAAGAACCTTGTTTTAAAATTCATGTAGAGGATTCTTTTCCAGTTAGAACTTTGGCACTGGCCATGCCTTAGGTTCTTTCTGGATAGGAATTTGCCAACAGGCCCAGATGTTTCTGGAGCAAAAATTACATACGAGTTATTTGACTCGGCTGCTTGACCTGTAAATGTAACAGCTGAATCGATCTTTGGAATGAACCTGAGACCCTCACCTGGGAGAGGGGTCCAGGTCTTTACTGGAAAGAAACTTCAGCTGCTTGCAGTTTCTGCGCTGATGAAAATTATAGACAACAGATAAATCTGAACAATGTAATATTTATATTAGAAATTTGGGAAATGAATTATCAAATCTAAATTTTGATTGACTAACAACGGTAAAGCCTAATTAATTTAATAACGTAGGAGAAGATATGCCTGTGTTTTATCATTAGCAGTCACATCAGACATCACCCTCGAGGAGTGAAAAGGGACACATTGCATAGCCTTTGTGGCTAGATCAACAACAGAAGAGTGACTGCAATAGAGACAATCATGTGTCTGAAAATTATAGAGACAATTCGACAACAAAAGTCCTGTGTCTCAATGTCTTCAGCTGATGGACTTTTCCCTGAGTTTCATTTATTTGGACCTAAAGAATTATTAATTTTCCTAAAAAGATGTAATTGTACCTCATGTAATACCTCGTGTGTGTTTGGTGTGCTTTGTAGTTACCAAGGCCTGTGATGTTACTTTGTGGTGATTGAGATCATGCAGATTGTTGGGAATCAGGTTCATCACCAATTCAGATTTACATCCTACATGTATCATTGGCCAACTGAGTGAACAATGATCCTGCACATCTGGCAATGCATCTCTCTACACCATACAAGTTACAAAGCCCATACAGCTGCTACCTGAATTTCAATGGTAAAAAAGTGTAAGTGCAAACACACAGATTTCCAAAAGCTCTGAAAGTGCTTTGGAGATTCAAGGTAGCTTGCAGCCTTTATCGGAGTAGACCTTCTGCTCCTTGGGGAAATAGGTCATCTCATTAGCTGCTATGAACTATCTTCTCATCCACAGCATGGTCACAGTCTGTCACTTTGGCCCTGACACACATCCTCACATGCCCTTGGTTAAAAAAAAAAAAAAACCCAAACAAACAGAAGACAGAAGCCATGTTGTCTGAATTGCTCCTTTGATAATCAAATGCCATTAACAGTGTTTGCATTTAATGACAGCTGATCTTGCAAAAATTGTTCTTCCAATATAGTAGGAAGACTTTTAGTGGAGCTTTGCTAACAGTGAACAGTGCTCCTTTGCAAAATGTGGTGCAAATTTTCAGGGCACATTGCTTATCATCTGCCCAGTCATAAATTACTGAAATTGATAAAATCAACCCATTTGTTATTGAGGCCAAAAATAGCTGGGTGCTGGTGCAAGGGCCACTGTCTTTTACTGACAGCTCAGAAAAACAGGAAAAGTCATTGTTACCTGGAAGTATGAATATGACTGGCAAGTGCTAGAAGGTTACAAACCAGGCTCGGCCCAGTTGGTTGAATTGAAGGTTGTTGCCATGGCATTCCAACAATTTCTTCAAATACTGCTGAATTTGGTCATTGAATCTGCTTATATAGCAGACATGTTATAAATGTTTGGATGGTTCACTTCTGAAAGAAGTCAATAATGCAGGTTTTTTTCTTATTGAAAACTTTGTGGTGTGCAATTCAAGTCCAAGTTTATCTATACTACATCCTGCACATTTGGAGTCACTCCAGTCCCAGGGTTGACAAGTTAGCTAATCCTACATGGGCAGCCCCTCAGCCTGACAAAATTGTCCAAGTCAAAGCATTGCATGACTCTCCATCAAAGTGCACATACTCTGCAAAAGCAGTTTCAGTTAACATCAGCTGAGGCTCCTGACATTGTCAGTTCTTGAGCTGTCATGGCCTTGCTGCACCTTTACCAGCAGGGGTAAATCCCAGAGGCTTAAGGCCATGCAGCTTTAGCAAACAGATGTCACTCCTATTGCTGAATTTGGCCAATTTAAGTATAGGCACATATTTAGTAACACCTTCTCCTCTGCTGTGAAGGAGAAAAGAGATGCGATGCTATTGCCCATTGGAAGTTAGTTCTTGCAATCTTAGATATACCTTCTTTTATGAATCTCACAAATTTGGTAGTACAAATTCTCCAGCTGGTCAGGCCAGTGTTGAATGTGCTCATAGAGCTTTAAAGCATGTTCTAAAAATAAAAAAGGGGAATTCCTGGAGAAACCCTGCACAGTTGATAGGCAAGGCTCTATATACAATTGTTACAGTGCCACAAAACTCAAATAATCCTGTCATTTCAAATTGTTCTCCTTTGTTGCAATCTCCGGGCAAGATGCACCTGCCTTGAGCGAGGGTCTGGGTACAGGATCTAACCACTAATAAGTGGAAAGGCCTGTATGAGCTTGTCACTAGGGGTTGCAGGTATGCACACATTTCCATGGATATTGGGTACAGTGGATGCCTGCAACGTGTGTTCACCCTGACTTGCAACACCAAGGCAGAGTATCACCAACAGGCAACTTTCGAATGATGATCAGGATGCCAATCATCATTCAGATGATTTTTCTACAAGTAGAGAATGAGCATTCTATCTCTTCTTTTTTTTCTAGAGTAGTGAATGTTGACAAGTTATACTGCCAGTTCTTTGAGTAGACCAATGATGTTTGTTTACTGTATTAGAATTAGTAACTGACTCCTTGCCAGAGTGAATGGCGAGACTTGATGTTGGTGCATGGATGTGATTGTGAAGAATCTGATAGCATATGCCAGAGAATCTCCCTGACCATTCTAAGTCAGTGTCTGATTGACTGTCTTCCACCTTCAGAACAAAAAGGGTGAAATGTGGGATCTGACAGTGGTCAAATAAAAGATTTTCAGGCTTCAGGCACTAGCTTGAGCCTGTGGGAAAGTCAAGTACACGGCTTTCCCACTATGGTCTGGGAAATCATAAGGAGGAATCCAAACAATCCTTGGAAGGTGAAAAACCATTAGCAGGTGGTGTTTTTCTAACTTGTTTACCGGCAGAGATGTTTACAGAAGGGTATAGGCTCTAAATGACCAACCATATTCATTGTACCAAAGTGCTGTATAAAAAGAGTGTGTTTGTAATAAACCTTTGCTATATGCCCTCCAATGAAGGCTCTGAGACGCATCGTTATTTTGCTGTCCCGAATCGTAACGATACTGCATATCCTGACAGTGTCAATTATTAACAGGAACATGTTTAACCATCTTTTTATCATTCGTTCATTCATTCACTCATTCATTCATTCACTCATTCATTCATTCATTCTTCATTCCTCTAGACTATTTATGTTACTGAAAATCCTACTTTTTTACTGAACTTTGTGTACCAAGGCACTTCACTATAGCAAGAGCCATGCATTGGTGCTTGATGAATGAACAGCATCAGCTTATAATAGAAACATGTTACCTGAAAAATCCTTGGTTTTTCATATTACAAGAATCTTTTGTAGTAAATTGATGATCCTAAAGCCTCTTGATTTCTCTCTCTCTGAAGTCATTCCTCCTCCAGCAAGTCATTTACAGTCTTCAAATACTTTTGAGTCTGTAGATACCCCCTACATCCAGTGATATCTATCTACTTCCCCACTCACTGACCATTCCCAGATCTCTTCATCAATACACACCCATCTATGTCTGGATTTTTTGAATTTTTTGTGCATGTCTTTTAAAAATTCCTCCCTACGATCATTCAAAAATGCTGGAAACTCTTAAGATTGCCTTCTTCTCCCAACATTTTCACTGTTTGGTAAGTTTTAAAACAGCCACACCAAAATGGAAGCTAAAGGACTGTGTTGGAGGGTAGAATTTTTTTTGTTGTTGTTGTTGTTTTTCTTTCTCTCAGGGAATGTTCCCCATTTGTTGCCTAAGAGATGGAAACAACCAATACTTAAGAGGCAAAAGATGTGGCTGAAAGGAGGAGGAGGGGAGAGGTGCAGTTGGCTACACTCCTAGCTGGGGGGGTTTCTCTTGGGAAGTGCAGATATATCAGGAGATTTTGGCTGGGGGGTGAGGAGGCTGGGCTCAGCTCCTTGCTCTCTCTCTCACTCTTGGGACCAGCAGGGAACAGTTGTTGCTACCACAGGGAGAATTCACCTTTACTTCTTCTTCCACAAAAAAACCTACTAATGCTTCAGGAAAATCTATTCATTAAAAACACTAACTCCATTAGTTTAACGAACCAGAAAGATAAGAGAATACAAATATTATATACATTAGACTTTCTGGACTATAAAGACATACTATTGATGAAGCTACTGCACAGTAAGGAGTGAGGAAATTTTTGAGCAAGAGTAATTCTACTGAATCAGACAAGCAAAGAATAAAACATGACATTTCAAACATATTCTAACTCCAGAGCTTGCCATCATCACAGGAGCTATCTGGAGCATACGTGACTAGCTACAACTCTTCTGTAACTGTGATGTATTTAAAAAATTTTCAATGCAGATTTGAGAAGCTCTGAATTCCTTTGTTTGCCTATCCTTCTAGTGCTAGGGTGCCACACAGGAATCCAGTAAGAAAAACAGGTAAGAAGCAATAAAACATGTGTGGATTTGTCCAATGTTGTTACTAAAGAAATCAATGAAAACCATATGAACAGTGGCTATTTGTTGTTCAAAAGACTCTTCAAACTACACTTCCTTTTCCTGAGTTACAGATGAAATCTAATTCAGCATGCTTTCACAGTATCTTTTTTCCCACTCAGAAGATTGTACCTTTAAGCAGATCAGTTACATAACAGATGTTGCTATTTGCCTGATGTATGAATATTAGACATGACCCAAAAGGAAAACTTAAGGTATTACTTTCTTCAAAACGTCCCTTAAATACTCAAATATACTGTAAATTACAATGTGGCCTCACCAGTCAGACAAATGAACAATTCCTCCCTTAAGTAACTGCACTGGCTAAAAAGCCCTCACAAGACAGCTGATATTCCAAATTGAGGCACACTCAGAATCTCTTTCGGAGAAAATAGTGATGAATTTGCATTCATTGTAGCTCAGAGTTGTTAAAACAAATTGCTGTACACTGCAATTTTGTTTTGAGTTCACCTGTCTCTGATAAATAATCTACAGTAATATAAGCTGTAGAATATAGAACTGACATAACTCCAGACAAGTTTGGTAAAGATTTGTAATCAGGGTAACCACATATACAATGCTTTCTGTAAATATCATTGCATGTTTGGCTCAAGACAACACAGACACTCTCTTCAGCTTATACAGGCCAAAGCAGAAAACAAGTAATCTTCATGTTGCTCAGTAAACTTGTGAATTTAACGTATCTACTTTCTGCTATCATACTATGTCTAAAATATGGATAGCGATTTTTTTTCATTACTTTCCCAGTTACTACTTAGCCATCTGCATTAACTGTAAAGCAAGGCTCTTAGTACTGTTAGCCAAGACAGTGTTTCAATTTCTCACAGTTGTTGAAACTTTAAAATACCTCTAATCATAAAATAAATACCTCTAATCATAAAATATGCTGACTACTGCTGATTTTGCTGCAAGACTTTTAAACAATAATTGATACATTCAAAATACTACTACAACAGAATATAGACTGACAGGACTGTTTCATTTATCATACTCATTTAGCAGATTTCAAAAAATGATAAAAAGCAGAATAAATAAATCAAAATATGAAGGCAGATCAGGAACTCTCAATTTTGTGGTGATACCTAGTGAAATATAACTGACAAGGGTTCTACAGAAAATGAGCCGTGGTGAGAGTTGCCTGTTTTCACAGGTCCTTATTCAGGAAATTTTGAAAAGTTGTAGAATAGATACACAGTTTGTCCACAGATACTACTGTATCAAGCTATACTTAAAACAGAGTGTAGGAAGCTAATGCACAGACATCTAATTACAGCATCGTCATGTGTAGCCGATAGAGTTATGGGACATCCCAAAATTTTCTGATATCCTGAGCTTTCTCACTTAAAATATTAATTCAGTTAAAAAAAAAAAATACTTTTTTCTACAGCACTCATGCACCTGCATAATATAAGGTTTAATATGTCACATTTGGTGATTGTTTTCAAAAAGCTGTATATTTTTTGCAGTTAAAACCCACAACAGTATAATCTGGGATAAAAAGACATTATGGGCCCTTCAAAGGTGTCTGAGTGAAAAAGATGGAGTGCATCCTAGGTTGAGCAGTTGTATCAGGCAAAATAAGTAAGAGCAAATATATTCTTATTAAACATTGGACCTTGTCTTTCAGTGCTCTGAAAAAACAGGGTTTTAAGTAACACTGTTTAAATATACTATTGTTTTAAGGGACTGTATTAATAGCTGCATTGCTCTCAGCTTTCAGAGTCAAGATGAGTATGGCTTTGAAATTTTCTGTATATGTTAGTGCTCCTTGAAATTAAGACTGAAGAGCTGAGGCCAAAAAAAATGCTGTATTCACACTGACATGAAAACTTGGCCTTTCTGCTCTGGAGAATAGTGGTAAAGGGTCACATTCTCATGTACATTTTTGTGTCAGAAATCCATCTTCTAGTAATTTCATCAGTCTCTTTGGATTATTAAGTTTGCTAGGTTCACTCATGCCACAGAAGCACCAAACATCCTTGGAGAAGTCTCCATGTGATTCTTAATCACAAGTCCAAATTCCTGAATACTGAAAACTCTGGAACAATCAATGTGATGCTTACAAATTCTCATTTAAATTCACAAGAAATGCAAATCAATTTCACAGGTTGTTTTATAAAGAATGCAGGTCATTAAGATCTTAAAATCAGAGTAAAGCAACCATAATGGAAAGCTCTAATCTACAACAGCAGTGGCTCTCAAAGTAGCTCAAAGTGATTTAGCAAAAAAAGTCAATGAATCAACAAGCTACACTGTGAAGGCAGAGCTATTAGAGATTCTCAAGCCAATCCTCAATCCCTCTAAATCACACTAAAACTTCAAGTGGCAATATAAAAAATGAAACAAAATATTTGGCACAGATGAGAATTGGAATACATCTAGAAATACATAATTTATGGAGATCCTTTATTTCTTCAGAAGTCTCAATTCAAGCTATTCCAAGATAAATCCCTTGAGAGGCTAAACCAGTACTCTCAAAGACTTAATGTGTATTGAAGTTGTTGAACTCCTTCCTGCCTCATTTCAACCAGGAAACATTGAGCTGCTTGACCAGAAACATGAGAAGCACCCCAAGTTAGCTGCTAGATTTCAATCTGAAGTCACGTTCTTAAATCTCATACACCAAGATGAAAGCAACTCAACTTTAAAGCACAAACAGATTTTCTTTTTTCCAGCACTGAACTCCTTCATTAAAAAGCTTTGATAGAAGTATTTAAAAATCACACTAGTCAATAAGAGCACTATCTTGCAAAAACCACGGGAGAATTAGGCTGATTGGAATGCTGAGCAGCGAAACAGGCAAACCTCACTTCTACTGCCTTGAGTGACTTCTTATCAGATAAGGAAATTACCAGGCAAGCTACCATTCAAAACAGGGCTGCCATCGATTATCTGCTCCTCCTGCACAACCATCGCTGTGAAGAATTTGAAGGTCTTTGCTGCCTCAGCTTGTCGTCGAAAGTGGAGAACATCCATGTCATGATCAACAAAATGAAAATCATGGTGAACAACATCAAGAGAGAGACAGAAGACTGGCTGAGCGGACTGTTCAAAGGCTGGGGACTCTCAGGCTGGGTGGGATCTGTGCTGAAAACTGTGTTTTTATATTGTTTATTTTAGTTATTGTTACTGTAGTTATAGTTATTGTAGTTGTTAGCATTGTTTTTGGGCTAATCAAGCAAATGGTTTTTCAATTAATCTCAAGCTCATATTCCCCTCCTGAGGTTTACCATATAGAAACCCTCAGTGCTCCAACAGATGACCTAGAGGCCCCAGTTGAAATCACTAGACTTCCCGATGAAGAAGGACCAACTTACCAACCTTGGTTTGGCGAGCATTAAGCAACCCAAACCCAGTCCTCTTCTTTTTAAACAAAACAAAACAACCCAAAACAAACAAAAAAAACCACACCACCAAAAGAACCAAAAAGGGAGATGTTGCAATGTGTTTAATGATGTGAGAGTTAATTCCTGTTAATAGTTTTTCCCTATCCCCACCCACGTTTGAGTCAGTCCTCCCTTTCTTCCTTTTCCCCAGACCCCCAGAACCTTCTACACCCCTTCCTAGAGACATGTCCATCAACAAAAGGTGTTTTACTCCCTCAGGGGAATCCCAGAGGAAGGCATCAAATGATAGGAGAAAAACAAAGGAAGTAAATCCCCCTAAAAGACACTGGCTCACCTGAATGTCCCTCTACCTAAATTATCTCCTCCCCTGTCCCCTCATTGGTGGGCTCCTTGCCCCTTGCTCCCACTCCTTCCCCAAATAAAAGGGACTGCAGACCATGTGATCGGGGTCTGCCACGGGTTGTTTGACTGGTTCAAAGTCTGTGCTGCGCCTGAAATAAACTGTGGACTAAGAAAACCCCTCTGCAGTCCAGCTCCTGCTCTTTCATCTCGTCCAGTTTCTCGGCAAGTAAACACCAAGGAAAGCGGTCTCCTTTTCCCGGCTCCCTGAGGGTCTGCATCTACTGTCCTCAGTCTGAAACAAGTTGAGACTTGAACCAACACGTGGTAAAGGTGTAGCCAAACTTTCTTGCAAAGTGTGCAGGAAACTGTAGTCTGCGTACCAGGGTAAAAGTGCTAGATGTTTAAAATTTTAAGCATAGTAATTGCCTTGACCTGCACTTTAAACACAGATTTATTCAAATCCACCCACTGAGTATCTGTTTACAAGAGCCTCTTGTAAATTAGGTTGCCTCTCCGTCTGAAGACTGTAAGTTTTCAGTAGAGTCCCCCAATAAAACAAGCAGGTGCTTAGCACCTGCCCCGCATCTATTATGGAAAACACAAGATCTACCATAAGGCTGCAGTATATTTTTATGCCCTACATGTAAAAGATTATGATTCCTAACTAGCTATCTTTCCCTGGAATTATTATACTACAAATTACTGTAGAAATTATCTTTGCCCTTATCAACATTATCTTATATCTCCTTTATGAATAACTAATAATTACTTACCAGTTTTAAACAAACCTGTATATTAAAGTATATACAGTAATAAACAGTATGTATTACTTGTATATTAATCTTTAAGGAAGAAGATTACTCTTTTGTAAAGGATGGTTAGGAAGAATTTAGTAAATAATAAACATTTCTTTCCCTTTCCTCTGACATAATTCCTTAGAGGCCACAGGTTGCTTCACCTTTTGAAAAAGTAAAAAGTATAAAGATATATTTACTAATTTGGTTTTTATCTGAGAATATTAATGAAAGAAATAATTTCAGAAAAAAACAGTTTCTGCCAAAGAAGAGGACAAAAATAGCCCGAAAATACTATACAGATGGCTAAACAGATCTAACACACTGCTGTGCAGAGACACAGATTAGTCTACCTCTAGGACACTGCTCTTTTCAATAGACATTATCTTTGGATACAAGTAGAAGAACAAGAATTGTGGGGGTGAAGAAGAATGAGATTCATTTTTTTCAATCCTTTTTGTGTCTTTTTATAACACTGTGTTGAGCTCTGCTGCAGGTTTTGAAACTGAGGGTTTCACTCTGCATACACAATTTGAACAAAGAGCAAGACAAAACGATGGAAGCAGCCTCCTACTGTGAACACCTCCTCACTCTGTCAAGAAGGGAAAGATAAATTAAAGAAAAACAACACCTAAATTCT
The DNA here is from genome assembly GCF_021018805.1 of Prinia subflava. Classification (NCBI taxonomy): domain Eukaryota; kingdom Metazoa; phylum Chordata; class Aves; order Passeriformes; family Cisticolidae; genus Prinia; species Prinia subflava. Next base: position 11,274,630 of record NC_086251.1, read on the forward strand.
AAACAGTAACAAATCCTCGAGACATAATTTTTTTTTTCTTTCTTTCTTTTCTCCTTCCTGTTGAAGGCTTCTAGACACACAAGAGACTGGAGAACTTAGTCTTATTCCTCCAAACCTTGTAAAAACAGTTTTGGTACTGAAACCACAACTTCTGAGCTAGAAGAAACTGCTCAAAGTAGGTAAGAGGAAAAAAATGCTCTCTACCCCATTCTGTCTCCCATTTTAAAGGTTATTCCTCTTTACAAGTGAGTTTGAATATTATGTTACCTGGCAATAGGTAGGTTCTGTTTCTGAAGACTTTAAAATTATTTTGTATTTGTTTTCAGGAACTGTGAGATTTGCTGCTGTATATTTTTCATAAAGTGAGTGAGAATCCACATAAAAATAATGCCCTGTCAATGCTCCCCCAAAAAATGAAGCTTGGTCTTAATGCAAGTGAAGCATACAAGGCACAGTTGTGATGGGCATTTGGCCATTTCCTGAAGATTACCACTGATTCTGTAAAGAAAGGGAATTTAGGGCACTATTTTGTGAGCAGCTGGAAAACAAACAATGCATTTAGTCAAAATCTCAGCAACAGTAAGTTAGAAATTATAGTAAGCAAAATATTAAATTTTAAGTAAAGACAGATAAAAAGTACTAAATTAAAAGGAAAAAAAGACACATTTCTTGTTTCTGAGATCAATGTCTGTGAACTTCAGAGTACCAGATGCTCAGCTTCTTCTCAATACCTCACGATGACAAATTCTTGATTACGATTTATGTTTGCTTAGTTTTCCTGTAGCATTTTGATCAAGATTTCGTACCGTCCTTCCTCATTCCTAAAAGCTTTAGGCTGAGAAAAACAGACTGAACTCAGGTACATGCTGTACAAAGCACACTGCATTTGAGAAGATTGAGAAAGCTAACACAGTCATGTTAGTCAATACTGCACAGGTTACATAGCTCCATAAAAGCATCCTCTCTTTTGCAAAGCCTGATGACTGGCAAGGTACCATAATCAGGATTTCTTCAGGAATAAGGAGATGAGAAGAACAATCTTCTTAAAAAGTAACTGGCAAAACTCACTTAGTTTTTACAAAGTTTTATGAGTTGTGCAAATAAAGAGTTTCATAAATCAGAAGTCAAAGAACTTGAACATAATTTAAGCTGAACAACAAAAGTTAGTTTTGGGGTAGGTTTTTTAAAGATTATTACAGAACAGCTGCATTTTTTCTGAGGGTTTTGGCAATGATTCTGGAGCTTGGTAATTATTGCTTTAATGTAAGAAATACTATCTTATGAAAAATTAAGAATTAACACTGTGGCTTCAAGGCTTCTAATGCTTTTATAAATGTAGATTTGACAGTGGAAAAAATATGGTTTTATACTAATTAATTACCTTTGAACTTGACTAAACCAGACTTTTTACAGTCTGAGACAGCATCACTCATTATTGCACACAAGACTGGCATTAAATGCAAAACCTCTATAGCAAGGAAGTAAATTTATTATGGGATTACCAGAATGGAAAAAGTGCTTTGAATTATTTATTTTCAGCTAACAAGTCAAAGAGAAGGACTTGAATGAGGCAAAATCCAATAAGTGACCTCATGATTTATGTATAAAAAATACCATTTCCTATCATAATTTATGGCATATTACATTATAAGAATAAAAAAAAAAAAGTTTGTCAGTGACTGAAAGAGAACAAAAAGAGAAATCTTGGTTCATCTGATCCATCAAAATAGAATTAGAGAGTAAAAATATTGGTTCCATGATCAAGAAAAAATAAAGTTCATTGAGAGAATTATCTTTTTTCTAACATGAACACAATACAAATTTTATAGTGATGGTACTCACAATTGGAAATTCACCTTTATATTTGCTGATCAGCAAAGTGCTTCTATTAAATTGAGCTTGACAATCAAATTCCCAGACAAAAAAAAAAACTCGAAGAGATAGATTGAACCTATAGCCAATATTCTTCCTCTACATTTGTATTTGGATGATAACAGGATGACAGGAAGACTAAAACCTGAAACAAACCAGGTAACAAATGCGGTGAACCATAGAGGGTGAACGACCTGTCTGTATCACGCATATGGGCATCTTTAGATGCATCTGTACAACAGCTGAGACCCAGAGCCGCACCGCCTTTCAGGAAGAAAACATTTCGGCGGGGCGGAGCCGCCGTGGGGCCGGGGCCGGACCGGGACCCTCCGGCCCCCGGTACAGTTCTGTAGCGCTGCTCGGCTCGGCTCGGCCCGGCCCACTGCACGCCCCGCCACTGCAGCCGCATTATTTGACATCCAGTAGAGCATCCGAGAGCATCGGCTAGTGCGGCTCCAGAGCGGGACCCGGGCTGCAGCCCGCATGCCAGCACCCATGGTCAGAGAGCAGGCACGCACACAGCAGGCACCTGCTGGCACCCACGGGGCGATGCAGCACGGAAACCGCGGCGACACCCGTGTGCCCCCTCCCTGGGCACCCGCACAGCGGGCAGATGCGCGCAGCTTCCCCACGACCGCCACGGGGACAGCGGGGTTTGTACTCACCTTTCTGCTGCCGGAAAGACTGGATGGAACCCGAATGGTGAACCATCCTCGCGGAGATGAGATGGAGAGCACCATCCGATTTGCCCGCCCGCCGGCTGCGGCGGCTGGGGGCGGGCGCCCAGCGCTGCGGCCCGGCCTGGCGCGGCCTGCCGCGCAGCGGGGGCCGAGGGAGTGGCGCCGGCAGCGCCCGCCGGGGAGGGGACAGGAGAGGAGAGGAGAGAACGCCGGCCCGGAGCGGCGAGGGGCGGGCGCGGAGCCGGCGGCTGCTCCTCAGCCCGCAGCCCGGGAAGGGAATTGTGTCAGCGGGAAGCGGTGGGAGTCCGTGGAGACCCCGCTGCGGAGAAGCGCCGGCCCCAGCCCTGTTAACGTCTTGTCTGTGTTATTCCTATTGCATTTTTGTACCCTCGTCTCCCTTTGGAAGACATCAGCTGTTCCTATTAAGATGAAGGGCAGGGAAGTAAAAATTGCACCTCCTTTGCGCAGTTACAGCTGCATTTAAATCTCAACGTTGTGAGTTAAGTTCGTATTACATCACCTCCATCCCTGTTCTTGCACCATGTCCCTAAGTTGCATCACCAGCTTTTTTTATTTGTATGTATTTTATAAAACTTAAGAGTCTCAAACTTACTGCATATAATTTTTTACAAGATACTAAATTGTACATCCAAGCCTGATGTGGCCCATTTCTATGCTATTTGTGTTATAGTTTCCCTTCCTCTACAGTGTGTGCCAAGCGGCTCATTCCAGACAACACAAGATTCAAACTTAAAAGGTTTTTATTTCTTTCCTTGTTGCTGTCTGCTCACATTATTCTCTCTGCATTCTGAATAAGTTTTATGATAGCATCATGAAATTCCTGTAGAATAATTTGAGTTTAATTTTCAATTCTTTTTTCTACCACAATAATCTGGGGATTTTGGTCCTCCTAAATTCATTCAGTAAAATATTCTAGTCTGCATCTAGCAATATCTATATCCTCTTCTCCATTTAGGGATACAAACATTATTTATTCATCAGAAGTTAATTCAATCACCTAATTAGCACAGCATTACTACAGCATTCCTTCAAAGTTTGTGGCTCCATTTGTGTGCTATAAGATTTTTTTCTGACAGTAAAGGCAGAACTTCCCCACAGCTGACTGGTTCTTGTCATATACCATCTGATTAAAAAATTATGTAATTACCACCCTTTACTACAGGCCAGTCTGTACTATAAAGTTGTACTTCTTTGTCTGTATCAGTGTAACTAAGCAACCAAGATGGATAAAACTTTTTGATTTTTCTGTAAGAATGTTTTTCTACTATGAAAACATATTAAACAACCATATAAAGCAATACACCATGCATGGGCTCTTGTAGAAAGGTAAGCAAAATAAAAATTGCATCCCAACTGGTGAGGTACTCCCCAGCACATTTTTTTTAGAGTATAACAGATACTTATCTTACATAACATGCAGCTGGCACATCCATTTGATACCATAAGGGGAAGAAATAAACTGACCTCCTCAGGATAGGTGACCACATTTCGGGTTGGTTTGCAACATTTGCAGAAGGTTTGTTGTTGGTTTAGGAAAAGATGCAGAAGCTGTAGTGCTGTGTATCTTACTCATTTTTTGGTCTCCAGTAGCTGTCTGCACACCAAAGGTAATAGAGGAGGCATTCCTCTGCATTCTTGCAATTTTAGAAAAGCTGCTGAGAACAGCTTCTTCCTGCTGAGATACAGCACTATAGATGTTGCATGGCAAAATAAGTTAGCCAGCAGACTTTTGCTGATCAACAAGTTCTGGCAAACTAAAAGCAAGCTTAAAAAAAGAGGTAGAATAAAATCTTTGTTGTTTACTTTCAAGCTTTAATGTAGACATCAGAATAGATTCATAAAGATTAAAACCAAATCTATATCCTGAAAGCCAGGTTATAGCCAGAAAAAAAACCCCAGAGTGTAGTAAAAATTATAAACTTAGTCATTAACAAACATATGCAATCTGCAAAAAGCAAATGTGGTTCTTCCACTGCAATGGTCTAAACCTTTGTCAGGTTGTAGGGCAGATCTATTTCTTTGAGAAACCTTGGCTGACACTTTTTGAATTGTCTATGAAGTAGAAGAGCAATACATTATGCTCCTTCTCTTACCAGCACAAAACAAAAGAGGACCACTACGGGCTCTGCAATGATAATAATTACAAAATACAGAAGAGGGAAGAAGAGGGGCTCATAAGTAAAATTACAGATTAAAGAGATTACTGCACTTCATCTTGGAAAAGAGGCTGTCAGCTGCCTGGTAGTCAGGGACATCCTTCTAATTTCTGGTCCACAGTCCTCCACAAGGACTTACAGAACTCCTGAATTCCAAGTAGATTTCACAGACACTAATAATACACAAAATGATGGAATGAGAAAGACAGGGTAAGGCAGTGCTAGAAAAACCCTGTACAGGGATTAAATTCTGAGACTAGAAAATTATAAATTATTGTAATTATAAAGCTCTATTTCTAACAGTAGGTGGTATGTATGCATGAAACTATGGATAAGACGGCTGGGATTAAGATCTGCAATGAGAAGAACAATACCTCTACAACAGTAATTTTTAAATAAAATCTTTCACACTGTCAACTGACTAAACTTGATAATTGTAAAATATGATCATATGAGGATCTTGGAAGATAGTTCTTTGGTAAATAAGGAGAGTTTGAAGATCTTTTTAGAGTGCAGGTAACAGAACAATTAAGAATTGATGGCTAAGCTATGTAGGAAATGCACACATTCTTAGGCTTCATATGCACAGGTTACATTGGCTCTGAAGTTCATTGAAATAAAAATCTATCTGCATAAGCACTGTCTAATAAATGCTCTCCTTTGAAATATTTAGTTATATTATGCTATGTCCCACATTTATCACTGTAAGTTTTTATAAATCTTTTCTAAAACAGATGAAAGATGGAGACATCAGGATCAAACAGAACTAGATTAAAATATTCTGCCTTGAAAATCAGCAGAACCAAAATCGTTACTTTAAAGCTTAAGGTTGATATTACTGTGTTTTGATCTCAGTTTTAGGTTTTTAGTTTTGACAGTGAGTCTAATTCTCTGTGATAGACATCCTTTTTCACAGGATAGTCTTTGTCAGAAGAGATAAGGAAATAAGATTTGGTCTTGCTTCACCATATTACATCTAGCCTTGTGAGAATCTGTATTATTTGAGATCTGTAAAATTTTTAAATTTTAAGAACAGGAGCACTGAGTTGTTTTGCCACTAGACCAGGCTCTGAGAAAGTCATGCTTTAAATTAATTTTTGTACTTCCACAGTGCTTTTCAGATAGATGAACTAGAACACTAAATTAAAACCTAATTCACCTGTGTTGTGTCCTATGCCAATCATTTCCTTAAGAAAGTAGCCACCTCAAAAGTTAACTATAGCCAGTGTTAACTACTGCCCAGAAAGAAAATGAAACTTATTCCAGAGAAACTGCTGCAGTTCAGCAAGTGCACCTGAAAAATCCCCATACATCAATTCAGGCTGAGCAGCAGCTCTAGTAGAAAGGACCTGAACATTATGAGAAGCACTACCTTAAAAACCAGCCAACTGTACACTTGCATCACAAACAAAGAGACCTTAGAAGAAATGTAGCCAGCAGATCAAAGTGTTATTAATCCCCTTTACTTGGCATCACTGTAGCTGTACCTGCAATTTTGTGTCTAGCTTTCCCACTTCACACCTACTCAGTTCAGGAAAGGTGTTAGAAAATTGGAAAAGGTCCATAAAATGCTACTCAAGAAGGTCGGGGGGGTCTACAAGAAATAAACTGTGAGAAATTGAACGAACTAGGCTAATTTAATATGAAAAATAAACTAAGGAGTTCCAGGAGTCTATAACTACTGGAAAATCACGTGCAAAGATTACAGCACTAAACTCTTTATAGTGCTAAATGATCTGTTTAGTGACAATAGCCGCACATGATGGCATGGGAGGTTCCGACTGAGCACTAATAATGAGGTTTTACAGCATTGGTCATACATCATCAGAACATGTAACTCAAAAAGAGGTGAAATATCTGTCCTTGAAGGTTTTCAAAATATGACTTGACAAAGCTGTGTCTGACCCAGTCTGATGATGGCAATGGTAAAGCTTAGAACAGGAGGCTGGACCTGCAATGGTTATAATAAAGGATGTAATAAAAATAAAATGCAAGGGAGTTGGAACCAGATTGATTCAAAACAGGAAGTAGACACACAATTTCAAATTATAATTAAAATAAACCATAAAGTTAATTTTTCGTATCTACAGTGAGTGACTTAGTTGAATATATGCTTATGTGACTTTTCAAAGGACAAAATAACAAGATGATACTAAATGTCCTTTCTCAAACATACTAATTTCTAAAATTCTTGTGAAGTACAGTTTCTAATCAATTTGCAAGAAAGGTTTTGAGACAAGGTGATTCTTAAGTGTAAAATGTTGTGTGAATAAGAGCATTAAACATTTACAGCAGCACCCAAAATTGTCCCGGTGCCTTTAGAGAGCTCAGTCTCTCTGCCTGCCCAGGCTAGCTCAGGCTCCGCAGCAGGCTAAAAGGTGCAGCCAGGCAGGTCACACAAGCCTGCTGAGCCCTGTGAGTTCCTGTCCTGAGAGGCTGTGTGAGGCAGTGGAGAATGCTGACAATGACGGAGAAGAAGAAGGGAGGAGCCAGTCCGGTAAAACGACAAATTTATTTGGGGGTCACACGGGACCTCCCTACCACCTGCAGAATCCTTGACTGCACCCCCTAGGCTGTTGTGACCTGCCCTTTTATAGAGCAGTGAAATGGGGCGTGGTAAGGAGGTTACAACCAATGGGCTTCAACCAAAGAGGTGGTACCAACATGGGGTGACATTACAGAAACCAATCAGGGACAACAGGGAGGGGTTTACACAGACCATGAGGAAAGATTGACAAATAATGAAGAGTTATATGACTTGGGGAATTCCAGGATAATACCAACAGGGGAAAATGGGGTACAAGGAACATACTGTTGTACAATCAACCTGCACAAACCCAACAAACCTACCATGAACTTAATTCCACACCACCGCACAAAATTATTTATTTTGCTATCAATTTTTATGTAGTATATTTAAATAGTATGAAAAATCAGTATTTACAGGATTGTTGAGTCCACCTCTCAAGAACAGCAGTTCTGTACTACCTAAAGTTCTGCAATGCAAAATTCATCTTGTTTAATATTTGCAATAAAGCTGTTTCCAAATTTTTTGATCTTACTGAAAACAGAAGGAATTTTGCCATAGACAGTAGCACAATTATTATCTCTCATGAAGCTCTCAGTCGCCATGGAGAATGTCTAGAAAGCAGATTTTAGAGCATGCTAAAGTATGTAGTAGATCAATGAAAAAACTGAACATATTGATAAAGCTTTTACCTTGTGTTGCTAAGACACAAACTCTTGAAATCAAACTGATTTCCATATTTTAATACTTCATTTCTATGGTAATTTAAGAGACATTTTCTCTTGGTATAGACAGAATTTTCTTACATCCATAGAACTGACTGTGTTTTCTGACTGATCTAAAGTGTTTGGGATTCAATTCTGTAGCTGACTGCAAATGCATGCTTACTTTTAAGCTTATACATTACTTTTATAGATTCATGTTTGCATCCTGATCGTCTCCCTGAATGTGGTTACTTCTGCAGTTTGAGATTAATTTATCAAGCTAACATGAAAGAAGGAAACAAAAACTCTACAGTCCATATGTTTAGTAAAAATTAATTTTCCTCAGAAAAGAAACTCAAATTTGTTGTTAAATATTTGGGTCAAAAGCTAAACTAGAATTGGAAAGAGTTCCTCATTCTTGTGCCTGGTATACACTGTAATCCATGTAACATACCAATACGGAAGTGAAAAAATAAGGGAAGCGTCCATTGCTAAAAATCCCTTATATCATAATGCAAAAAGATTATAAGGAAAATACTAATGTCAAGAAACAGGTGAAGAGGAAAAACAGAATCTTGATAGCAGTATCCAATTTACATACTTATACATATTTTTCAGGAAGGCAAACTTCTACATTGTGGTATTTTTCTCTTCTATTATACATCTCAGTTTTCTTATTTCACATTTTATCTGAAGCAAACTGTCACCCTGATTTTTTCAGCCTTCTGGTGTTTTCATAGTTTCTGAATTCTTTCTCACATGAGTGTTATAAATAAAAGTAATGTTTTCATTAATACAAGTATGTTTTTCATTCCTCTCTTGAGGAGAGAGCAATTTGATGGACTTTTGGTTTGACCAATGTGGTTGGAGAGGTGGCAACCTTATCCTCCAATCCATGGTCTGGTTGAAAATACTATATATATTGGGGTCAGATAATAAAGGTCGCTCTTTTGCCCTGTTAACTGGACAGAGTCCATGCATTCCTTTTGTGTCCTACTGAGGCAGCAAACAGCAAGAGAGATTATTCTTCTCTGACTCTACAGTACCAGCTATCAAACTGCTGCAACAGCCTAATTTTTCAAGTAAGGAAGAAAACAATCAACTAGACTAATAAAAGCCACTGCCAGTGATGAAACTATCCATCATCTCAATTTTTTTCACTGTGCAGACCTATTCTGCAAACGTGCTCATTGTTTCTTGAGTATCATGTTCTTAATACAAGGAGCTTCAAGAGTTACAGCGCGAGATACTCTTAGAAACATGATGTTGATATAGTCCTTAGCTGCATGGTCTAAAATTACAGTTAAAAGAAAAGCTACCATTTCGGCATTTCTTCCTAGATTTATGAAGAATTTCTTGTCTTGTCTCTAAGAAGATTTGGTCTCCTGGGTCATCAGCTCATTGTTTAGAGCTCACTGTTTAACCCTCTATTGCTGCTTAATGCAGTTTTGAGAGCCAAGCCTTTCATCACCTTCAAGCTAATTCTTTGTAGAAGCTCTTAGTTGTTATTATTTGGATTTCTTTGGCTACATATCTGCTCTTTTTCCTAACTACATTTTTTACACTCTCCCACGAAATCAAACAACATCAACAACAACATCAGTAAAAGGAAGAGCAAGAAATCCCCTATCTGTATGTTATTAATCTATTTGCACACTTCCCACACATATCAAGATGGAAAAAGTATGGCAAGAGTATATGAGCTTGACACATTACTTCCACAGGAAGTGAAATTTATTGTTACGATTCATTCAGGAAAAACAATTTTTCCCGCTATACTTTTTTTTCAGAACTCAAAACAGCAAAGTCGAAATCCACAGCTGAAAATCTTAGTATTACAATAATAGAATCAAAATTGTTTAACAGACGCATTAGGCTATTCTCTGGGCAGCATCTAGCACAGTGATGTACTGTCACTACATAGCAATGTCAAACCCTTCCTTTCCAGCTTGCGTAAAACACTGAAGTTTAGATACGGTAACTCTGGATATAGCTCACAACATGCCTCCATTCTTTGCTGGCCAACCTATCATCTTCAAAAGCAAAAGGAGTTACTAAAAATTACTTCATGTTTCTTCATTGTAGCATCATCAATGAAATTGTAAGAGGGTGTTTCAACTAGCATCCACAGAAACTTTTCAGTATCATGTTCACACGCAATTTTGGTCCTATTTCCTGTTGTATTACAACATTTCTTCATGACTCCAAAATCCCATGCTGGGTACAATGTTCTCATTCCAGCTTTCCATTAGAAATATGGAATGTATTTGCTCTGACAGTGACATCTCATGGATTGATGCCAAACAAGCTGCAAGCCCTCATGCGTATTTACCATGCATCAATCACCTCCCCATCATTTTAGAAGAAACTTACTGAGGTAAGGTTATACTGTCCCACAGACTTGTTTATTCCACCACCACAGAACTTACCTGCTACACCAGGTAAACTCCCACAAGATTCATGCCTTCTAGCATTAATGCTAAAAACTATGTTTTGCAGTAAAATTAGCATTGTGCCTTCTGGCCTGGCAAGCCAATATGCTAAACTGCAAAGAACTATTCTATTGCACAACAAGAAAATAACCAATAGTGATATTGCAGATGCAATAAACAATTTATAAAAAAAACAATTTATAAAATTGTTTTTTAAGAGTGTCCTTAACATCCCATCCAAGTGCAATAATATATTTTTTTAAAAAGGTGTTTTTGTTACAGGGCAAAAGTACAGTACTTTGTTCCATAACTGAGTATTTTATGTAGATTTTCAAAATACTTGAGACTAATACACAGCTGGGATAGTATTTTCTAATGTAATATATTTGTGATCACAATTTGCTTTTAATTTGGTTCATGATTTATCAACATCTCTGAAAGTTTCAAATAATTTTTTAAAGTTTATGTATTTCTGTTTAAATTAAGAGAAAAATGTTTCAAAATATAAATATAGTTTTGTTGCATTTGCAACCCAGAAAGTCAAAGCAATGCAGTACTGCATGATCCCTAAAGCTCATGGGGATCAGAAAGAAGAGAGACTTTAAATTCTATCCGACTTCAACAGAAAAATATGGTTACTCCTTCCCAAAACTGCATTCTATAGTTTGGATTACTAAGCCTAATGGGAAATTTGTAACTATTGTTTTATATTTACTAGCTTTTGAGTTCAGATTGGTTTAATAGAGAAGTGAAAAATGTGGAAGAGAATTGTAGTTCAAGATTAGGGTAAAGTTCATAAAGCTTTTGTCTTGCTCCATTAGGGACAGCTGATTATCTTAATTTCATATAACACAAATGACAGAATTTGGTATTCATGAATAGAAATACTGAATAACTGGAATTGATCATCTGTTTAAATTCAGGCTGAGTTTTCAGTCTTAACTTCATCCCACTGGCTACATTAATTTATATTACCTTGCAGACCCAAATTAACAGAAAGCTGGAAGTATATCATATCTTCAATTTAAGTATAACAGGTTATTTACCCATAAATTGGTAGGACAACCTATAATTCTGCATTTCCAAATCCATTTTTAAAGTCTTTCATGTGCAATAACTTCAACAGCTAGTCAATAACTGATTCTATACAACCTGAAGAAAGTGTCAAACCTGTCAAATTAGAATTGCATTTATTGTACTGAAGATGATAGATGTAAATTAAGGTAATTATAGCATATATACAGACATTGCTTTCAAAGTTTACTTTTTCTTTTGTATTAGGTAGGATTCTAGCCATACTAAACGTTTAGAAAAAGCACCATTTTTGTAATGTAGATATTATTGCGTTAATGTGGACTTATACTGATTAATCACTTAATGCTTCATTGCTCTTAGTAAGTTATGTCAGCTGCTCTGAGAATGCATTCTTGTAATTAAAATATTTTAAATGGTCTTGTGTAAGAAAGTAGCAATTTTAGCTATTTTGATTTATTTGCATGCATTGAAAATTATATATCTGGTGCATGAAGAGACATTAGTTATCAGTTATCAGTTCTATTTCCATGATTGTCACAAAAAGAAAATAGAAAAAAGATCAATTCACACCTCCTTCTTGCTTGTATGTAGCTTTGTGATTTCCCATCTTCTAAAGAGCTACAACAGCCTGTTTCAGTAGTGTTCAACTGTTGTACTGCTCTGTGAGGGAGGGTTGCTCCAGACTATTACAGCTACAGAAGTAACATAAACTTACTGTACTGTACCCTATTTTGCATAATTTTGACCTATATGGATGATATATCTCAAAAAATATTTGTCAATCTCAATACATCCAAAGCAAATTCACATACTTGTTTTAATGTCTTGCTTTTATAATTTATAAGAAAGCTTTTCTCTTCAAATCAATAGATATAATTTCCCTCTCTGAACTGAAAATAAGATATATATAGTACTTTTTAAAGATGTTTTCCAAATCCGAGGATTGCAATTTCTCAAAAGGAAAATATCTGCTCACATCAGTCTATCACATGCTTCTTGTTTCGCTGTTTATTTCAAAAGCACATACTCTTAACACCACAGAAGAGCTTGATGGCTTTATGATGAGTGTTCAGAGGTTTAAGAGCAGTGTCTAAACATTTAATTTAAATCATTATTATTATAGCATTCTAATCTGTTTTGTTCCTTTAGAAGTGTAAAGTATATTCCAGAAATATTGGATAAGTTGCACAGTTGCAAGTGTACACTGTGTCACTGGAACCAGACCTTTCAGTTCCCCAAAACTGTATAGCAGAATACTCAGTGATAGGTCCCCAATACAGAATGCATAGAGGAAAAGGGAATAACTCAGCAAATGCACCGCTTGCCCCAGCCAGCATGCTCATGGGGAAAGTAGGTAGGTATGAGCCATTCTACCATCTATTTCAAACTTCAGAGAAGCAATGTCAGGTTTTTGACTACTTTAGGAAAATGTTTTGCAGATCACTGGTAACACCCAAGTTTCAGGTCAGTTAACTGGTCTAACTGAAGCCACACATGCTGCTACTTAACAAATTTTGAGATGCTTATAAAGAGGAAGCAGGATCACTACAAAGCAGATGTTTTTAAGAGGTAGCACAAATGAACAATTTCACCATGAGCCCACCATAGGCCTGTTTAGCCTGAAGAAGACATGGACAAGGAGGAATCTTATCAATACATGTAGATATCCTTAAGGCAGGTATCAAAAGGATAAGGCCAGACTTTTAGTGATGCCCAGAAACAGGACAAGGGTCAACAGACACAAACTGAAACACAGGAGGCTCCATTAAAATATAAGGGGAAACACCTTACTGTGAGGGTGACAAAACAGTAGAACAGGCCATCCAGAAAAGTTATGGAGTCTCATTCTCTGGAGATATTCAAAACCTGCCTATCAGGTGATCCTGTGCAACTTGTTCTAGGTGAACCTGCTTTTGGGGGAAGGTTGTATTAGGTGATCTCCAGAGTTCCTTTCCAGCCCCAACCATTCTGTGATGCTATTAAAACCCCTTAATAGCTTTACAAATTTTTTTTCTAAACACTCTGCCAGTCTTCTATTTCCAACTACAGCATTTTTGTATTGTATAGTTGTACTTCAGACAAAACCATATTTTTTACATATATACATAAGGATGTATACATATATATAAATCAAATTTTATATGTATAAGAGATTTATCATACCTCCAAGCAATTATTCTGTTTATATTAACAATAAGTATTGTAAAGGCAATAACGATAAGTGCTGTAAAGACAATAACAATGAAAGCCATCAACTTTGTGATTAGAAGTTAATTGACAAAAGGCAGCAAAAAGTATGTCAAAGAATTGTGCAAGCCTGGTACTCTCTGTTGATATTACTATTTAGAATGCTGCACCCTAGCAAACTAATTCATTGCCCAGTATTTATGGAATAGTTTATAATAGCATACAATGCATATTTTTCAAATGTAAATGTAGCTTCTGAATAAAAGATGATTCCTATCACATGACTGGATGTGTATGACAAAAATAATTCCTACATCATAATGATGGAGCTACAAAAAAAAACATTGGCAGGGCTGCTCCTTCAGCCACAGCCTGTCTCCACCTTATGTCTGGCAGTCAGAGCAATCAATTCAATGCCAACCAAAAGGAGTAATAGTTTAATTGTCTCTATTTCCTTCTGGTCCCCAACTGTAACAATTCACAGAAATAATGGCTTATTAAGAAACATGAGGGGGTTTTGTTTGTTTTATTTCATTGATACCACTATCCAAAGTTATCTGTTACTACTTTTTGTTGTATTTTCACTGTAACACTGACATCCCTGGCCAATACAAATAGCACCAGGTTATTTCTGTCTGAATAGGACTTGGTCATTAAATACCTAAACAAAAATATTTCTGAATAAAGTAAATAAATCTGACTGTTCAGTGTCCAGTGAAACATTGGATGTATTACAGACTATGGTACTTTGGTACCACACATTTTATATTTAGGCCTAGTCTTCTCAGGTAAGGAAAGGCGGCAGTGATGTAATTAAACCTAACATAGCAGCAAAAGAAAACTAGTCTGAAAATAAATATTACCAAAAAAATAGTGGTAATCAAATATTTAATTATTCTGAAGACATCTGCTTTTCAGTCACCAATAAAATCATCAAGTAGAATTTCTTGGCATTTTAAAATTGAACTAAATTCTGGATATTGCAAAATAGACGTTCCCTTTTTACTAGGGCAAATTTATACCAGTGATGAACATACATTTATTATAATACTAGCACATAACAATGTAATAATGCTGGCATGATAAGCAACGGCAAGAACAAGTCACTTATCTGTTGTATGGAGGGTGAGAAGCAGAGGAAATACACCCCATTAAAGATGTTTTAGGCTTAGGAGGTTGCAAGATAATTATCCATTAAAAGCAGAAGTAAATTATATGAGAAATTAAGTAGAAGTAAAATTTAGAACAAAGAAAAATTAGAAATCCATTTCCTATTTGCTGATACACTATAAAACATAGTGCATTGAGGTTCTGAGCAATATGTTGCAAAGACTGAATAACCTAAGAGAACAAATCTAGCTTGACAATTACACAGAGTTAAAGTTTTTCACTGCTTCATTAAAAGTTACATGACTTTGGCATTCCTTTTTTTTTTCTTCTCCATATCCCTGAAGAAAAATCCCATCATAGTCTCTGTAAACTGCCTGTCCTGTTAGGAATGTACACAAAAAAGATAATAATCCCCATTGCTACAAGCAGTATCTATCTGGACCACTTCCCTGGTGACATGTAGCAGGAAAAATGGTAATGACATATATCAGTTCATCTTGATGCTGATGAATTGTTCTGCAGCAGAGGAGATGCAACGGGGGAAGTGTTTATGCTACAAAAAGGAGCCTGTGTTTGCAGAACAGAGCAGCAGGTGAGAACCTGAGGTAAACAAGGAATGTGGCCTTGGATGGTTAAACCTTTTTCTTTTATTTCTGTCGTTCTGTCAGTACTGGAGAAATAAAATGTGTGAAACAATGCTGAAGTATGGTGGGAGGAAAATGTTCACTGATACCTCTGTGCAATAACTCTGTGTTTGAATATGAAGCACTTGTCAGTTTTATGTTGATGCTTTTGCAGATTTTGGGAGAGGCATCAGGAAATGGAAGCATGCTGCGACTGCCTGCAGAGCTTTATATTTATTTCAGATAAATCAGTTAATTATTTATCTGAGTTATTTATGCCATGGGGTATTTTCTTTCAGTGTAAGAATACTCAAGGATGACTGATAAAAACACCTGAATGCTCAGAGAACAGCTCACGAGTACTGTTTTTCTCGTTCCCAGGGGATTGCTCACATTAACTGTGCTTGTGGAGCTGTATCAGCCTAGCATCTAGAGCGTTTTTTACACAGAAATGGATTTATTCTCAGAAAACGTAAGAGATAGGACTTGAAGTACCCATGAAGTATATCAGTGCAGCCTCTCTTACAGGCCTGGACAGAAAGAAAACACAGATACCACACAGGTAACACAACAGTAACATGGATGTAGATTGATCCATTAGTTTTTTTTCCTCTAGGGATATCAGTGGAGAGTAAAGGAGAGACGAGATACTAGGGATATTATAATTTTTTAAAACCTCAAATGTTTCCTTTCTGAGCCTTCCTGCACTCCATCCTCACCTGGGCATTCAGTCCTAGGTTTTTCCACCCCTTTTCCTTCACTGTTAATGGAACTCCATCTATCAGTACCAAACAGCTGCAAGTATCATGGTGAAGGTTCTGGAGAGTAAAAGAAATAATTCAAATCTCTGCTCTCCCAAAGCCCATTTCACACCAATTGAATATTTATGTAACCAGAGGAGAAGGTATTTGATATGTTATTCCAGCTGAGTGAAAATTGTTGCTGTGATAAACATTTAATAATTTATACAAAGCAGTGGCTCCCAGAATAGCTTCTATAGGAGAGGGGGAAAAAGAAACATCTGGTAGATAGGAGACATCTGGAATTTCAGAGGTGTACTCTACACTATATGAGACATAGCACTCACACTATCATGGACAGCTACAGCAGCTTCTACATTCTTCAGTTCTTGGCCATGACCCACCCAGCTGCTTTACTAAAGCAAAAGCATTGGTACGTGCATGGCAAAGGCATTAAGAAATTTTCCTGAGTTGTGCTCAGTGTGAGTTACATTCAGCTGAGGGCTTGGGTAAGCATTCTGACAGCACTAGGCTCCAGCAGCCAAATAGACAAGAGCATGCCCACTGATACAGCTGGGGTTGATCTAGGTACATCTGCTTACAGAAGAAATTTGGTTGGATTGATACCATATGTGGTGCTAGAAGATCAGAAAGGAAGTTAACTTGTAATTTTGAAGTTATCAGCAATATCTCGGCAAAAACCTCCCTTGCATCTCTCCAATGCCATTTTTCCTTTATCTACCAAAAGAAAGACACATTTGGAGAGCAAAATAAAATTAAACTTCAGGAATATCATTTGTAGTTACAAGCAAAAGTTGATTATGCACTCACTGACATACAAGCTACTTTCATTTTGTAAGTCTGAAGAATTGAGTAAGATCCAAATACACAGGCTGTAGTTTATAAAGGATAAGAAAAAAGAGTGGAAACTATAGGACATTAAATATTAAAAAGCATGAAAAAGAAGCTAAATACTTAGGAAAATAGGTTGGGAAGCAATATGTATACATTATATATACAAATGAAAGGTAGGTAATAAGTTTTCATAGACTTTTACTGTCTACTATATGCTTAATATTTTGATTAATTAGAAAACATGGTGCAATATGACCCTTGAAACGAAGTTTATAAACAACCTCATCCCTTGTGAAGAGAACATTATGTTTAAACTCTCCTGAAAGACTAGAGCTATAAGAAAATTGAAAAGAGTTTACATAATTATGGATTCATAAACTCCTTGTCCAAGGAGGATAATAAGGAAAAATTGGATTGGGGCAACTGTTAACACTGAGTTGATATGTAAGTACTTCAGAATCTAAATGTCAGTATCCAGAGAAAAAAAATTGGAAGACCTAATAAAGAAAAAAGTAACTATACACAATTCAGTTGGTGAAAGACCAGTAGTAGAGAACAGGAATCATTTTCTTAGGCCTGATCTTCTCTAGAGCTGAATTTGGATTGTACAGTAGTTAGCTTTTATTCTTTTTATTTCATTTTAAATACTGATGAACAGTAATGAAAGTGAAAGAAAAAGGGTCTAAAAACTAATTCTGTGAATACATATCATACTGGAATATATCCCTCATTTCCCTTACAAGTTTTCTGTGATGCTAAGTCAGTCGTTTCAATCAAACTTTTATGCAGTTCCTAAAAATGCTGTAAGACCTAATTCTATTTTTCTCCAGTCTCCAAAATTAAATATTTCATTTTTATAACAGTGTAGATACCTTCTGATACAGTAGCTTTCCTATGGTCCAGATTCTCTCATCCAGAAATAACTGAGAATTCTTTTAGCAATTCCAGAAATTTCTTTTTCTGGTATTTTCAGTATGCCACTGCACCAACTCTAAATCCTTAAAAAGTAATGAAATTTACAGAACCAGTGCATACAAATTATAAAATTATGATAAAATTTATATTGATTTTAACTTATTACAAATATAAAGGTTAACATATCATTTAAATTGTCACATTGGGCTTCTGCCTATCCTATTTTTACACATTCTGAAATGGCCATTTTTATAACTGCTCCTCAACACTGGATCTTTGTCCATTAGTTGAAGGAAGACAGTCTTGGGAAATAAGAAACTCAGTATCTACTAGGAACTCACAAAAATTAACAGTCTCAAAATTATTTCCTTTTTGACAGCCTTCTAAAGGTGTATCCAATTTCAAAAAATCCTCCACACTTTTCTCCCTTCCCCACCCCTTTTCCCCCTATACTTCATTACATGAAACTGTTCAAAAAGGAAAAACAAACGTCCAAGGTTTCTATCCATGAGGTAGGGACTGATTCACTGCATGGATCAATCTCAGTGGAAAGTCAGTTCAACGGCAAAGAAGAAGCAGATGGCTCTGTTAGAAATCCAGACATTTACATGGAAAGCATTTAAGATTTTTTTTAACCTTTCCCAAAAGACTTTACCTATACAAGATTATTTGAAAAGGGTTTTCAAATAAGAGTCTTTCAGAGATAATTTACAATAATTTACTCCAAGACAAATCAATATCATGGTTTATCCCATCAGTGTAAACAGTTAGAAAAAAATACTGGCCCAAGTATCACCAGTGGATATTTTTTAGGACTACCTATACATGTTTATACATGTGTGTGTCCACAGCACACATACATGCTCACTGATGACAGAATCTGGTATCAAACTTATGCCACTTTAGGATACTTTATTATAGAAAAAAACCAAAAAAACCCCAAAAAAACCCCACCACAACAACAACAAAAAAACACCTCTAATGGACAAAATTTCGTTTCCTTTAAAATGGCACATTTCCCTTGAATAGGTCTGGAAATATTATAAGCAGGAAATAATTTCTGCCGTGTTATTATGACAATCGTCAAATTTAAATAATTTTGTCTGGAGAAGGGCAGTAGCCATGGGACTGCTGGTGTCCTGGCGAAGCAGAAAGCCCGTGGCACTGAGTACGGTAAGAAACTCAGACATACTAAATCCCATGAAAATCTTTTCAGCCATACAAATTAGTCTTCTATGTGTAAATATGCAGAGATTTGAGGATGTGCCAAAGGTGATATTGTCAAAAACAATGTCAAAGATCAGAAAAATAAAAGTTGTTGCTTACTGTCATGTGTTTCGTTTTTTTATCTGGATATGTTAAGATTTCCTTTTCAGTAAAATTTTCGAAATGTACATTTGAATATTTTTTGAAAGTGTTGAAACTTTTTGAAGAGATTGATAAATTGATTGCATTTTCACAACTACTTACATCTAAAAGTAGGCACCCAAAAGAATCATTGAATCTGTTCTCCCCTTGAAAACTAATGGTATGAAAATGAAAAAATGTGAAACATTATTTTATTAAAAGAAAAATGATTTGAGTAAAATGGGAATATAATAGTTATTTTAAAATCGATTTCCAGGTAACAATGTATGTCTTAAAACAGACTCACGTAAGCTAATGATCGGAAATGAACAAAACTAGCTTAATTAGCAGTTACTAGTTTTTTTGAGTTCTCTTGCCTCAAGGCCAAGTGATTTCTACTGCTCTTCAATCCTCTAGATGGCAAATGGTGACTATGGCTCTTCAGTCTGCTCTTGTGTTTTTCTTGTCTTTATTATCACTTCAACAATATCAACTCAGTATGATGTCCTTGCTTTATCCATTGGAAACAGAACTACATTTTTATTTTCCTTTGTACATGTTCAATTGCACTTAAAGATGAATGTTGTTCTTCTGTACTCTAAATGTGTCCTTTTTTGATTGCATGATTGTCAAAACTGTCCTCAAATGGATCTTGGGAAAGAAATCAGTAGGGTAAGTGTCACCATGAGATCTTCCTAGCTTGCTGAGCGTTTATACTAAGTAGAAGGTTTGCACCTTCTCACGCTCCTTACATGTAAACATCAGCTGTGTTCTATAAACATAGCCATTGTTTTCACATTCCATGCTGGGACAAACAAGACTGGGTGACAGTCCCATTGACTAATGTGGTGAGAGGTGGGAATGCCCACTCTCCAATCCATGGTCACCTTGTGAGAAGTATAAAATAGGAAGTAATAAACAAGGCGGGGATTTTCTGCCCTGCTGCTCTGATCAACCCGAACTCCAGCTCCGAGTGTGTCTTTCTGGCGAGGCTCACAGCGACAGATAAGGTCATAACAACTATTCCCAATACAATTTTTTTATTTCCCCAGGCTGAACCAGTTCTTTATAGAGTTTTTTATTAACAACATTTGGGAAACACCCACTGAAAAAGATTTAATCTGAAAAATCTCACAAAAGAAACATCTTTAAAAATTAAGACAAAGAATGTAAGTCCAAGTTTTGTTTTAAGTGCTATGTTCTCCCTGAGGAAAACATCACAAAACCATGGATATTCTTCCAATAGTACATGCAGACTAAGAAACAAAAACAACAAAAAGGAGCCCATAAAGCATAACAAACTGAAGCTAAAATAATGTTGACTCAGTTAGATGTCACTCCAGACAATGTAGGGGGAAAAAAAGAATGCCAAAAGCTTCTACAGATACCTAAACAAAAGCTGAATAAAGCAGAGAATCTGGTACTGTGAAGTGTATATACCAGACATTGCTACTGAAAAGTGTATTTCTATTTCTCTGGCATAAAATACACTGTGATCAAATATCAGCGTGGATGAGCTGCTCTGCTTATTCTGCAAGATGTGGTATATTAATAGTGAGTCCTATAAAAATCGGTTCAAGTTTAAATGAATGTTTGAAAGCACCATAATTAATAGCACAGTCACTGACGACTAGCCTCATGAAGCTAACTAGGGTAAATAACTTAGAGAAAATCCTGTAGAGAAGCAATTATCATACTATATTTATTTTTTAAAATCTTATGAAAATAAACACAAATAACAGAACCTCTTCTTGGTAACTCTTGTCCCCTATAAATAATTCACTTGGCACAGGCACTCAGTTAATCCAAACTTCTTCAGTATTTAGTTTTGAAAGTGAACTCCAGAAAGTCTTCATACAGTTTCAGTATTGAATGGCATTTACTAGCAGCAAATAAATTCTTAATTCTCCTAACAAACCTTGAACTGAGGTTTTTGAGTAGGAGGGGCATGTTTTATGAATGCTAGCATGATCAAAGCCTACAATCAGGACAGCTAGAAATAAGCTTGTCTTAAGCTAGAGCTACAAATTGTTGGCAGCATAAAAACTGAGGAATGCCTATCAGCAAAGAGCCATCTAAGACAGATGCAGTCAATAAACACATCAAATCATCTGTTCTGAACAAGAAAAACACTGCTGTCTTCCAGTACACTTTTATAAGCACTGACATCATGTCCAAATGGAGATATTCTTTCTCGTAGTAGATTTTGTTAGACAAGTAGATTTATTTCAGGCAAGAAAGCTCAGGACAAGATAGAGCAGGCCCATCTGTACCTCTGCCCAATATCAAAGACATGACCATGATTCCTTCATGGAAATAGTACCAAACTCCTTTCCCTGTCAAACTGCATAATACCGCTTTTCCCTAGCTTTTATATATGTTATATTTAGTTCATGAGTACTTTGGAATGTGATGGTTATCAGCTGGTCTGAAGGCTTCACAGTTATAAATAATGCTAATTCTGTGATTGAAATATAACAAATAGTGTAACTACCTTCATCATATAATATAACTACCTTAATTACATAACTCCACCAGTCTGGACCATTGGGGAGCAGGTCTAGGCTGTTGGGGAAGTGGGCAGTGGCCGGGTGACAACTGATTCAGCCAATCAGGACTAACCTAATCAGGACTAAACTAATCAGGACTAAACTAATCAGGACCATCAAAACTATGTAAGAAGAACAGCACTCAATAAAGTTGGCTGTTGTCACATGAACCTCGGTGTGTTCTGTCACATGCCTGTCTCCAACATCAGCCACATTGGAGCACTGGCTATTTCTGACAGGAAAAGTGCAAGTCTTTCCTATTATAGGGAGCGTCTCATTTTGGGGGGGCTTTCTGTATATTGATAGGATGAGAAAAAAAAAGACTACATATAGCCATAATAAGATATTGCTTCCCTCTAAGTGATACGGGAGAGATATGATTTGGGCCTAAAATAGAGTTTATTTACATCAGCTGGTTGATCTGAGCCTTCCCTTCCCCACATTTCTCAAAACAAAGCCAAAATTAACCTGATTGAAGGACTTTCTTACAATTCTTCATCTTCACATATTTGAATGCTTTTTCATATTCCTACAGAAATTAGGCATTGAAGCACTAAAATATCACAAGAAAAGCATTTCACATACTAGTGACTGGGAGCAGGAAATCATGGAAAACACATCTGGTAAGTGTAAGGTCTCAAATCATTGAGATACAGTACTTCAAAAGAGTAAAACAAAATGTGATTCCCAAGCTGATCCCCAGCTATGGAACTCATTTATAAATATGAAATGAAAACAGACAGAAAAGAACTAGTGAGACATACTGTCTGGAAACCAGTTTCAACATTCTTTGAGGTGGGAAACAGCAAACTGCAGAGGAAATTTTCCCACATTTTTCCACCTCCTAAATTATTTAAAATAATTATCCCATTTCATTCATATATTTTTACTTCATGGACTAATGGAATAGTTGATTTTACTTTAAAACACCCTAATGAGAGAAAACAATTGTATTTTAAACTCTCACTAGAGGGAGTTCCAAGTTTATTTATAGCTAGGAAAGGGAGCACATGCAAGCATCTCAGCATTTGTTTTGGTACAGTTTGAATGAATGAATATTAATTATCCTCTTTATTCAATTACGCTCCTAACCAAATCAAATGGGAAAAAAACCCAAGCTAATAAACAAACAAATCAAAACCCCATAAAATGCCAGAAGAGAATATACTGCATAAGTAAATCTAGTTTGCTAGACTTTGAAGATGCAGTGTATCTTTTGCTGAGTAGCTTCAATTTGTATCAATAGCAATTCATTTCAACAATAAAAACCAAATATATTTCACGACAGTGAATTCTACCATGGCCCTTGAGATGAATTAACATACATTTATATAGAATTACAATAAACCTCCCAAAATGGTAAGTTCAGTACCAGTTTTACTGGTACAAAAAAAAGTGTAATTAATAGCTACAAAACATATTTTCTGTAGATAGGCCAGTAATTTCTCTTGATTTGAACATTCAGTTCTGCACCACTGGCAGTTAGTATCAGAATTTGTTCCTCATCTAAATTATCTGTAATTGCAATTAAATTTTGTAGTATTTTCTAAAACCAATTGTCCATTTTTGTAGTTCAATTCCCTCTCATTTTTAAACCCACTGATAATGAACAATAGCAGTAATATACAGATATGTAGAGATTAAATTCTTAACTTAAAAGGCAGAAGACACACAGCATCCTGAGACCGCAGGTACAAAAGCAGTTTATGAATGTGAAAACTGAGCTTTTAAAAGCTCACCTGACTTACTTAAAGCCACCCAAGCAGGACTGTAGAGTAATTGAAAAGGGAACTAATGCCTTGATGTAATTGCTAGACCATATGCCTTCCTTTCACAATGTGCTACCTGAGCTCGTGCAATCTTCTTGCTTCAGTGTTTGCCACTTCTCAGAGATTTGGAACAGATCCTTTGCTATGGAAGTACTGAGTCTTCATCAATTACATTTTTTATACTATTGTGTGTATTCATATTAAGATACTGTGCAAGTAAATGGTTGTTGGGGGTTAGATTTGCCTCTTTTTCACTTACAGAATTTTTTCCCATAAGTTGCTAGGAAAACCTAACGACAGTGCTTAACCAGAACAAAGGGAGTAGTCGAAGGAGATGGCAGCACAAGGCTACACCTATTGTTTTGGGTTCCGGGAGTTTTCCTCAGAGGGGAGAGATAACTGCAAGCTTTGGGAAAGGGAAAAGACAGAGCTGGGGGGGGCAGTTGCTCTCTCTTGCTCTCAGCATTGAGGAGGACAGTCACACTGCCCCTCACTGCAGGAAGAGTTCACAGCCATCACTCCACCTCATCCTGGGAAATCTACCATCATCTGCTCCTGTACCCAGGAATCCTGAGCTCGTTTTATCCAGCCTCCCCCCACCGCTGCTGTTTCTTCAGAGCTTTGAGGTTTCCCTGCTACTCTGTAGCCCTGCCCTGCCCAGCCCTGCCGGGACACCCCTGCCGCTCCAGCTGCCAGCGCAGAGCTCCTCATCTCATCCACCAGCCCGGGACTTTCCTCCCTTCCAGCTCAGCCTCTCGGAGTCCTGCAGGGGCACCGAGATCAAACCGCCCCGGGCTTTTGTGAAAGAAAGCCCTCAAGGTTCTCGGTTCTGTTTATTATTAATGCTGTAGTTGTTGCTTGTTTTTTTTGTCATATATACTAGTAAAGAACTGTTATTCCTATCCCCATACCTCTGCCTGAAAGCCCTTTTAATTTTCTAAATTAGAATAATTTGGAGGGAGGGGATTTGAATTCTCCATCTCCAGGGAGGTCCTGCCCCCTTCCTAGCAGACACCTGTCTTTCAAACCAAGACAATGGGAAAGTTTCTTTTGGAGTATATACTTCAGCTGAAGAGTGGGAAAAACTTCTAAAAAAAGACCAGGTTGATTTTTCTACCTGGTAGCTTTGCAATGTCTTAGAAGTATTCACAATGACTTCTACAATACTTCTATGTGCATTAAAGGATTTTGGAGATATTCTCTTTTTGATTCAAACTACATGGTTTCCCAGTTTCTTCATTCAGATATCTGAAGCAGCACAGTTTGAGTCAGCAGTCTAAAAACCCTAAAGGACAGGACATTGAAAAGCATTGAATGATAGAACCAAACACTTTATGTTGAAAAATCATGCCCAGAATTGTTAACAAGATGCACAAGCATTGTTCTTCTCTACAGAAACCATCAGACTCATCATGCCAGATGAATGAACACACAGCTTTCATTAATTTTACAACTTTGTTAATATTGTTACTACTAAACCTGAATTAATTGAGCAATTGAAAGAGTTGAGTTGTCCTCATCATCGTCATTCTGTGATGCTGTGCAAAATCCTAGGTCTGTATTCAGTTAACCACTATTATGCATACTAATATTTCTAATATTCTTTGAGATGCTTCAGGCACTTTATTCTTGAACAAAGGATGTAAAGTATTACTACTCCTTGTCAGAGGAAATCTATCTGGTTTATCTGTGTCTTCATTCTAAAGCAATTGCTTAAAGAGCAGTTGTTGCACATCACTTAAAAAACGATAATAAGATAAATCTTGATATTCAGGATTTTACAGTGTAATTTCTAGTCATTTTTACAGTAAATGCACCTGAAATATCTGAGTTGCTTAATTAGACGTAACACAAAGTAGGCGGAACACTAGACTAGCTGGTAACAGGAAAAAAAGACACCTAATTTTTATCATTGCTTATAACGTTTTCTTACATTGCTTAGATGATGTCTTGGAGAGAATTGTCATTATAGTCCATTTCATGATCCTCTGCTTTATGCCCCAAAATTGTTGCTGTACCTTTTAGGTGCGGGACCGTGTGTGTGTAGGGCTGGGAAGAGGGAGAGCTTTGGGCTTTTTTGTGTTCATTTTTCAAAGCCTCACTGCCCAGGCATTCTGTGGCATTGCCTGGTTTTTGGTAGCAAGAAGGCCACAGAGGTGGCTTCTGTGAGAAGCTGCTGGAAGATTCCACCATGTCCAGCAGAGCCAATCCCTGATGGTTCAGAAGATGGACATGCTGCTGGCCAAGGCTGGGACAAGTAGGGATGATGGTAACACCTCTGTGATAACATATTTAAGAAGAAACCAAAACAAAAATGGGGGCCAATTTTAATTCCAGCCAGAGAAGAGGAGGAGGTGAGAACACGTGAGGGAATCAACATGGAGACACCAAGGTCAGTGGAGAAGGAGGGAGAGGAGGTGCTGCAGGCACCAGAGCCAAGATTCCTCTGCAGCCTGTGGTGATGACTGTGGTGAAGCAGGGTGTCCCTTTGAGGCCCATGGGGATCCACAGGGCATGCAGAGATCCACCTGCAGCCTGTGGGGAAGGTCCCCATGCCAGAGCAGGTGGAGTCCTAGAGGAGGTTGTGATCTGGTGGGAGACTGGGTGGGGAGAGGGACCCTGCTTCCAGGATGGAGCAGCTTGTTCTTGGAGGGCTGCACCCCATGGAAGAGTGCAGAAGAGTGACCCACACCACAGCAGTTTTGGAAGGACTGCTGCTTTTAAGTATCGAACCATGTTGGTGAGGTTTGTGGAGGGCTGTCTGTCCTGGGAGAGACCCCATGGTCTCACGGGGAACAAATTCTCTCCCTTAACCAAGTGAAACAAAACCTTGATGACAAACTGACCAAAACCCTACCCCCTGTCTCCCTCTGCTGTCCGTGGGAAGGAGGGAGAGGTTAGGGAAAAAGATGTTTTTAAGGGCTTATTTTACTTCTCATTATCCTGCTCTGATTTTGTTAGTAATAAATTCACTTTTTATCTCTAAGTTGAACCTGTTTTACTTTTGGAGTGTTTTTTTCAGGTCCTTATCTCAAGTCATGGAACCCTTTGTTAGATTTTCTCTACTCTGCCCAGCTGTAGCAGGGGCGGGTGAGTGAGCAGCTTTCATGGGTGCCTGGAGTTTGGCCAGTGACAAACCACAACAACGTTTTTCCCTTCTCTGGCTTGAAGGAGCTGCAGCAGTAATCTTTCAGCTGCTTTAAGGTAAATTGAAGTCCCGTTGCTAGTCCAAGACCGGAGAAGTGTCATGGCAGTGGCATCACCCCATGCCAGCCCCAAGCCTTGAGTAGCACCTGTACACTGAGACAAAAGCCTGGGCATGAAGCAGCAACAGATCATAAAACTGGAATTGGGAAATACGTTTTCTATCTGAATCAGAGATCTTCCTGTTTATTTTTGATTAATTAGTAAAATCATCATAATGGTTCACACAATCAAAAACATAAGACCTGCATCCTGGACTATGAAAGTCTACCTCTTACGCCTGGTTGTTCCATGGTGTTAACAGCTATGTTTGGTTTAGCAGAGATGCTACAGACATTTTTATTAACTCAGAAGAGCACTTGCTGAAAGTGTAATAATATGAATTGAAATTCATGTGATGTCATTCGGAAAATAGTGGCAAGGAAGTACTATACATCAAGTATTACCAGCAAAAAAACTGTCAAAGCTATAATTGTAAGTAGATAACAGCTACAGATCGTTTCGTAGTAGATCTTGATTTTGATTTCCTTTTTTTTTTTCTCTGCACATGACTGATCTTGGTCATACTCTTCCTCCCAAACATATTTACAGCTTTTAATGGTAAAGGCAGAGACAAATATTTACATATCTTCTCAAAGCCAACATGTACAGGAATCTGCAAGTCATTGTGCCAACAAATTATCAACAATACCAGAGGGAAGGGGATTTCTTTAATGCTTTCCATTCTATCGTCAGTCATTCCCTGCTGCATTATTAATGTATGTTGAGTCGCATCCAAAATCCGTTGAAGGGTTTTAATACATTTGGGTATTGTTTGTAACAAAACATATTTTCACTCCAAGTATTCTCATGCCACCAAGAGATAGCATACTTCTCCAGAAGAGAAGTTCCAGCCCAGCAGAGGACTTTTTCCTTGGGACGCAGTGCTGCTGGAGCACTAAGTGACACTGGGACAGTGGCTTTGACAGGCAAGGTCCTCTGTGTTTGCAGCCACAGCAGAAGTCGTTTGTGAGCTTCGCCTTCAAGCAGGCAAGAAGAAAACAGTGCTTTCAAAAAATTAGCTATGCATTCTACATACTGTGAAAGAAAGCACATAGTTTTTTTGAGAAATTTTCTAAACTTTGCAACTTTAGATTTTAAAGGCTAACATGGGGTTTTATATATTACAAAAACTGTTAATTGCATTCAATTCCCTTTAAGAGCTAAACACAGAAGAGTTTCTGTTTATTTGAAAGGTAGAGAGCATTTTATCAACTGTTGACGTGCCTGGTCCTTGAAATATGACATCTCTCAAGCAAAGTTAAGCTACAAGAATAGTTCTTATTTATTCCATTCTGGCATCTAGGCCAGGAAGAACTTGAGGAAGACACTTTTTCAACTAGTTCCACCATTTGTTCCTTCAGACTACTACCACACTGACTCCAGAAACCTGAAAATAGCTGGTGACATTTGCTCAAGGTCTCTCCTCGGAAAAGGACTAGAACAGTAGCTGAGGAATCATTCAGTCAGCCTTTCTTACACAACTTTCATGTTACAGGGCAAGAGAAAGGAGAAAGCCAAAAGAACAACCTCAAGGTAGTCAAATAAAGTAACAGCCTTCAACCTAACTTCTCTTTCAAAAACTGAACTCTATGAAAGAAAACAAAACAAAACAAAACAAAAAACCTCACACACAGCAGCAAGCAGAAACACATCATAATTCACACTATAAGAAGCAAATACAGAACTTAAAGGCATAGGTGCAAAAGAATAAGCTTTAACTTCCTTTATGCCTTACTGGATAGGAAAAAAATGTTTGCATTAGTAAAAATAGTGAAAACTGCTTTTTGGCACCCAAAATATTTCCACAGACAATTTAGTTTTCAATCAAGAAAATCAATCATACACCATGAGCAGTTCTCAAATACTTTTAAAATTTTGAAAATATCTGTTTATTGCTTCATAAGACATACTTCTATGTAGTTCAATTTAGTTGCAAAGATATTTGTGGAATTATAGCTTTTGTATAGGAAGGCTGTTGCACAGAAAAAAAAACAGTGGAATTTGATTTCATGTAACAAATGGAATATTAAAAGTTACAGAATTGTTCCCTTAAGTGTAACCTACTCTTGATGACTGGGCATCTTAAAATACCATTCTTGCCACTAAGACAACACTCAAAAGATGAAAGCAAAAAAAGGTAAAAGACAACGTTTTATAATCAGCTTATATGAACCAGGAAACCAATTATTGCAATAAAAAAGTTACTTAATACAGGACTTCTTTCTCCCTTTAGAAAACAAACTCCTCAATCCCAGAAAAAAATCAGCCAGCAAAAAACTGCAGACAAGATTCTGTCTTTTGCTATGTCTTCATAAACTACAGTCAAGTTTAACACTGACCTAAACTGCCATTTAGTGAAGGGATACCAAAACTGTAGCCTGCACTTACCTTGTTAAGTCTGGAACTTTTTATTTTTTGTTCATTTTTTTAACAAAAAGAAAAAAAAATCCTAATTTGTCTTGAAAAAGGGTCCATTTAGATTAGACTCCAATATAGAACCATATTCTTAGTTTCTCCCAGGAAGTCTTATTGAAAAACAAAAACTAACACTGTGAAATCTATTAATAGATAAAGTCTCATTATTCTTATGTTGTTCTGCTTTACCTTTAAAAAAGGATTAAAAGAAAAAAACCTCAGCTGAGAAAAAGATGTTGAGCTTTTGTTGTTTGAGTTTGAGTTTGATTTTCCTTTTTTCCTCTAGATAAGCTGATTTCACATTTTATTTCAAGCTGCCACAGGAGATTATTCATGTTTTCCAAACTGTAAGAGTTTATCACCACAAAATTAAAAGCTGTTACCCTCTTGAGTTCTCATTTGTCTGTATCAAAATGCTGGAAGCCACCATTTAGGACCATTAGATATAAGGCTGTTAAATAAGATGAAAAATTAGTCAACACATAATATCTACTATCTATTATAAATTTAATTGATTAATACAAAATAGTCAAGGTTGGTGAGGTCCTGCAGTGCAAAGTATTGCTCTCTGGCAACAAAAGGGAGCCAGAAAAATTCCCAGTGAGAAAGTAATCTCTGTGATTCAAAGAACTACTGGCCAAATTGAAGACAAAAAAAATCACATTAGTGGTATGAACAAATATATGTGATCAAATATATTTAAACTTGACATTTGCTTCTTGGACCACTGTGCCTCCAGCATCTTAGGTTTTGGCAACACTTTGTTTGTCTTTGCCAATAATATTTCTATAGGACATCATAAGGACCCCCAGGGACCAACTATCAAGGTCCAGTGATACTGAACTGGCCAAAAACACATTATAAAATGTATTTTCTTTAATACAGGAACTGCTGCTAGCCCCTGACAGCCCATAGTCATATGTATCTGAGTGCAATAGCACAGTCAAGAGCACATATACATGCTTCAAATATATATTTCCTTTTTCTCTTGTTTTTCAACATTGACAGTCCCAAAGAGGAGACTCCATTACTTTTCTGCATTTTGCTTAAGCTCAATAGAAAGTATGTGATTAATATATACCTACAACACTACATACCATTTTGGCAACATTTCATTGCTTCTCACTGTAACTTAGCACTTAAAATTCTTCTACTAAGTGGGATTGTCCATCTCATGTATGTTCTATTCCACAAGTTGGCTCACATTGTGTTTGTGAAGAAATTAATTTTAAACAGCAGAAGTTAAGAGTTCTTCCTTATACAATCTACATTTCTGAAGCTATATTTTGTGTTTAATTCTTCAGGTACCTCTAACTCTTCAGTTTTCCTTTTATAAATATTTTCTTTTTTTAAATGGCATATTTGTAACAGATAAAACATTTGCATTCTGCAGCATTTGGAATTTGATTCTATTTTGAATTCTTCCTCAGATATGTGTACATTTTGATACATATTATCAAAGTGAAGAATTAAAAAATTATCACTGTTGTATCTCAATATCATATGTGTGTTTCATATTACTGTGGTAAAAATAATATGTTTCTTCCACAGGGTTTTATTTCCTATTCTTCTAGAGTATACTCTTTTTGTTGTGTCAGCCAGAGACAGAAAAAAATCTAATCAGTATAATGTTTACAATTAATCCTGACATAATTGGCAGTATTTATTCCCAGTTCTATATCCAAACTGTTGAGATTTCCATAATAATAATTCCTATCTGTACTGCATTATTTAACACTTTAGGTATTCCTATATCTAAGTACTAAGAAAAATATCTTACAACTTTTCTTCATTTGAATTTTTAGTAAGGCCTACTACGGCTTGTTTTGTCAGGATTTATGCAATTTATATCAAGTCAAACAAAATATATTGTACGTTGCTGTGAAGCCACAAAATTTTTTGAGTTTATATATTTAGTTTGTTTGATAAAATAATTGCATAAATTTTGTCCAAGCTTCCTTGTGATGTGCGATCAAAATGTACCAACACTTCAGATGAATGAAAATGGGCAGAACTAATGAAAAATTACACCAACATAATGAACATTTTAACTTCTAACAGCCAGTTGAAATTTTTGATAAACTATGACCATTGAATGTTATAGTTAACAAGGAGTGATTCAAAAAAAGTTAAAGGCTATGAAATCTATTCAGACAATTTTTCTGAGAAGGAGAGATTTGGAGAATTTACCAAATGAAGATCCACTTCAAGTGAATGTAAGCAACTACATAAATATGTAAGCACAAAAATCTGTAACTTTACCACACTACACAAAATTGTATGAAAGTAGCGTGTGATCATTTTCTATCAAGACAGACTTTGAGTTTTAAAGAAAGAAAAGCTAGGACTATAAATAATTTCTATGTAGCTGATACCTGGAGCTCTTTGGGCTAATCAAATAATGCTACCAAATAAATATGTAACTTCAAAATAAAGTAAAACCCTCCACACAAACCAAACAAAAGAAAACAAATAAAAAATCCTTCTGCAAAACATTTAAATGATAAAAATAAATCTTCCTCTGAAACATGAACCTTTTTGTTTTCAAGAAATTATTACAAGTAGCTGTTCAAATCAAATGATGGAGGAATAAAGCAGGGATAACTTTTGAACTTTTTGGTGTTATAAAAAAAATCAAAATCAGAAACAGTGTAGTGCAGAACAATGCTAACTGCTTGTGCTCACATTCAGATCAGAAAGAAGATGATTAATTTTCAGTGGCAGTGTAGAGGAAAAAAAGCAGCTAACAGAGGACATAACACAGTATATACCTGCTCTACAATCTTTCCTGAAACACGTAATAATGCATCTACATCTTTAATGATAAAAACGAGATTAACCAAAACTATTCCATTTTCTAAAAACCAACAAAGGAATGTAATAATCAAAATATATAACCATTGAATATCAATGTATTTGTGTTTTATCCCTTCAACAGATTCTACCTTCAGGTTAAACAAGTCTTTCAGTTTGTGTCCTGGGAACTGTCAGTAGTGAGAAAAAAAATCTTTAATCTGGAAAAGCTGATTTGAACATGAGTTCTAACTCAACACCTCTGGAATCTGACCCACTGGGTAGTGGGAATGTATTAGCACAAATATTAGATTCCAAATTCTGAAAATTAAAAGGCTAACCTTAATCAAATGTAATTAGCCCTAAACAAGACTTTTGTGGAAGACAAATACAAAAATACTCAGTAAGAAGTGGAATTTAAACATCAAACTTCCTGGACTGTTTAAACACTTAGCTTTAAAAAGGGGGATGGGGAAGAGGAAAAAATAGCTAATCCTCCAGGAAGAAATCCCATTTGATCATCTTGATTTGTCATGCCATAGATAAACATGTCTTTTTAAAAGTATCCATTACTGTACAAAAATACCTCCCTCCCCTCCCTTTCCTCCAGACTGAGGTGCTTATAAAAGACTGTTTAACACATGAGAAAAAACATGTGAATTCCCATTAGCAAAACCTAGCCATTGTAATTGTTTCTCCATTCTACAATAGGGACTCAGCAAACAAGAATGTTTGTTAACGGAATTTTGATTGAATGAGAATAGTTTCTGTGTAAATTCAACATGCTGAGCTACTCAGGCCATGTATCTGCCAGCAAATTAAACAACTGTGGACACAAGCATGCCCACATGATGGCTATGATGTTAACAGTGTGGAACAGAGTTAATAAAACAGTCTCTGTTATACCAAATGCCCAATGCAGCACTCCAGACAAATTTTCTGTATGATTCAGAAATTGTCACAGATCAATGAGTTCTAATGAGTTCTAATGGCATCATGCCACCAGCATCCTCCTAGGCTGATCCTGTAGCACCATTCCCTTAGACAGAAAAGCCCAGGAGCACCTACACACCATTTTATGATAATTTAGGTTGAATATTAAAATCAGAATAATGGATGAATGCTGCTGGTTGTGTAGATTAAATTAAATTCAAGACAGATCATATTTGTATATATTTAGAGGTTTCTTATTGACAGTGCTATACAAAGCTTATATGCAACTTATATGCAGCAGAAATTTAGAATTTGTGCAAAAATGTTTTTTTCCAATAAAATACATTAATCCCTAGAAGTATGTGTTTCTTCTCATTCCTCATATTAAAGAGGACATGTCAAACTATAAATCACTAAATTTATTTCAAATTCTCATTAAGAAAGATGAGAATCACAACACAGAAACTGGAATATGAACATTGGCAGCAAGAACAATATTAGTAGGAAAAAGCATTACAAAATGCTTAAAGTTACAGGATCTCTTTGATAGAGACAGATTCCACAAGCTTTCTCTGGGTTCAGTTTTAGGCAGGCAGAAAAAAACAAAAAGAAGAAAGAACGAACCCGCCCAAACTAGAAGTAGCCCTATATATTTCAATAAATGTATGAAAGCCAAAGGACTCCAAAGAAGCCACTGAACAGCAGGGGCGACTAATAACTACTTTATTTATTTTATTATTAGTATTACTATTGCTACTATTATTGTTGTTAATTACTATTGTTGTTGCTGTTGATATTAATAATATCTTTCTTTTTTTTTAATTATTGCATTAATACAAAAATTTATCATCCCAGAGTGAGGATACTAGGTATCCTATTAGATTCTACTTGGCTTGGATATCTGTAGGAGTTTCACGTTCACCAATTTCAATTTTTCTCAGCCAATGCACCAAATTTGTGATGGTTTTTGTGTTTACTCTTTCTTCTTTCTGTGAAATAGACTTTTGGGAGGAAAAAGGCAAAACAAGCCTAACTTAAAAAGTTACAAAGATAGTTTTATTAACGTACACTAAAGGCAGGTGAAAAAACGGAAAAAAATTGAAATTAAAAAAAGAAAATTTGAACTTTTCAAAATCCTTCTGTCTTCTCTACAAACTGTTCACTTTCTCACAACCAACACAGAGAGATAAAACTATGATTTTCAGTCAGCTTCACCATTTAAACATAATTTTCCATCACTTTAGGAGAGGAGTCTCTCTTGATGTCTCTATGGAATTTCTCCACTGTTTTCTTGTGGGTTTTAACAGCCACAAAAACCAGCCACCCAGTAAAAAACCCTGTTTTTGTGACCCCCTCCTATTAGCAGTTTCCTAGGCTGCTCATGGGTCATGGGTCTAGACTTTTGCATATTAGAGTGTCACCTTTTAAAGATGTACAATTCAAAGTACAAAGAATTCTTCTTTTCAGGGAACAGAGATATCTTCTCACATCTTCACCAGCACAACAGACTTATCTCTATCTCTGTTCAAGCATATCATAAGATCAATATCACTTAGTCTATCACACACACACCTTTGTTCAAAATCTACACACAAATTCGCACAACATCTTCCTAAATGTGTATCTTCTCATGATTTGAAGGGATATAGTCTAGTTTCTATGGTTTACATCCAGAGTAGTCTAGTTAGAAATGCCTACTTCTTCAATCTCTCTTTCCAATAATCTTTATCAGTTTTTTCACTGACTTTATATCATGCTGTCTCTCTAGTGTTAAATAACTCTGTCTTTCTTCTCTCTCTCTCAGGGAAAGGGTTGGAGTTCCGAAAGCTTCATCTTGTCAAGAAAGGGTTAAATCTGCCCAGGTCTCTGATGGTCAAAGGGGAAGGGAGCAGTAGGGCCAGGCCAGGCTCATCCCAAGAGAATGGCCCGGCTCAATGTTACCTGTTCAAGTAGTCAGGAGAAAAGGGCTGACTTGCCTTCCTTCAAAATTTTAGATGAGTATTCCTCAAAGTCGCATCCAGCTTCTTCAATGGTCCAACAATATGTCAATATTCAAGAATAGACTCTGATAGGTGCCTGCCTCAAAACATTCCAAGGTCCTGACAGTAAACTATTTCTACTTTAACTAAAAACCAAACTGGGTCAACCTATAACAATATCACATAGTCCAGACTTTAAACTCATTGTCCAAAGATTTCAAGGAAGCACAGGCTGGGCTTTTGTTTCTTACAATACTCATAAAAAGAAATGACGCTATGATTCTGTAAACACAGATGTAAAAAAACCAAAGCACATTTTACCTATTGATCAGTCACATATCCAGATACAAATCTCCCATCATGTTAATTACATAGAAAGAGAGTCAGAAAGTTTATTGATAGGAGAATACACAAGACAAAGAAATTAGCCATGGAGCTATGCCTAACAATTTTATGTTCTGCAGAAAAATTGCATGATAAGAACAGAAGCCGAAATTCTCAGAACCACCATATTAACATAATAATTTCTGGTAAAGTAAATCAAAGAAGGCTTCCAGCACCTAAAGAATCAAACAAAAAAAAACCTATGTGAACGTATTTCATTATCTAAGTAACACAATAGTGATTTATTTTTAGTGGTTGGTTCCAGAGTCTATCAGTCAGTGACATGCACATCCCAGGCCCATCTCTTTATAGAAACTGTTCAATCATGTTTTCAGTGTCGGAGATGGGCTTCTTCACCATAAATAGACAGTAGCTTTTCCACTACTCTCTAGCTTTTGTCCTAAAAAGTCCACATGGAGCTGCCAGGTTCAGCCAGGGCAATATTCTGCATTCTACCTGAGCAAATTCATTACAGTTTTAAAGTGTGTTGCTTAGTGTGGGATTGTCCTTTGGATTTGCTCCAAAAACAGGGTTGATAACATGGAGATGTTTTCATTATTGCTGCGCAGTGCTCACACAGTGCAAATTACTTTTCTGCTGCTCCCCCTGCCCCACCAGAGAGTAGGCTGTGGGCATAAAAGGAGTTGGGAAGGCACACAGACTGCTCACCCCAGCTGACCCAGAGATATCCCATATCATATGACATCATGCTCAGTATATAAAGCAGGGGGAAGAAGAAATGGGGAACACTTGGAATGATGGCTTTTGTATTCTCCAAGTAATGATCACATTTGATGGAGCCCTGCTCTCCAAGAGATGGCTGACCACTTGCCCATGGGAAGCAGGGAATTAATTCCTTTTTTTTTTTTTTTTTTTTTTTTTTGCTCTTCTTTCATTCACTGCTTTTGCTTTACCTATGAAATTGTCTTTATCTCAACCCTCAAATTTTCTCATTTTTGTCCTTCGGATTTTCTCCCCCATCCCACTGGTGGAGGAGTGAGCAAATGGCTGCATGGTACTTAGTTGCCTGCAGAGGTTAAACCACAATAATAAGAAAAAAGAAAATATTAAGAAGTTTGCCTTAGAGAAAAAGTTAACTTCTAAATAAAGCAGAGACAGAAACCTCTATAACTTCATCTGTAGTACGACTGTCAGACTACGATTTCTATGTTAAGAAAATACTGGAAACTCCAGTCTCAGTACTGGTCATGTCTGATTTTTTTGATTAGTAGAAATTTAACAAGCAGTCCTAGGTTTGTATACCATCCCAAACACTCCCAATTACTCTGCCTCTTTGATTCTAGCACCTAAAATCATGCCAAAGAACATGCAGTGAGAAGGCATCTTGTACTATATCAGCACCTACTGCAAGAAGTACAAGAACTAAATCCTTAAGATATCAAGATCATCTAAAAGGAACTGCAAAATTACAAATGTTGACAGAGGACTGCAAACGGAATACAGTGCCTCCATAATTATGTTCTTCCTCTTTTAAATGTAAAAGTAGTAACAAATATAGAGCTTATTGGTAGCCCTGAAACAGCATGAAAGGGCCCAAATGGGAAAGTATGAAGAGTAAAAAAGGAAGTCACAACTTAAGGTCCAGTTGGTTTCTAGCCCAAGTTAGTACAAAGCCTTATCATTTCTGCAGAAACTCATCCATGTGGGACCACAAGAAAAAGCTGCAGTCTCAAAATGAAAAACAAGTCAGAGCATTAAAAAAGTGGCATAGTAAATGTTAAGGTACTGAAAGCAACTGAAAGATAAACAACCGGTTTTAAGAAAGAAACTAAAGATGTGTGTTTCAAATATATTATACTTACAAATGATTATAACTTCAAAAGTGGAACGGAATGAGAAAACTGATGAAAAAAAAAAAAAAAAGTAGTATGAAGTGAAAAGTTCCAAATGAGACAAATCCAAAAATGTTGATGGGCAGATGAGGCTGATGAGGAAAGTTAATTTTTCACAAAGACCAGGAAAAAAGTTTGGAATTTGAGCAGAGAGGAAGATTATTTCAAGTGCTTTATAATGAGTAAAACAAATGGAAGAGGAGAATATTTTCTTGTTGTGAAGAAAAATGAGAGTAACAGACCCTGTTAAACTTTGAAAAATATGGTATCTACAGAAAGAAAGTAATCAAAATGGGTAAACAAGATTATGAGTCAAATTCCTAGTGTTAGTTATTAGAGTTTTCAGGGATAATCCTAAGATGATCAGCTCTAGACAGTCTTTTTTTTCTCCAAGACTTATTTTGTACCCTTTACTCCAGGCCACAACTAGGTGAAGGCAGTGATATGGGAACATCTACCTCAAGTGACAAAACTCTGCATTTTGTGTAACTGATTTTCCGTAAGAGGAGTGCCATAACTCTTGCAGTAATGTGCAAGTAAAGTGCTGCTAAGTTGGATCAAGTGGTAGGATATCATAGAAGATAGAAACCTGGAAACCTGACCAACATGCTTTCCTGTTTCCTTTTCCTCTGAAATAGCAGTTTGTTGCCAGAACAGCATAGCAAACAAGTGATTTTGACCTGAGTCTGTATAGGAATTCCTTTGGGTTATGAAGGGCAAAAATACGTAACAGTCCCCTCACAGACCTCCCCACTATCTGTGCTTTTCTTTTCCCAGTAAAGCAAAGGAGTTCAGAAGAAAAGCATACAGAAATCAAAATTAGAATAGCAGGAAACAAAAATTTATAAAAATAAAAGTAATAGGCATCACACTTAATTCTACTGTAACAAATACTATTAACAGAAAGAGAACATGCCAAAAATTTATTCTATTAAACTCTGAATTTTGAGCATGACAAGATGTCTATAAATAAGTTAAGAAAAACTATTTGTACTTGTTTGAATGGCCCTCACTATTTCCTTCCTGAGGCAGGTGAAGAAGCCAGTCATATCCTGTGTGAAAACAATGTACAAAACTGTGTTCTTCTGGAAATAAAGTATTTGTTACATCATTTAGTTAAATTAGTCAGAGAACAAGGCAAAATCACTCTCAAGAAGAATAAGGTGTCAACATTTGGAATAAACTTCATTCAACTTCATTTGATTACCTATGAATTGAGGAGATCTATGTTCTTTTTAGGTTTGTATAAAGAAATATTAAAAGGGTTTGTATAAAGAAATATTAAATATAAACATACATATACATAAAAATTTATGTATATGTATGTTTATATATGTATATAAACATACATATACATAAATAAAAAACTATGTAAATGTATGTTTATATACATAATTATATATTATGTATATAAACATACAGACACAGAGTTTCTTATTCCTGAATTACTCCAATTTCTGTCTAGTTTTGACAGAAGGTTTAACCAATTGAAATGAGCAGCAACGATTGGCAACTCATACTAGGTGTTCTGCAGAGTCTCAAAGAGCAGGAAACCCAACCATCCTAGAAAATTCATATTCTCTATTTCTACTGTTTTTTATTTTATGGGAGAAAACTTCCGGAGTTCATGGATTTTTCAAGACATACATTTCTGAGAAACACACAGGTCAATACAATTGTACTTTGATTAATATACTCCAGAAACTGCCTTTCTGAAAGACCAGGTTTATTAAATCCAGTTTTTATTCTGTAAAATTGGCATTGAGTTTAAAAAAAACCCAGCATTTTGCCTTGCTAAAGCCAACAGGGCAAGAACCTTTATTCATTAGTATTTTTAACTTTAAAGTTATGCTAACAGAGCTTTCATTAATTGGGATCCTGGAAGAGAAAGGATGTAGGTGTTGTATGTCTCATCCTTGGACAAAAGAGAATCAGACAGTAGGAACCTAGAGTACAGCAACACGAGATTTTGATGGTGGTTCATTTAAGTAATTCATTAGTTCTCTTTTTCAGGTTCAGCACAATGTCTTTTGGGTGAAGGAAAGATTGAATAAACTAACACTTCTACAAGCGTGTTTTCCTTTAATATTTTGTCAGTGTCAAAATCAAAACCTTTAGAATATAAAAGGCAAAGGTGGATGAAAATAAGATGAAAAAACCTAAATGTGGACTGACTCATGTTGTTTTAGTGATTTCATGAATTTCTTATACTTAGTTCTTTCTCAATGCCTAGGTAGGGAAAGCAAAAATCAGTTTTGACCTCCCTTTCACAGTTCCAGTGCCATGCCCACTATGACTGGGCTTTTATTCCTTATTCAAGTAGGAAAAGAATGAGAGGAAAACAAATTAAGAAAAAGAACAGTTAATGTACCTACCAGAAGAAAGCTTTGCTAACAAGAGAATTTATTTTCTAAAAGGAAGCACCAGAAAAAAAAATTTCAAGATATTCAAGAAGGCACTGTAGAAAGTAGCATGCATTTCATTACTCTGGTAGGAGTGAAACAGTTCATCTTCTGTTGGCTGGAACGCAAAAACAACAACACGGAGTAAGAGGTCTGCAGTGAAAAGCTGCTCCCCAGAAAAAGGGACCCAGCCTGTTTATTTCTTTTCATTTTATAATTTTGTGGGTCTGGTAGTGGATTGGCTTCTGGGGTTACTACCCCTTCACCCCACTGGCCAGACCAGCTGTCAATCAGCATTATTTTCAGGCTAGAAATATGTAAGCAAAGTACAGTGAACAAAAACAAGAAGGCTGTTTATGTTCCAAAGTGTGAGAAAGTGAAAAACTGACCCTTAATATTGTACAGTAACTAAAGAACTGACTCCATCTTATAAGCAAGTAGAAGGCTTTAAAAAATCTCAGAAAAACCAGGGCAACAATCTTCAACATACATCATTACGTGGCTTTGAATCAAATTTGTTAAACAATTTATTACTCTTCTTGTAAACAACACCTTAAAATAATTAATATTAACATCTGACAACAATCTGAGTTTACAGAAAGCCCATTGCATTACAACACAAAAGTACAGCAGGAGAATAAAGAAAACTATTGCTTACTTAAAATATTTATGATACATAATGTAATTTAGAGTGCTATTTTATTTTCATACACAAAACTATATATATACATTTTAGAAATAATAATCCTAAATAGTCAAATCTTCAAAACAGACACCTGAGGCTTCTTGATTCCAAAAACTATACAGCCAGATAGTTTTGACATGATTGTACTGCCACAAGAGATTGATGTATTTGGACCTAAGAGACCTCAACATGCCCTCCTTCTTTCCTCCAAAAGGCAAGACTGCAAAAATGAGAGAGATCTAAATGATTAAAAATACTTTTGCATATATAGATACATAATTCCTTGAGATACCATTCCCATTTTATTATTTTACCAGCAAAACAGCACATTTTAGGACTAAGACTAATAGGTAGCCGAATCCTTTCTCACCATGTAGTTTTTGAAAAAGACAATTGTGTTCTTCAGAACCACTCAGAACTTTCTATTTATAACATTTAGCTGCCTGAACAGATAACTCCATATAATTCTCTCTGTCCCATGATGTTCTTTCTAAATTTTACTAAGCTTGTGCTTTCAGGAAGTTTTTTGTTTATTGTTTTGGGTTTTTTAAATCAGATTAACGTAGGTAATATTACAATGCTGATACAAATATCACAAGGCTTTATAAAGCTGGTAGAGTTCTTATACATTTTTGGTGGTATAATAATGAAACAACCCATATTTGGGGTTTCTAACACTGCAAGCAGTAACTTATATACAATGTACTAAATGACATCATTTGTTTCCTGAGTGCATATTGTCTAGACACAGCCATCAGAATTTAAAGTTAATTCAGT
Organism: Prinia subflava; assembly: GCF_021018805.1. Lineage (NCBI taxonomy): Eukaryota > Metazoa > Chordata > Aves > Passeriformes > Cisticolidae > Prinia > Prinia subflava. Next base: position 11,315,619 of record NC_086251.1, read on the forward strand.
GTTCAAACATGAAATACAACTGTATTTGGCATCACCAGAAGAGAATACGTTACTTACCAAAGTTATTGATTCATGGTCATCAGTCCATTTGACTTATAATGCTCACAGGGTTCAGACTTGGTTTTCTAAAACATGTTGTTGCAATTGCATATAGACACATAACTCCAGACAGTTTTTAAGAAATCTGAAATTCCTCAGTGACCACCCCATCTTCACTGAGTCATTTTGCATCTTCTAATATCCTGGAGACCTGCTTATCAATTTATGCTCATTATTCAAATAAAAAGGACTTAAACATACAGACCCACTTCCAAGAAATGAGATACAAGTATTTCATGGTTGTATTCAGGCTTTGCAAGTGTGAGATACACTGTGCTGCAGGAAGAGTTCTCAGACTTCACTCTTGCTTTCATTTTTTCACTGTTGGTACCAAGTCTGCACTCACCTGTTTTGCAAGTATTGACCTCACATTTCAAATCAAGGAAAGTTTGATCTGTGAGGTCAGCATACTCTTTACATAGACATACTTCTATTGCTACTGAGATAGTTTAGGAAATAAAATCCATTATAAACCATCAGTGTGTTTTCTTGGCGTTTGTTGAACAACTCCATTCTCCATTGAAAGTAAACAGCCCATTAAATTAAGAAAGTGCACAGAGGAGATATTATGTCTCTGGGAAAAGTTAAATTTTTGTATTCAGCTTAGTTTCTATTTATCCAAGCCATGTAAGGATAGAAGTCACGACTCCCAGGGCAGAGTTGAATGCCTGAGTATGTTAGGCCTCTCTGCTAACTCTGAATTATTCTTCAGATATAGGCTCATATTGTGTATTATTAATGAAATTTTAGTTCAGAGGGTAGTGCCAAAGAGCAATAGATCTTCCAGTTGTAGCTCATGGTACATCTTTAGGCTCAGTAGCAAAAAGATTGACTCTTGCCAGCACTGGAGACCAAGGGCATACTATATAAATTTATGTCCTAGTCTGTATCACTCTATGAGCTAGCATTCTCTTCTCCCTTTCTCTTCACTTGCATTCACCACAGAAGATGCTCTGAAAAACTCATCAAGTGAAAGAACCATATTAAAGGCAAAACCAAGTAGGTGTTTTTCTAGCCTTGTACCGTTGTACTAAAAGTCACAGAGTCAAACCCATGTGATTTCTTCCATTTCTAATTTCAGGACAGTTTGAATGCTGTACTCTGACTTGGCCAATAAAGATTGTAGGTCAGGTGTTTTCAGTGTCTTCTAGACTAACAAGAGATGAAGTGAGAAAGCAAATTATCCCAAATGTGGGATAATAGGGTTTAAATCTGTACAAGTTATTTACATCTGCAATATTCAGATAAGCTTTGTTGGCTGTGAGAAGCCTGAAGAGCAAATAGACTAGATCTTGGAGGAAATTCTACTCTTGCTAGTACAACAAAGAAATGGTTTTCTATATTTCTATATAAGGAACAGCCTGTTTTCCATTGGTGAAGACAAACTGCTGTGGCTGTGTCATTTCCATTCATGCTATATATTGTATTAAAAATACTTCTTTGCAGAGAAAGTATCTTAAAACTCAAGATAGGCTTGATTTTTTAAAGATTGCTTGACATCTCTAAAATGTCAATCCCGATCAATCCCACATTATCTGCTGTGTCTAAAGTATCACTGCTCCATTCAAGCTTTCACCTAGAGTCCAGGTAATCTGAGCACTCTGGAAGCCAACAATGGTCTCTGATCTGTTCCTAGGGCATTCATCAATTGATCTTGGTTATGCATTTCATTTCTTTAACCAATGTCCCAATATTCTTCTGCAAGTGACAACCCCCTAGAATTTTCAATAAGGCTCTATATGGAAAAAAATCTGTACACTGTACTCAGTATTTACCAATATTTATGTTCTTATTTTAGTGTTATAAATCTGCTCTATATTTTGATGTAAGTGCAAAGCATTTTAACGTATGTGCAGGTCTCAAAAAATAGACCTCAGGATTGGTACTTGCATCAGAATTGAAAATAAAACAAAATAAATAGTATTTTTCTGTCTCAGCAACATTTCTTGAACATCAGAGTGTATTTCAGGATACCAGTTTCCTTTGTCAGTGTTCAATTTTTGTATGTCTTATGTTTAAAAGTAGCAACACATCAGTACTATGTGGAAAGCTTTTCTTAAGTGAAATTTCTCCATACTGAATTCTCTGTTTTATATACCAGAAGAGTTATATGCCAAGCACTGCATAATAAATTTTAAACAATATGACTCTCAAAAGAAACAATATTGTGAACAGCAAATTGAACAGAACAACGAAGTGTTCTCTGTTACTGCTTTTCTATAGGTTAACACTGAGTACCTAATGTTTTCATAGCTTACACACCTTTTCCAACCATTTGTTAGTGATATGAACAATTGTATGTGAGTCCTTTAAAAGTTCTTTTTAAAAAAACCACTTGAAAATCTAAAGTTCATTGACACTAAATATAAGATTCCCAAAGCTGCAACTATGGAAGTGGAGTCCCCTGGGGCAGAGAAGCCAACATTAGCAAACCTCAGGGCAGCACCCAGATGTAGGATGTCAATTTCCCTGGATGTTTTCCTACTACCATTTGGAAAAAAACCTAAGCAAACAAACCAAACCAACTCATTTTTCTAAGAGAAAAAATTCTGTTAATTACCATAGCTTGAAATTTTCTTCTGCCTGACAAACAGCATTGTTGGTTAATAGTCTACTCAAAGAAATAGGGCCCATCATTGTCTTATAACCAAGAGCTGTCTATTTTTATCAATAGCCACGGCTGAACAAGTGGAACGTACGTTTACGAAAAGACATGTGGAAGCCAAATAGGACTTGTTTACATTTCTGCATTCAGACTTCAGCCAACACAGCACAACACCAGAAACTACAAAGGGCTTGCCTAAAAGCTGGTAAAATAAATATCAAGGAAAATAAATCAAGGAAAATTTTGGAAGGCAAAAAAATTAGATGGCATTTCCTTTAAGTGATCATTTGTAACACCCCAAAACACTGAGATAATGCATCAGCATTTATTTGTTTCTGCTCATGATGCAGAAATCTAAACCAAGAAAATCTCCAAACTCTGACAAAACATTTGTCAGAGATGTTTGTTAGCACTGATTCTGCTTCAGCAATATTAAATAGTGCTTGCAACAAATACCTGCAAGACAAAATCACTTTTAAAAGAAAATAATTTTTTTTCTGAATGGAAGAATCAAACAAGGAAGCGTGTTTTATTTATCACCTCCTTCATGCAGAATTCTCAGCAACAGTATGTTGCTTATGCTGGAATTTAATTCTTTATCAACAAAATAGGCTAAAAAGGTTAGTTTGCCATTTAAGGAAAATAGCTCAGCAAATCACCTAGCACATGCACAAGTTCTTTAGTGACACTTCTATGGAGTAGGAGAGGTATTTTAAAAATTTTGCAATAGGATCCCAGGAGAACAGGCATACACTTAATTCCTGACCATACAAACCCTGGTGACATACAAGAGAAAATTTCAGAAGTCATTGACTATGAAAATTCTCTTTTACAAAAGTTACTGAAGGTTTTAGAGAAAGAGAAATTAGAAAAATCCTATTAGGGAAAGCACAAGCCATCAGTTTTTCTTGCAAAAGAAAGATACCAACCATTTGACCATTTTAATGTGTAAGAACTGAATTTATAAATAGAAAATGTTCCAAACATTTGTTGAAAAGTTAAAAATGTTACCATCTGATTCATATATTCACCTACTTCAGCCAGTCTGAAAGGTGCAGACTTCCACTGCATTTCAGTTGTCCTATCACAGCATATAGAGTGTCAATACATTCAGATATTCTGCATTTGCCAAGTCTGTGTTTTGTTCTGGGCAAGTGAAAACATGATGAAAACCAAATTATTTTTTGGGAGTTGTGGAAGTCATAATATGTAAGTAGTCCAAAAGAAATCAAAATAGCCATTCTCAGAAGGTATTTCCTAGGTGAAGAACTATCCAATACTTAAGAAGACTTGTAGGGATTAACTGAGATTCCATTAATTAACTTCAGATGTGTCCCCTTGGTTATATTAGACAATCCAAGGCAGCTACAGTTTGTCTTTTTCATGACTATGAATTTTTGGAAAAAATCGTTTCACAATGCTCACAAAAATTGACATTTTTGTGGACCTATTCTACCTATACCTAACACCTGCCCAATACAAAAACAAGCAATATTCATTTCCCTCTTTACATATGACAAAAGCCCAGAAAAAAAAGTCAAGGAGTCACAGAGATAGGCACTAGAGAGCACAGCTTTTAGACACATTTTGCAAAGTCTCCTATCAGAGCAGCAGCTTGAGCTTCTCTTACACAAAAACTACATTATCTCCTGTGCAAAGCTCATCTTCCCGTAACACCAAGGTAACAGGCCCCTGGACTACCCCCGCAATGTGCTAGAGGGTTCTGGAGACAGATTCTTTTTAAACAAGGGTAGATTGTTTCTACCCTTTAGCTGAACTAAAAATTAATTCCTATAATGCTTGCATGATAGCAACAATTCTTCTGTTTTCCTTGTTGGGTCTTACAATTTAATTACCACATGTTACATGAGTAAGTAGACACAGATTTGAGGAAATAAGTTATATAAATGCATGCTTACCAGCTGGTGCAGAACGTGAGCAGTGAAGTTGAAAACCATGATAATCAGCACATGATTGACTGAATTCGCCTTGCTTAAAATCTGGCTTGGAATCCCTTTTGCTCTCAATCTCATCCGACGAAATCTTTTCCAGTTCAATTGTAGCAGCTGACATTTTGATAGTTTCAGTGGACATCAAATTAAAACCAAAACTGAATAAAAGGAGAAGCAAGTTTTAGTTCAACTTGCCCAAACTTGCAGTCCAAAAGTAACTTCCTATCACAAAGGAAAACCAAAGGAAAAAAAAACAAACCCAGATTGTAAAAGTGGAGAACATTCAGGGGGTTTTTGTTTGGTTGGTTGGTTTTGCTTTGTTTTTGTTTTGCTTTGCTTTGGTTTTTTTTGTTGTTCAATCAGTGACAGAGGCACTCTATTTCCATGAAGCTGTTCTTCCGGCCCTGGAGCATCTGATAAATATTGCAGCTCATCTCTAAAATAGAAAGCTGCTACTTTAAAAAGTTCTCCTGTTCTTGCAGTGACAACCACATTATGACATTTCTAAATAGCTGCCAGAAAAATAGCAAGGATAAGCAGAAACAAGACCCAGTTATATTTAAAAAGAAATAAATAGATCTATTTACCAGTGGGATACTTCTTTAAATATTTAGATTAAGGGAATTTCTATGAGATAATATCTAGATGGGATACGATTGCAGCTAGGAACCCAACTGAGGTAAAAAGGCTAATACTAATAAGTAGAGAAACAGGGAAATGGGACTGTAAAAATCAGTCAGAGGGGAAGCTTTCCAAGGAGACCAGAAATATGTGACAGTTTTGCTTTCATTTTACTTCAATTAATGCACGTCGGGGACAGGAAAAGCCTGATGCAAGTGTCACAACACTAAACAAAACTTTAGAAAGGGTTACATAACAGGAAAAACAAACAAGTGTGGTTTTTGGAAGGCAAACTCAGCATGGCTTACACCAAGAAAGGGAAAAGGCAAAAATCTCAGACAAAAAAATTGCATTTTTTTTAAATAGCCCTCTATTCCAGTTCCTTTTAAATATGTAAAGTCTACCTATGATATTTATGCTGGCTGAAGTAACCTTACTTTGTTTTCTGAAAGAAACTTCCCCAAATGAAAATGTTGGCTGCTAATTTTTTAAGCTATTTTACAGGAGATAAGAGCTCTATCAATTTACATTTTAAAAAATAAATATTCATAACTTAAATTGTACTTCCCTGCTTCTAAAAATTTAAAACATGTATTTTACATGGAGGTGCTACATAAATGAATCCAGTGTAGTGAAACTTGTAAAGAAAGAAGTAGCTTAATCCTCTAAAGGCAAAACACCACAATTGCCCAGAGGATGGATCGTTTCTTAATATTCAGTGTCCCAAGAACTTGATTTTTGTAACTTTGCCTGGATATGTAAACAATTTCACTTCCTGTAGAAACCCTTATCTGAAGTGTTTATGTTTCTCCAGTAACGTTAATGTCTATGTGATTTAATTTTTTTTCTCTCATTACTATGCTGCTGTTAAGTTTCCCATGTAACTCTGAGTGTATACTCAATTAAGAGCACATTACATCTTCAGCAGTCTGTGCATTACAGCCGAGTCACTCAATCTTAGGGCTAAACCAATGTTGTTTTGCTCTCGGTAGGTGCAAAGGAAAAAATTCCACCCAAATATTCTCAAGACATTAAAAAAAAACTACACAAAAGTTTACTGATAAACTATAAAAATTAAGGAACATTGTCAAAAGAGTAAATACAACATAACACCACTTATCATAGCAAAGACTTTAGCCTGCTGAGAAAACCTTTAAAGTCATGTGATGTTATGTTCTGTGAGAAGAGAGTTAGAACACAGGGAGAAAAGCAGAAAGGCAGGAAACATACAGAAAAACAGACATAGATACCAAAACTTGGGTTCCAGCGATGTAAGGCTCCAAGATGAAAGTGAGGTTGTGCAGTGGTGTGTATTTTCTGCCTTATTGTCTTCCTGAATGGCCTGATCCTATTCTCCCCTTAATATAATGGTTTCCCCCAGAGTTGTTACCTCCCTCCAGATGTCAGTCACCCCCTTAACCCTGCCCTGCTTTCCAGAGCATTTTTACCCCACCTATTTGGCTGTCAGTCAATGCTTACTCCTTCCCCCTGTTCTAGCAAATTCCATGTTTTTCAGTGCCCCATTGGTCTGTGCAGACTGTACCCTCCCCCTGTATCTTCCCATTGGTCTCACTTTTGTAATCCCCTCCTCAAGCTCCTCCTCAGTTTATCCCTGATTGGTTGCTATATTTTACCCTCCCCTTGTACCACCCCTGTTTAAAAGTTCACCCACAATCATTGTAGTTGGTCTTGAGGCCCTGTCACCGTTGGGGTGTAACGAAGGTCTGACCCACCCCAAGCTCCCAAGATGTTTTGAAACAGATCACGTTTTCCAGTCTCAAACTGACAAACTGTTTCTTAATTTGTACAGGGCTTTTCCTCTTTGATTCTACACATTTATGCCTACGGCAATAAAGAGGGTACCTTTGACAATCTAGATAGTGCCCAAAGAGTTGTATTCTGTATACACATTATGCAGCATATGCAAACCCTGTGAAATACCAAGCAATTCTACTGTAGGGTAAGAGCCATCCTTTAAATGGAGAAGATGACTAGGTATTGTCAAGAACAATTATTTTTAATTTATTTTTAAATAAATTCTGTGGAACTCAATTTACCTGTGGTGATATAAAAACAATGCATTTTGTTAGTGGTCAGTAGAAGACATGAAAGGCAGCACATTGTGGGCCTGATATTTTTGGGCCTTAGAGATACCTGCTGGTAGCTGCTAACTCCTTTCCCAAGAGAAAAGTTTCTTAGGAAAACTTCTTCCCAAAACAATCTTGGTGAAACAACTATCCCAAAACAATCTTTCTCTGGGTGGTGTTTTGCCTTTCTGGTTCTCAAAGAAAAACATTTTTGGCTGTTTCTCTAGTTTGACCAATGGGCTTCGGGAGGTGTCAGTCCTGTTCTCCAATCATGTCAAGTCTGTATCGGAACACCTTATAAAATTAAACAATTAAAGCCTTTTTTATGCCTTTTGCCTTCTGAAGTATTTGGAGTCTTTTGTTCGTGTCCTATAGCAACAGCACATGACTGTAGATCTTTCTCTCACACTAAACCAAACCAGAGGTTCAGGAACCAACACTACTCATCTACTTTCATCTTGCACAGCTAATCTAGCCTGGGAGCAGCTGAAGCCCCATTTCCTTTGGTATATTTGCTTTTCTTTCTATGCCCTCTTTCCTCTTCTCAAATTGATGTCAAAAACTTACTTGATTTTAATTCTTTTTTATTTGTTGAGTAATTTTCAGTTGTTCTGTTTCCTCCTCCCTGCGCTGTCCAAGACTTGTCACTTTACACAAAAAACCTGAACAATAAAAAAATATTAGTTTTACAAAGATAGATATCAATACACCTCATATAAATAGAATATAAAAATATTGTAAGTATCGTGGAAACAGAAGCCATTTTCAGAACTTTATTTACATACTTGAAGGCACACACACAGATACTTAACCAAACCAAAAGCACCAGAACACGCTATTCCTCCAAATTCTGTTTAAACTACTTTACTCTTACAAGGCTGTCCTATAAATAATAATTACATTTAATAAATCTGGTCACTAGCCGCTTATGTATGTTGTTTTCTTATTCTTCAGTTGTATTATGCTTCTAAATATCTGCCATATTTTAAAATAATATGGCTGTCCCTGCAAAATTTCAATATTTGCATGTTGTGAAGTGTAAGTCAAAATTTATTTGCTGCTGGCAATGTTTTTCAGATATATAAGAAACTGTAAATATTCTAAGCCATTCAATTCTTATTATACCAAACTAAGTTACTTAATTTAATTTAATTTATAATTTAATTTGTAGAGTTCAGTCATTTTAACTGTGACTTTTTCCTAAAAATAAAAAAAATAACATAATGTCAAAATTATTTTTCCAAATTGCATGAAAAAGTAGAATCTTGTTTTCAGTCTTGTTTTTTGGGGCGTTTTTGTGGAGCTTGCTCACTTATTACAAGGGAACTGACTGTTTATACTTCATGCAAGAAGTGTTAATATCACTTTCTTTTTGCCCAACACATCAGTGTTTAGGAATTGATGTAATGGAAGAAGCAAGATTCATTACTACTTTGCTTGGACAGAGTTCTGTCTATTCCCAGTGACTGCTCTAAAATACTATAGCCTTAATGGTGAATGGATGTGACATGTTGATCCTCTCTTCTCATAACCATATTTAGGAATAAGACATTCATGGAGCTCATCAGTAAAGGCATGTCTTAATATTTCTCTAGCACACCTTGTTTCTTCCTTCCTGGGACCATGCAAGCATATCTAGTTCTTACCTCTGAGTGCATTGAAGCCTCAGCTCTTTTTCTGGTTTACCTTAATCAAGTTTGTCCTCACTGCTAAGGCCTTGCTGAGTTCATGTGTTGAAAAATAAGATGACTTAGGAATAACTGTTGTATGAGAAGTGAGAGATCTTATATTTACTTCCTCTCTGGTGCTGAATATATATGCATAGGAAGATACAGCTTTTTTGAGCAGATGCTGTGCAACGAAGTCTGTAGGCTGTTGCTTATATTCTGGTGGAGCATTTATTGAGCAAACCTTATTCCTAGTTTGTGTATCCATCATTCTCATCAACAGTCACTCCTCAAGGCCTGATCCTTCTCCCATCGGGAGATGCAAAAGCATCCAAAGTAAGTATTTTCACTGACCTCTGAGGGAGATTTTTCCACAGGTACCTTTTCCACAGGCACTGACTGTTTCTGTCTGTGTGCATACCCTTTGCGCATATACTATAGCAAATCTGGAAGTTAGGTTATAATTTAGGCTAAATGCTATTAAGTGTTATTTTTCTGTTAGATTGTTAAGGTTAAGCTATAAATTAAGGTATAAGTTAAGTTAAAGTACTGTTAAGTCTAAGTGTTGTTAAGCTTTATGCCACATTCCTTTTCATGCTTGTTTACACTGTCTTTATACACACACACACACACACACACACACACACACACACCCCGTAGGTAGTTTTTAAGATATTTCTGTTTTGATTGCCTGGATTTTGTTTGGTTTTGTTCTTACTTACTTTCCCTTGCCATGCCTCAGTTGTCCTTTGTAAGTAGAGTGAATCTGGCCAACTAATCTGTTGTGCTGTGTAATTTAATACTAAATCTGACTTCTGCTCATACCCTCGTGGGTGATTTTTTGGGTGATCGCAAACACACTCATTTGGGACAGTTCCCCACACCATATACACGATTTCATTTGCTGCAAAGGTTATGCAAGAGTTTTTCTAGGGTTCTTTTTTCATAAGAGACAACACAAAGCAGCACTTACTGGTTGTTTATTTAGATCAGGATTTTCCTGAACACCCAACTACACTTTAGGGCTTCAATTATTATATGCTTTGTTACTCAGGAAAAGAGTGACATTTTCAAAAAAGTACAGGACAAAAGGTATTTCCTTCTCTCACAGAGATATCTAACCATCGTGTTGATTTACTTTATTCTCCAAGTCTAATTAACCTTTCTAAATTTATATACACTATCTAAATAACCAATTACCAAGTTAAAATGCAGATTTTCTTGTTCCACAATAAGACAGTGGGTACTCTAGAATAAAATCTAAGGGACATGTGAGCATCTGTAATTTCAAAAACATGAATATTATTCTGCAAGCAAGAAGTAAGAAATCTTACTGAACACAACCTCAACGTATATAGAACTAATTTGATTTACATATAAGAAATTAGCAATTCCTCTCATACCAAATAGAAAAAGAGACCATAAAGATATTATGCTGTAATAAACCAAGATAGTTTAAAAAATATTTCTCCTTTAGCATACTTTTGATGGTCCTATTTTATTAATTGAAGAGTTAACAATTTAGATTCTGACAGAAGCAGTTGATCATATTACATAAAGAGGTAGGAAAGAAAACACTGTCTTCTATAAGTAATCCAGGAACACTGTCGGCTGAATCAATGTAGGCACTATAGGAATGTGATTATTTTACTACATAATCGCTATCATTTTTAAGCTGGTAGAAAAGTGAGGTAATTTAGACTACATTCTGCTGAAGAATTAACATACTTGAGTATATTTTGCAAATATTTTTCCAAGGAATATTGAATAATCCATCTTTAAAGCATAGTTTTATGTTTTTCATTTTCTTATTTAGCACTCTGGAGAGGAAAGAGCAACTTCTAATTTTGAATTAACTTTAATTTTGTCAGATAACAAGTTTTGATTCCCTTTAAATTTACTGCAAAGTGTTTCTTAATCTCAACATTACTTGCAGAATTTAGTAACCTTTTATCTTAGAATAAGACAGCAATAATCATTCTCTCTGTGGAATTAAAACAAAACCATTAAGTAAACAGATGGCACACACAGTCACCAAATTTTTCCAAGTGAGATAGGAAAATAATTTGGGAAAATTCAATTACTAGAGGGACCTTTAATGAGCTGCAGTACAAAAAAACCCCCAAACTCAAAGGTGTTCAATCTTTAGACTTTCTGGTTTATGAATATATTGTCTAAAGGTATTTTAAACCAATATAAATTTTCAATATATGTATCTAGGGTTTGACCCCCTGAGATTAGGGTGATAAAATGTCTCTGCCCATTGGGGAGTCGCGAGCCGGATGCTAAGAAAAACACTGTAGTGGTGTGTTAATGAGTTCTTTGTATAAGTTTTTGTAAGTTCTTTGTAAGATGGTTTATTCCTTGTATACCCATTTTGCCTTCCTGATAGTTGTCCCTGGGACTCCCCCAGTAACTGTCAAACACAAACAATACTGAACCACGACTTACTCCGTCATTGGAGTGCAAAGAAACAAAGTTTATAATCCTAAGTCTTTAAAATATCTATGTTGGCTTAGGACTCTGCTACTTGATTTTATTTTGTCTGCAACATCTATACTCTTCTAACTGTGCTTTATTTTTCGCTCATAGAGAGAAATGGACAAGCAGTGTGTTAATACCAGAGGGATTTAACATTAGGTACTTGACATTACAGAAATCTCAGTAAGAAAACATCAATTCTGTATTCTTTTGTTCAGAAACACATTATATTAATTTATTTTTTCCAAAGTACTAAAGGCCACAAAGTCCATTAAGACCTTCTAAATGTATACACAGAAAAACTGCTTTAACAGATGCATTCAAAAAACAAACAAACAAACAAAACAAAAACAAAACAAAACAAACAAACAAACAAAAAACCCAACCAAAAAAACATAAAAATCACCTGATAAGAATTTTTCAGGGTTATATAAAAAAAAATTTTTCAAAACCAGGAACCCAAGAAAGGCAACCTATAACCACCAGCTCTATCTGTACATACAGGTGGTTCTAATCTGGTATCAAATACTCCCATAAATAAGAAACTGGTTTTTAATGCACTAGAAAGTATTTCTTTCTTTTAAGCATAAAGGCTAGTTGCGGTTACTAACATACAACACAATCTTGATGTGGCTAAGAAATGTGCTCTCTCCATGCAAAAGTAAATATCAGATTCAGGACTGGAATTTCAAGGATTTTCTTAAAATCACCATTCTCACAAGCCCCAAAATTTAACAAAGTATCAGTTCCACAATTTCCCCCCTTTTTTTTCTTGTAGCCCTTGAACTTGAAAAAGCTATTTCATTGGCAACAGTTCTGCCTTTTTTAATCCCTTTCTTTCATACTTAATTTTCCTTACAGTCTGCACTGTGATATCTTTCTGTAAATGAATGTTTACAAAATATATGGTGCAACAGTATCCCCAACAACAGGAGCTCATTCAAGAGAAAGGACTGAATGACTGGTTAATCAATTGAATGTGTATTATTCAATAACTCCAATAACTTTCACAAATGTTCCATGCAATGATTCAATAAAACATACCATTGCTTGATTAAAATAAAGGGCAAATACCTACTTTCATATCTCCAAGAATATTAGCATGTGGATATCCAAAGAAAAACTATGATTCTAAGCAAATGTTTAGGACAGAATTTCCTAATTTCAAACAATAACAATGGCGATTATGTCGTAATTATAGACAACTATTCTCTATGTACTTATATTCATATTTTTTTCCTCAAATTAAAATAAATCTATTCTATGTATTACATGATCAGTGTAATTTTTCTTTCACAGGTGTGGGTTAAATCTAGGCAGCTCCAACATGAGTAAAAAAGAGTTCAAGGTTATCTTTAATGGCTTCAATATTTTAAATCCTGACTTAATTTTGACATTACTTTAATCTTGCTGAAATTCCCTCAGAAAAGACTTCTAGTAAGCGAAATATCTGGTCTTGTTCAGAAGATTTAGGAGAAGGTAGTTGGAGATACTATAGGTGGTATGAGGTAGAAAAAAAAATTCTCAGAGTTTTCAATATAAAGACCTTTTGCTTGCAGACTTTGGAACATCCAGGCAAGATAAAGCACTTGGCAACTTTGGAATATCCAAAGATAGAATCAGACACTTGACAAGGTTTTGAATCTTTGATGGTTTGAATTTTTTTCTGTCAGGCTTAAAGCATATTTTGAGAAGAATGTAAGGGTAATGGAGAGGGGGGATGTGGCAGTTCTGGTTTTTTCTAGCATTCAGCGGGGGGAGAGAGAGAGATCCAGCGTTGTGTCAACAGCTTTAAATCCAAGGCTGGAGAGTGTGCTACAGGACACACACCTTGCTGCTCTTTATCAGTTTCAGACCTCTAGGGCCCTCTCCAAGGCAGGTCAATGGTAATTTTGGCTCCAAAATCTTGCACCTTGGGCATTTCAGAGTGCCAAAATTTCTGGCAACATTTCGGGGCTTACGAAGGTCCCATGTGTTTGACCATACTCACTACAGTGCTCACCTGCTGGTGACTTCTCAAATGAACAATCTCTGTGCAGCCAAGTGCCAGAAAGCTCAAAGAGCTGGGACAGGGGTGGGAGAAGGAGGCAAGTGAACTGTCCTACCTACACTGAGCTCACCCTTTTCCCCCACTGCTTTCCCACCTTACTGTTTTGAGCCACTCAGTCTTTCTTCTGGTCTCTTACAAACTTGTGAATTTAGATTCTTATAACAGCAATCAAATTTAGCTATGATTGAAGTACTTTTGAAAGAGCACAGGTGGGCTAGTATCTCAAGAATTTCAGTGTTTGGTCACATTTTCTGCATTTCTGTATTAGGGAAACTTTTCTTTCAGACCATTCAGGAAGTACTCTTGCAGTCACACTCCCACTACCAGAGTGAGCCTTAAGGTTACCTTAGTTGCCTCCCTACATCCCCTCACTCTCACATAGACAGACCAGGTCTCTTTACCTGTTCAACACTGGATTTTCCACAATATAGTATCAAACTGTTCCATTAAGAAACTTAGTCATGCCAGAGAAACACAGCAAGAGCTCAAGCTGGGTGCCTCTGACAAGGGACTCCAAGCAGAGGAACCCCTTGGTTTTTTAACCTTCACAGTCCCCCTGTGCACAAATTCAACTCTTTCCCCTGAGACCTCCAGTGTCCATCCATCTAGGTGGCACCACTGGTCTTCATGCCCTTTGCTATCCAAACATAGGGTAGTACAGGGCTCCTGTTATGTCTCTCTGTGTATTCCTCAGTACAGGTGTAGATGATAAAATACTCTCATTGGAGGTAAAGGCCAGCAAGATCATTTAAGTCCAGAAACCTTTTATGTGGGAGCAATTCAGTGGAAATATTCAATGTTAGCTGTACACCAAATATCAAAACTACGTGTCCCTTTCCTTAGGAAGGGAAACAACTAGTCTACTGCAGTTGCCCATTGAAAGCAAAGGCCATCAAGGTCTTTCTATCCTAAAAACTTTGTGTTGGAGCAATCCTTGGAATATTCATTATTGGATATAGTATTCAAATTTTGATGGTGTGCTCTTGAAAGTGTTTGAAAGTGCGTTTCCATGGGAGGGAAAGTATCCAGCCCTAGTGTTTCTAGTTCTCCTCTGGCTGTCAATAGTAGGTAAAGGCCTGCCACAGCTTTCTAAGCTGGCATTGTTTTTTGTTGAAGCAAGCCCTGGATTGTATTCATTAGGTGGACTCAGCTATAAATTTTGTTTGTTGAATCCAGAAATTGAAACCAAGGATCTTTCTGTCCTGACATACTGAGTTTGAGTAGTGACCTTTTTAGCTTTGAATTTGTACTATGAGGTGCTTAGTTAGCCACTGTCCATTTACTTTTTTGCAAATAAACACCGCCATCTAGAGGAACTGTTGAACGGCAACCGAGGCAGGCTAAAAGCCAAGAGCTTTTTCTGCTAGCACCTGTTTGGGAGCAGTAAGTGAGGAGATGTGGTTTTGGATCCTGGCTCTGCAAGACTGAAGGATCTTTTCAGACCCTGCATATATCTGAGAAGAAAAGAGAATAGTCTTATTATTGGCAGTGCAGTTTTATAGGTTGAAAATGAAAGTTTCAATTCACTCGCTCTTTCTTCTGAATCTATTTCTATGGGACTAGCTGCTAGATGTTTTTGTTTTTAATTTTGTAACTAGTCTCTGCAAGACTGAAAATGTACATTTGTATTTAGGACTGAGGAAGAAAAGACATAGAACTGTGTGTGAAGCAGTTTATAAGCTGTAAGAAGAAAGCAAAAAACTCTGGCTTTTTGTTCTAAGACATTTAGTATGATAACAGTTTACTAAATCTGTTAAGTTTTGAAGTAGAGCTCTACAACATTACATGCAGTCCAGTAGGAAACTGCATAGCTCTATAATGTGTCTTACAATTCAGAGGATGCAAGTTAAAAGAGGAGCCAGCAAAATTCTTCTGGTCTCTTCGTGACCAAAATTTTTGCCAGATGTTTTCAACTTTGTATCTGGACTCCTGTAAAAGTGAAAAAAAAATAAGGTATTTAGAACTGGAAACAAAAATTACAGCACCAGTATGTGCGTAGTGCAGTTTACAGGAAAGCTGCCAGAGCCATTTGTTTTAAAACCTATATGTTAGAAAGAATGTGGTAGTACATATGGTAGGATAGGAAAGCTCAAAGCCCTGGTGGTGTGCTACTATTGATATTCTTCCATGTGTATGTTACATCTAAAAGCTGTTTTGTCCCTGTCACTTTTTGTGGCCAGATTAAAATTATAGAGCTGGGCTCAGTGAGAGGAAAAAAAATATAAGAGTACATACAGCTGAAAGTAAAAAGCATAGCAAAAATGTGTCTTGTGTAGTTCAAGACTGTAGGGGAAAAGAGATGCCTAGCACTGTCTTTTTTGTTCTAGGACTTTTTTAATGGTGGTAGCAGTTACTGAACTGAGAAGGAATTTGTATAAGCTCTTTACTGTTCATTTGAAACACTCAATTTGCACAACAATCAAGGGGCAATATGAATTCCTCTCCAGTTGTATGCAATATAAACTTATTTCACATTTGAAGATGATAGCTACAAAATCGAAAATATCACATAAAAACCTTGTACACAAAATGGGCAAAAGGAGAAAGCTGTTGCTGGTTTCACCTTTCCTTCACTCCCCTCGAACTGCACCATATGCATTTGTGTTATGTGCTTTTCTTCTCAGCAGCACATTCTTTCTATCTTGTAGAAATGATATTTAAACTTCAAACCATCCAACAAGTGCTCCCAAAAATAAGATCCTGGCACAAAATTACATTTGTAGGCATCACCTTCCCTTCCCAGTCCCTAAAGTGCTCACATAACACGATGTTACTCACATTCTTCTCAGGTTTATATACCTTCATTTTTTTTCACTCTCACTGATGCGGGATCATAAAAGGAACCGCTCCATTTACTGATCCCACACTAAAGGTGTCAGCAGAAAGCACCTGTTG
Organism: Prinia subflava; assembly: GCF_021018805.1. Taxonomy (NCBI): domain Eukaryota; kingdom Metazoa; phylum Chordata; class Aves; order Passeriformes; family Cisticolidae; genus Prinia; species Prinia subflava. The sequence continues at coordinate 11,332,076 of NC_086251.1, forward strand.
GCTTTTACCTTCTCAATGCCACCTTTCAATAGCTCCACTAGATGACAATGTGCACTTGCAAAAGAAGTAAAGGTGTCACGGTTGTTTCTAAACCACAAAATGTGCAGACCCAATGTGGAAAAAGTCTTGTCACTACTCAAACAAAATGTTCCAGGACAGAAAGATTTCACTGACATTACTCTTTTATTTTCAAACATGTTCAAACATGAAGCGGCACACACCTTTCCCTTGCAACATGTAACCTGCATCCACCTCACGGTGGTGTGCAATTTCTTTCTCAGCTATATGCAGCAGCATATACTTTAGCATGTCTAGAAGTGCTTTTCTCCTGGAATGAAAGCATGTAGGCACAGTGGTTCAAGTACAGATAGCAAAGATTACATCTTTACCTGCATTGAGAGGTAAAGATCAGCAAGACTGTGCTCAGACAACATCATTCTTGATAACATCAAAATGTTGGTGCCTGGCTTCAATAGGAAGAAAAGCATATAGCCCCAGTGTTTCAGATATAGGTTGTAGCCTTCCAGCAAGCAGTAAATGCCAGCATGTCACTTCTGTTCTGTCCCCTTCTGTGTGAGAAAAATCTTTGGACATATTCATTATTGGAGGTGGTATCCTCATTTTGGTGCTGGCCTGTTTAGAGTGTAAAAAAGTGCTTTTTCCAGGGGAGAAAAGGCATGTTGCCACTTCTGTCCTGCCCTCTCTTGTGTAGGAGCAATCCTTCCAAGTCTTTATCCTCATTTCATTGCTAGCCTGTTGAAAGAGCTTTTGCTCAGAAAAGAAAGCATGTAACCACATGTCTTTCAGGTGAGTTAGTAAGTTGTCCATGGGAGGTAAATACCATCAGTTACTTTTCTTCTGTTCTCTGTTGTGTGGGAGCAATCCTTGGATGTATTAATTATTGGAGGTTGTATCCTCATTTTGCGGCTTGCATGCAGAAGTGTCAGAAAGGCTTTTTTCCTGGAAAGCAAAGTGTTGTATTTCTCTGGGAAATGGTTTGTCCCTCCCAGAGACCCCTGGAGCCTTTAACCATGTAGTTTAACCCTTCCTCCCCTTTCTGACCCTACTGGCTGAGCTCCAACTATCTCTGCTCAGCAGGAGAGTAGATAAGGCTTTGTTCTTCCTCATTCTGCCTCTTTCCCCGCTGGAAACCATATGGAATAAATATCTTGGACTACATCGGGGGGTTAGAGCCTCTTTTGGAATCCTTTGCCCTGTCCCTGAAATATTCCTCCAAAGCCTATATGATCTGAGCTAGCATTGGAACTTTGGGGGGCAGCAGGGGGGATATTTCAGTTGGCTCCCATCTTAGGTTTTTATGAATTATTAGAAACCCACGTAGAAGCTGGAGACCTTTAATTGTGGTCTCGAAAGCTCTTCGGGACGGTTCAACTACCCTATCACATTATCAGCTACTTTCTGTGGCTATAAGTATTTGGGGAAGGGTCTGTAGCTTGCTTAGCACCTGATTTGCGAGTGGACTCAGGACAGGGACTTTGGATGCTACTGGTACTACCCGCAATCCTAAAGGACACAGGTAAGTACCCCTGTGTTGGAGTCCAGGATATCCCTCTGGCCACCCTAGAGGGTTTGGAGACTGGACAGGGGGGTCTGGGATCTGTACAGGGGGGTCAGACCCACACAGAGCCCAGGAGGACACTGACTCTGAGTCCTGTCCATGGGAGTGAACACTCACATGCAGGAAGAATCACAAATCCTAAGAATTTGAAATAAGTAGTAGCTGGTTTATTATAGAATATAAATATAGAAATTAGGATTCTTAGTATATGGGGCTGAAGAGACAAGATGGAGGAATTGGGGAGTGGCCCCTGTCCTCCTTGTTCTTGCTCTTGTCCCCCATCTTTTGCTGAGTTGGATTTTAGAGATTGGTTTAGAGTAGAACTGACATGTTAGTATAGGTAGTAGGTATTGGTAAAATTTTGTAAATAAAAAATACGTCTCGGACAGTGGTTGGGTCAAGGGGACCGTACAAAAGGTACGGGGCTCTCTGATCCGCCCCAGTCCAGCCACATGTCCTGCTCTGCTGGGGACACCTTGCAAAGCTGGACAAGAACTGATAGATAATTAAGAATAAATAGCCTTGATAACACGAACTACTGGACTCAACTTGTCGTCTCTGGCTTCGGTGTGAAACACCCAGGGCGAAGAGAAGACTGAAAACCTTATTACCTCTGGGAACAGCAACCCAGAGGAAACTCCCAGGGAACAGCAACCTTGGGGGAAACCTTATTACCTTGAGGAGCAGCAACCCCAAGGAGAATCTCAGAGAATCATAACCCTGAGACTGTGACTGGCAATGGACTTCTGCTTCCAAAAACTACAAGAGAGAAGGAATTCTCCCATATCTAACTGCAAGAAGTTGGAACCCTGGGTGCCGTTGGACAGACAAATGCCTCCTACAAACTGAAAGCAAGAAAGTCGGCGGGGGGTAATTTCAATTTCCCATGGAAAAGGATCACCATTCATTTTGAGGGCGCTGTTCCTGGAAATGGAATTCTGCCCGTGAAAATTACGAATGGTGCAAGATTTCTCCCAGATCCAAGTTGCCACAAGTTGGAACTCTGGCTGCCCTTTGGATAACAAATGCCTCCTAAAAACTGACATCAGGAACCTGGGGGAATGAGTTTACTTTCCTATGGAATAGGCCCACTGTTTGTGCCAAAGGCCCTGTGCCTGGCTCCAGACTTCTGCCAACTTAAATTTCAAATGGCAAAAGATTTCTCCCAGTTCCAAGTTGCCACAAGTTTTAACCCTGGCTGGCCTCTAGCGGCAAAAGCCTCCTACAGAGTGACATCAGGAACCAGGGACGGTGAGTTTACATTCCCATGGAAAAGAGGCACTGTTCTTGTCGAAAGCCCTCTGTTTGGCACTGGGGTCTGCCTGATAAAATTACAAAAGGCTCAGTATTTTTCCCAGATCCAAACTGTCACAAGTTGAAACATTGGCTGCCCTTGGAGTTGCAAATGCCTTTTACAAACTGAAATCAGAACCTGGAACTGTGATTTTAGTTTCCCATGGAAAAGAGCCACCATTCGAGTTAAAGTCCCTGTGTTTGGCACTGGGCTTTTCTCTCATAACAGTAAAAACACTGCAGAATTTCTCCCAGATCCAAGCTTCGACAAGCTGAAACCCTAGTTGCCATTGGAGTTAAAATTGCCTCTTAGAAGCTGACATCAGGACCCAGGGAGGGTATATTTCATTTCAAGTTAGAAACAGTCACCGTTCGCGTTGAAAGCCCTCTGCCTGAAACTGGGATGATGCCTGATAAAATAAAGGATGGCACAGAATTTCTCACAGATCCAAGTTGCCACAAGTTGGAACCCTGGCTACCATTGAGTTGTCAGAAGACTCCTAAAAAGTGACAACAGGAATTTGGGTTAATGCATTTAATCTGCCATGAAAAGATGCCACCGTTCATGTCAAAGTTCTGTGCCTGGAAATGGGCTTTTGCATGGTAACATTAAAAACAGCACAGGATTTCTCCCTGATCCTAGCTGACACATGTTGGAACCCTGGCTGCCCTTGGAGTGCTAAATGCCTCAGAAAAACTGACATCAGGAACCTGAGGGGATGAATTTACTCTCCCATAGAAAATGGCCAACATTCATGCCAAAAGCCCTGTTTCTGGCTCTGGGCTTCTGTCCTCTAAAATAACAAATGCAGTAGAATTTCTCCCAGATCTAAGTAGTCGCAAGTTGGAACCTTGTCCTTGGAGTGGCAGAAGTCTCCTACATCAGGAACCTGGGGTAGTGAGTTTAGTTTCCCATGGAAAAGGCTCACTCTTTTGTCGAAAATCCCGTGCTTTGCTATGTTGTGCTGCCCGTTAAAATAAAAAATGGAGGTGAATTTCTCCCAGATTCAAGCTGCCACTTGTTGGAACCTTTTGTGCCCTTGGAGTGGCAAAAGCCTCCTACAAAGTGACATCAGAAACTTGGGGGGTGAGTTTACTTTCCCATGGTAAAGGGCCACCATTCACTTTGGAGGCCCTGTGCCCGGCACAAGGCTTCTGCCCACTAAAATTCTCCCAGATCCAATCTGCTACTAGTTGGAACCCTGACTGCCCTTAGAATGCCAAACATCTCTTGGAAACAGACTTTAGGAACCTGGGGGGCTGAGTTTAATTTCTCATAGAAAAGGGCCACCATTCATGTCAATGTCCCAGTGTATCTGCCCCATAAAATTAAGAATGGCTCGGGATATCTACCTCGTCCAGGCTGCCACAAGTTGGATCCACGGCTGCCCTTGGAGTTCTAAATACCTCTTATAAAGTGACATGGGGTACCTGAAGGATTGAGTGTACATTCTCATGTAAAACAGCCACTGTTTGTGTCGAAGTCTCTCTGCCTGGCACTGGGCTTCTGCCCAATAAAATGACGAACGGCACAGGATTTCTCTCAAATCCAAGCTGCCACCGATTGCAACCCTGGCTGCCCTAGCAGTACCAAAAACCTCCTACTAACTGACATCACAAACCTGGTGGGGTTGAGTTTAGTTTCCCATAGAAAGGAGGCACTCTTTTTGTCCATGGTCCTGTGGCTGGTACTGGGCCCGCTAAAATGACGAACGGCGTAGGATTTCTCCCAGATCCAATCTTCATATGTGTCAAGAAAATACACACTGTTTTTCTTGGTTTATCCACATTAAGGGCAGTGAAGAGCTTCTAGCGACATGAAATCCAGCATAGCAATTTTGTTGGCATGCCGTGGTGCAGTTTGAACTATCTGTGCACCAATGGTGTGTAGATTTCTCCAGAGAGATTTCCTTTCCTTGAATTTCTCTCTAATATTGTGGAAAGAGGTAAAAATGAAAACCAAGGGCATCAGTGGGAAAGTAGTAAATTTAAATGAGAAACCTGTGTGCTATTTGACTGTGTGTGTGATTAATTGTGAGGGAAGGTGTTGATTTTCCACCTCTTGATGGTCTGACTTCAAAGTAGTGTACTTGTCTGGAAGCAATGCTTCAGCTGAACAGCAAAGTAATAAATGGGTAAAATGTAATTGCCTCACAAACAGGAGTCAAACTCAGAGAGCTGTCATTTCATCCTGCGCATAAATTCTGTGAAATTTTGTAGACAGTTTTGACTTTCTCATCCCAGATTGCATATTGTTTCTTTCTCCATGCAATTAAGGGTTCTAAATTTGTGCCTGAAGGCCAGAGGCACCTTTTTTCTTGTTGTTCCTCAAACACTAACTTGAAGGCTGAAAACATTCCTGTTTTTCCAAATCTGGAAAAATGCAAAATGATCATATTGCCAAAGGGAGAGAGAGAGGAGGGGGAAAAAAAACAGAAAGAAAAGGAATACTGTGTACCCAACAAAACAGAGGCAAGAATGCAAGAATGCAGGAATGTAAATGCGTTACAGGCTTTGTAGTTATTAAGATTTTGGATGCAAAAACAAAACTTAGAAAGAGTGGGAGGACTGAACTGGAGGGGAGGAGAGTAAATGTATCTTTTACATCAAGAATAGCGAGAGCAGACTGCTGCTTAAACCTTGATACTTGGTTATTCTTGGTCCAGTTGGCAGTCTATTAGAGGAATACTTCTGACTCCTGGGTATACAGATTTTTGAGAATTGCAGGTTTTCCCATTTCCACTCTTGCAATAGTAACAATTTCCTTGCCAGAAACACCAACATGGGGAAAGCTATGTATCTGGAACTCTGTTTTAGAGTAAGTTCAGAGAGAACTCAACTGCTCCTTCCAAAGCCCAGAGGGGACATCCAGGACAAGGCCAAGAAGAGTCTGTCAGTGTTGATGTTAAAGACAGGTAATCAACTGCATTGGTTGTTGTTCACAGAGACTCCCTCAAACCTTTGGGATTTTGACTTGTACAGTACAGGTGCAGACTTGTGCTGTACAAATCAAAATCCCTAAGGTTAACTGTTCTCTGCCAAGAGAAACTCGTTGCTGTCTGCTGGTTTCCTGCAGAGCTTTCAGAAGGATGTCACCAGAGCCACAGGAAGTGTGTGGTTTGTCCTGCCTGGCAACCCCTGAAAACCCACATCACCCCGATGCATTTTTGCCTAAGAGTTTGAAAACATGTCACTGAAAGGTGCTTGCAGACAATAGACATTTCTCTTTACTGCTTCAGTAAAAATGTCCATCCTGGCAAAATATGAGACCAACTCTGATGCTGCCTAAAGAAGGAGTACCACCCATTACTTTTTTCTGTTGTCAGTGACAAAGGGAACAGAAATTACTCAAGGTAAAGTGCATGCATCTTCCTTGAGACAGCTGGCCTGGGCTAAAAGGTGCCTTGATATTGCTGTGACACCAGGAAATCTTTCTCTTTATTGCCTGTATTCTTTTCAGTGCCCTGCAGTCACCAAAAAGACAGGCAAGAGATCCATCCACTGGCATATGACAGAGAGAAAGAGAAATTTGGGGCAGAAAAAGACACTTTTCTTGAGAAAAACTTTCTTGAGACTGGGGGACATAAACTGAGCTTGATTTTGTTATTTGTGTTAAGTTAAGCAACATAAACCATAAGCCTGTAATTTTTAAATATAATACTCTCTATTGTAATATAAAGCAGTCTTTATGAACTCTCTTACTGTGAGAGTTCATACTTATGTTCTTACTTATGACCACTTATTTGTGTGTCAAAGCATTTTGAATTTTAGAGTTTTCAGCTCAGGCAAGGGCAGGTCGGCATGCACTGCTTAACCTATTTAATAATGCATATATGCAACATTTTAAACAATTGTATATAGAGGGGAACTAACCAAAATAGTAAAAACAGATAGTCCTGAATACTTACCACAATAAATTGCATTGATGCATTTCCCATTTTCTTAAATTTCCAACCAGCTTTTTCCAAAATAAAACAGAAATATCTTGGCACTGCCATACACATGCAGATTTTATTTGGAATTTTCAAAGGTCAGTGCAGAGCAACTATGTACTTTGGAAATCCATTTGGGGGCACAGATAGTACTCTTAGATAGTAAACAAATATAGATGGACCTCTATGCCTCTAGCTGAACATTCCACAAATTTACAAAGAAATCCACACCTAAATATATCCAATACTAAATATTGTGGGATTCAGGGATTCTATATATTTTATCACTTCTTAGACACATTTATTTAATTCTTGTTATCAATAAAAGGTGTCCTTAGTCAGATATGCCATTTCCCAGCTACTTAAATCTTCTGGAATAGACACTGTTGCCCATAGTGTGTGCTGTTACTTGCACTTATTTTTCTGGACAACTTTTATTCCACAAGGAATATCGTTGTTCTTTGAAGTCTACACAATACAGGAGTACAAGAAACTAGAAATAATGTCCGCAAGCCCAGTAAGAGTAAGGTTTTGCTAAAAGGAGTAACTTAATTCACAGACAGAGATGTCCCCACAAGCTCACAGACAGGGTCCCCAAAACAGGTCATCTTTCTGATTCTGTAGTTTCTGAATTTTCTTTAAATGTAGCTGTGTTGAACATTGGTATCTCAGGCCCTAGCTTATCTGTACAGCCACATTCTTCATAGGTTGCACTGAGGCAGGAAAGTAACTGTAATTTAGCATTTGGAGAGTTGACACACACTTTTATGTCAGCTTCTCTTTTTAGCGAAATGCTCTTTCAAAACTCTTCCAAGTTAGACATGGATAAAAATAACTCAAAGATTCGAGGAGCTTTTCAGACAGGAGTCAACAAAACAAAAAATCCTGCTCTATCTCTGCCCAGGACCAGCAATATTTGAATATTCCTGGCATTTTCACAACAGTTGGAGTTGCAGAAAATCTGTACTGGACACAGACCATAATCTTTCTAATGGCAAGTTAAATTTGTTGAGCACTCTGGCAGTGAGCGAGTTGTCTGTTAATGTTGGAAAGAGGTTAGGGCAGAATGACCTAGACACATGCAGAGAAACAATTACCTTCCCAAGGCATTCTGCTTGGGATAATCATTCTGAAACTTACAACAAGGAATGCCATAACAGTGAACTTAGAAAGGAACACCCGGGCTAATAAGTGCTACAAATGATACAAAAGCCCTCTCTTCTGAGGGTTTCTGGTATTATTTTTTTTTGTTGTTTGTTTCTATGGCACTAAATATTTACAAGAAGTCCCAGGAAATCCAGAACAAACCCTAAATGTGTAAGCAAAAATATTTTTCTCCTCCTATTGATTCCAAGGCTGTGAGCTAAATCAGGATGTTTGCTTTCCTTTGCTATCCACTTCTAACACATAAATAAAGCAACCACTCTTCTGTTGCAATGTGTCTGAGGTAGCTGTAATTACTCTGTTGATTGACACTAATTGATATTTGCTTCAGTCAACTTTAAAGTCATGTAATTAAAATTGGTCTTCCTACTCACATATTGAAAGAAACCAGTATCTGGAGGCAAGATTATCTGGGGAAAATTTTAACAAATCTTCAGGCACCAATATCTGCCTCCTTCAGAGCTGGCAGCAGTTGTCTCCCTGTTCCAAAAGAGCACTTTGTCATAGTGTTATGGTTTCACCCCAGCCAGCCACGAATCTCCAGGCAGCTGCTTGCTCACTCTCCTATGGGATCAGGGAGAAAATCAGAAGGGGAAAGGCTGGAAAACTCATGGGGTTGAAATAAAGACAGTTTAACTGGAAAAGCAAAAGTCATGCACACACAAGCAAAGCAAAACATGGAATTTATCCACTTCTTTTCAGTGAACAGGCAGGTGTTCAGCCATCTCCAGGACAGCAGGGCCCCCTCATTGTACCAGTGACTTGGGGAGGCAAAGACCATCACTCCAAATGTCCCCCTGCTTCCTTCTTCTTCCTCCACTTTATGTACTGAACATGATGCCATACAACATGGAACATCTTTTGGTCAGTTGGGGTCAGTTGTCCTGGGCTGTATCCCCTGCTTCTTGTGCACCTGCAACTCCCTCAACAGCGTGGCCTACGAAAAGCAGAGAAGGCCTTGGCTCTGTGGAAGCCCTGCTCAGCAATAACAAAAACATCTCTATACTATCAAATTTATCAGCACAAATCCAAATTCAATGACACCTCTATTCCAGTCACTGTGCAAAAAATTACCTCAGCCCCAAAGTAGGAGACATCTTCTCTAGGCTCTTCTCCATGTACATCAACGGTGCTACCACTAGGACCAGGAAAACTTATTATACCGTGTCGGAAACCAGCACAAATTAATGGCCAAGAAGTGTGAAAAACAGATGTTTACTATTTTTTCCCGAAGTTTCCTTCCTCCAGTTCTCTCTCTTGAGCATGCATACCGTCCCCAGAGACCTGCAGAACAAGGAATAAAAAACACAGAGAGAGGAAGAACAACTAGGGAATACAGTGCAGAGTTCATCAGGTGTGAGCTTTATTCAGGACACTGGGATCAGTACCAAATGCACAATAAACTCTTTAATTATGGCATGGTTTAACACTGCCTTGAGGTATCTTCAGCAGTCTGTGGCAATCCTTGTTAATCTGGTTAATCACAGAGTCAGCAGTAAGTTCTCACCTTGGACCCCCAGCTTGCTTCTGGCTGTGCTGGTTCAGCCAGCCAGTCATTCACTGGCTACTGATGTTGGGTAAGAGGAGACTGGTGTCAAACTTTGCAGAGCAATAGGATGTCCTTGTTCTGTAACTTCATCAAAGGCTTCAAGGTGGCTTGAAATTTTTTCAGAGGATGCCTTGCAGTTTCATAAATGTTACATGCTTTCCCTTACAAAAATGTGGAATAGCTGCCAGGAAAACTGAAATAAAGAATTTGAAAACTGGATTAAATTTTCCAGGACTTTTCCATCCTTCATTTTCTAACTGTTAATTCAAAGGTTTTGCAAGAAGGAGGAAACCAACAGAGCTAACCAAAAAGTTATAGTGTTTGCATCTTGTCCAGTTTTAACTATATTATTTCATCAGTGTTTTTTGTAAACCACTAATAAAAGGAAAGATGTACTTTCTTCAACATCCTCCATAAGATGTTGCAAACTCACATTAAGTATATACAAAGATTTTGTAATTAAAGATACATGTGCAACATTTAATGTATGTTATCATTTGACAGCATTATCATAAAATGCTATTTTTAGTGCCACTGTTGCTTCCTGTAGTAATTTTACTTTTTTTTATTCTGGCAAATGCAAAACTTGTCTGAAAGTATATAATGAACCACAAAAATTGTAGGTTCCAAATGACAATAAGTGCTATAAATTGTCATGAGTAATCCAGATTTACAGCATGAAAGTTAGGTTTTCATTACTCTGTAGTAGAGGACCATACAAAGAAAATAAACTTATTGAGTTGGTGTCAGACATTTTGACAGCTTGGTAGACACCACATTCCTATTTTCTTTCCTGTCCCATGTGGCACTGCTGTCTTCCATACCATTTAGCAGTTGCATAATTGTTCCCTTTCAAGCATACAAACAATGAGCTCAGTTTGAGTCATGCCTAAGAACTGGAGCAAATACCACATATGAAACCATTTACGATAACAAGTCATGTAATCACATATATTACCCCTTCCCTGGATTTTCTGGATCATGCTAGAAGTGTGTTAGACTGCACAAAAGCAACAGAGCTCATAGGCTGTTTTGCCTATGATAGGCAACTAATGAGCAGTCTACTGCAAAGTATTTGATACAGACAAGCTAGAATTGAAAGTTACCTTCCTCTCCATCATCATGCTGCTTCTTTACTCTGACCTTTTCAAGGCAAAGCCTGCGTTTTCCTGCAGAAAAAAAAATACGACAAGATGAAGGTTTAATTTTATTTTAGTGTTTTAATAACATTCAGCTATGTTACATTTTAAAGCTGCTTAATTATCAGATGTAATATCTGGGATACAGTATATACATCTCTGTGTTTTATCCAAACTGGGCACAGATACAAGAAAGTAACTGTTATTTGTATCTATTACCCATAAAGAGAACATAAAGAGAAGGTCAACATTTTCCCTATTCATCCTTTATCAGCAGAGAGACTGGTAAGAAAAAAGGGTAAAAGTAGAACCCTTAATCAACCAAAAAATGTGCCTTCAAAAATATGCAAGACACATCAAAGCAAAGAAGAAGCTTCCTACCTGTGCTTTTTTTTCTTTTATTGATCCATTCAGTTAAGCTATAGAGCATGTTAGAGACTTCTTCTCTTCTCAACTGAAGCCAAAAGACATGTTTTCTCTCTTGCTACAGTGGTTGACAGGAAGCACTGAAACTCTGTTCATAAACAAGCAGCAATTACAAGAAAGCAAAACATGGCCATTATAGGTCTTCTTAATATGTATTATTCCACTCTGCAGCACTTTTGACGTAGTTAAACAGTTGTTTCTATAATCTTCCCAAGTACTTGTGACAGTAGTAACAATTATAGACCCTTCAATGTGAGTTATTCTGTGTCCAGAGATTTTGAGTCTTTTTTTTCTGCACCGCAAGGCCTAACTGAGGAGAGGTGACTTTTTCTGACCTTTCAGTCCTAGAGAGTTTCAGGCTGCTGTTGGGGAGTGTGTGAGCACACGGTTTGAACAGTCCTGTTGTTATCTGTTACAGTGTAAGAATGTGTTTCTAACTCCATACACCCTCATCAGCCAGTTTCCCAGTAGTCTGCTACAGCACAGCCACCATTCACATGCTCAGTATAGCAGAACAGAGGCTTGTCCTGCATGGAGGGGATGCTCAACACAGAGGCTTTATTCAGAACAAGACAGAAGTGCTTGACTGTGTTAGAACAGCAGCCTGTCTGGGCCCATGTGCAGGGCCAGTCTCCTGCAGTGAAAGGAGGTATTCTAGGGACATTGTGGGAACCCAGACACTTCCTGTTGTCTCTTCTCACTTTCCTCCAGCATCACTGGATTAAAGAGCACACTTCTGCCTATTTCCTGTAGCATTTGCTTGGATACAATTATCTGTGATACTATTCCCCTGCTAGTTTCAGTGGCTGCCTCCTATCCCATCTCACCCCCCTCTCCCCCGCCCCCCACATTGTAATATTGCAGGATTGCAATATTGACACTTGACATTCATTCACCTTATCAACCCCCTTAGTGATTCTCAGGACTCTTCCTGATGATGTTCAATATACTGACTGATTGCTGCTGCTGGAAACTGAGCTAGAAGGTCACTTTTCTTCCTCAGCATCTCTGAAGTGGCTTATCACACAGTTCCAGTCCCTTTCTCCATCACAGATTTTTTTTTCTCTCCATTCCCATTTATCTTGAATACATGAGAGCTGTCAGAGTTAAAATCCAGTCTAATTTAGCAACTGGTGGCTTCAAGGTGTTGTGGTTTTAATCAGAAAACAATGGAATCCTAACTGTAAAACAAAACTAGATCTGGAACAGAATTTGAAATAGCATTTTGAAACCCTTTCCAGACATACTTACATATGAAATCTACTATTTCAAAATACTAATTTGACTGAAATCTGGAATCCCCTAGCAACAATTTGTGCATTAGAAGGATGCTTTATACTGGATTTTGCACAGGCCTGTGTCCTAGGACTGAGGGAAGGGTGCCCTGGCTGCTCAGTGCTGCTCTTTAGGTTCCCAGTGGGCTTGTTCACTTCGGAGTCTCCTCCAGCGATCTCCAGGCTTTAATGGAAGAGGGCTGACATATGTGTGGGTTGCATGGTTATTACTGATGCCATGCCCTGGAGGTGACAGCAGGCCTGTTTCTCAAGCCTGGGCAGGAGTGCTTACTTGTCTGTGTTTCTGTGCTTCCATGATCTATATGAAGCCCCCAAAGTAATGTCCTGGCTGAAGGGCCGTGATGTGCCCCAACTAATGAATCCCTGTGTATCCAGGAGAGAGCAAAGTTTACCAGCACTGATTCCAAACCATTTCAACTACTTATTTTAAGCCCATTTTGAACAAAGGGTTGAATCTTCTATATCAGAATCATAAAGAATATCATTTTTGAAGAAACTTCACAGTCATAGAGATGAAAAGAAATATATTGATGGATGTTCCATTTTTCAATGCCTGGTTGAGTTATACTGCAGGACTAAAAATAAAATTTAAAAATCCCTCAGATCATCCAAGAGAGCTTTACAATCTTTTAAAAGCCATTTCTACTGTCTCTAGCTTCCTCAGGTAGAATATGAAGCATCCTTTCACAACAGATATTCAACTCAAGAAAATATGATACTTTTTTCTTGTGTGAGTGTTTTTGGATTATATGTTATAACGAAAACCTTTTGCAACATGCCATTCATCAAAATAAGAGAACTTGTATTACATTGTGTGTATGTTACCTAATGTAGAGACAATGTAGAGTAAATAAAACTTTGATTTCAATCCAAGATTGTTTTTTCCTAAAAATAATCCTGTCTGTATGTAAGAATTAGATGTACAGCTTCAGTTCTTTGATTGTGGAAGCTGACAGTTCATACCTGACTACTACTGAGATGATGTTGCTTATGCCTGAGGTAGACAAACAGGTCAATCTGACTCAGCACACTGTCCTGATTCCTGTCTTTGAAAGAGCTCTCTGTGTAGAAATGAAGTGCACATCTCTCCAACTGTGAGTTCTCCTGAAAAGCCACTACTTGTCTTTTCAAACTTCAGCCTTCTTTACTCTTCAATAAATAGGTCCTTCCTGCAGCACAGGAGCCAGTGTTCTCCTTTTATCTCTTCATGTCACACCTTGAAGACACTATTTTCTCAAACAGTGTTACTACTGTTCTCGTTTTGCCAGAGTGGCAAAAGTGGTACCAGGATAGTTCTTTTCTCCATCTCCTTGGAATATGTAAAGGTATTGTGCTGTTCCTGCTTTTTCTGAGTAAATCTCAGGAGGAATGAAAAATCTGAGTCTCTGCCTTACTCAGCGTATTGAGTAACCAGCCCAGAGCAGCTATAAAACACTTTTAAAGCCAGGCCTCCCTCCCCACTGGCAGCAGTTCTGTGCCACTGGCTCTCATTTTAGGGTGATTTGTTTGCTTCAGGAGGCAGCAGATGGCAGCAAAGTCGTACAGATGCACCAAGAGAAGGAAAATATCTTCGGGTGTACACTCTAACAACATTCCATGGGAAAAATGTATCATTTCTTTGTCTGTCTTGCAGTGTGGTTAAGACAATAAATCAGGTTTGTTGGCCCTCCTGCACTTGTAACATAAGGGGTTGTTTTTCTCCCATTGCCAGGAGTTAATGAACTCAGGTTGGGGTGAGAAGATATGAATTATTTCTCAGTAAATCATCCTCACTCAGTAGGACTCACTTCTTTGTGCAAATCTTTTTATATCCTTCATTAAATAGATACTGATGGCCTTGTGTAAATGTTACAATAAAGTGTTGGTGTGTGCACTTCGACTGACTGCCAGTCTCCGCTGTGAGCTGTGGAATTCCTCTCTTGAGCTGTCCAGATACATCTTTTTCCAACACTTCAAAATGGGTAGCAAGATTTATTTTTAAACATAAAGAGAAAAAAGAGGAGGAAGGGAATGCTGTTATTTAAAGTCTTAGTGTTTAAAATACTCCAAAGTCCTACCGCATTAAATAAAAAATTAAGTCTGGGTTTTGGACAAGAACACTGGAAGTTTCTGGGATTCCATCTCTGCTCATGAACACATTTAGTGATGCACTTGACCCATGTATGTTTGGTGAAGTTATCACTGTCAGCAGCACCACATCCACTTAGAGCAGCAGCAATAAGCATATATTGCTGAAATAAATTCAGATTGAATGGAAAGTCTGCATTTTTTTCCTTCTTTTTGACAAAGATCCCATTCCTTACTTGCATATTTTGGCAGTTTCTTCAGTGTTCAAAACCAGAAATTGGGAATAAATGAAGTAAAAAGCAAAATTTAAAATACAGTCTTTTGGTAAAAAAATAGACATTTTGAAGGAAAGCTGAGGCTTAGATTTTCTTCCTGCCGAGGTCAGTAGAAGTTTTGGTTCAATTAGACGAGCTCTGTCCCAGGCCTAGGATTTGGTGCTAAAATTCCTGTCTGGCTCCCCAGTTTGTCACATCAGTTTGTCTGATGTAGGCAATAAGGAGACTAAAGATATATGCCAGTTGCATATTTTTCATGTTGTTTATCAATAAAGGCCAGACTATGAATGTGTTCCTTAGACTGAATGAAATGAAAGGCTGCACAGCCTTGAGAAAAAATTACTTAGAAAAAGTGACTTAAAATCCCTCACTTTTCCCTTGTCTCCAAAGAGAACAGACATGCTTTACAAGGTGAATCTGTCTTCTTCCAGTGTGCAGTTCAGACCTGCTCCTGAGCCCTTGTGAACAGGCAGGGAAGTGTGGTGGCCTCTGAGAGTTTGGTGCTTTCCAGCAGAGAGACACCAGAACTGGGTCACGTCAGAGGAAATGAGGAGCTCACACACCCTTCTGTGCTGAGCTGTAACAGTGGTGGCATGAGTTACACTGTGCCTTTCAGTCTTGGAGTGATTCAGCTTCATGGAACTCCTGTCACAGTAATCATCTCTTAAAAGGACAATAAGCGTGTTTGTTTGATGAACTGCTCAATCTGTTCCTGAACAAACAGATAAGATCCGGTTTGTTTATTCTCCCCTTGCTGCCCATACTGCTGGACATCAGAGATTAAGACACAGACATTTGTTTGTTTTTACATCATGTTAGAAAAGTATGAAGAAAATATAAACCTTTTTATATCAGTTGATGAAAAAGTTGCACATAATTTTCAAAGAAGTGACAGCTTTCAGAAAGTATACTTATTTTGCAAACTTATTCTAAAGTCAGAACTTATTACAAAATATGTGCTTTCAGTGGGTAGAACAGATCTTTCTTGACTTTGGAAAACCTCAGGATTTTGTAAGTGGATGAGAGACTCAAGGAGGTCTAGTTAAATATTTTGTAAATGTTATCAAGGAATCAAAAGTTTAAAAAAATCATTTGGCATCCTCACTGCTGTTGTGTTTGCTGGGAATGTTGCATTCAAGACACTCCAGTCTTATCAAATCATTAACATTGATTCTAGGCTTGATGGGACTGTTTGTTTTTCATTTGGAGACATTATGAAGCATTTTGACTAGTGTAGATAGCTTGTAGTAAAAAGACTTTTACATAGTAAAGTTCTTTACGTCATGAACAAATTATGCTCCTTCTTCTCAGGGAGGATACATGGCCTCACTCCAAGGAATTAAGTATTTAAAAATTAAAACAATTTCAAAGCTGACACAAATTATTTGGTGAAAAAAGCCCTGTTCCTTAAAAAATATTTAGATAATAAAAGCAAACCCTTGTGAATGCAATAAACAAATTTTAGTTAGACATAATTAGATTTACTTATTGGTTGTACTCAGTCGTGCTGGAACTCTTTCTCCTGATGCCTGTGTGCTTTACACTACTTAAGCATGATGTGAGATAATATGAAACGGTGAATTGACAGTACAAGGAAACTATTTGGATGGCTGTCTGGAGTTGCCATTATTTACTTTAATTATGACTTGCTGTCCTTTGGGTACTCAACGAGCCAGAAAAGCCTTCATATATGCCAAAGTGCTCATTAGTATTCCCCTTTCTGTCATCGTGCTTGCAGAAAGAGTTTACATCTGGCACCTGATTGCAGTTCTTCTTAGCATGGACCTCTCGAGATGCTTTGCAGATTTTGATAATCATCTGAAAGTACACCAGTGTCTCTACTTTTTGGATGCAGTAGAAGTTGTTCCTAGGTAACAGTGGAAGAACTCTGACCACTTTCTGATGCAGCAGGAGAACAAGCAATTTTTGTGTTTGTTCACATGACATGGCTGCTTAAGGAAAATTTTGCGGTACCAACTGGAGAAAGAGAAATAATTGTTTTCCTCTCTCAGGTTAGGGTACCTGTACTAAGGCTTCATGGGGAAGTCCTTGGATATCAGCATTTTAGGCACCTTTCCATCATTCCATGTAGAACTAATAATGAAGCCCAAAAATCTTTCTGAAATGAAAATAGCCTTTGGAATTAATTTTGGTAATGAAAATAGTCTACAGAGAAGAATTTTTTTGTCTGCCATAGAGTGTCCCTAGGGTAGGTACAAAGCACAGTAATCACTCATAAAGAATATTCCATGAACTCTTCTGGCACTTCACTGTGGAGGCTGTGCTGAGAATGGTGACCACTCCTTTGGCATCTGCTCTTGAACAGACTGGTGGACAAGGATGAATTCCTGCTCCAATACATATTTACCATTGCAAAACTTAATTTTAATTTAGAACTTTGTTTGAACTTCAAGTCATGTTTTTAGCAGCCTTTGAAATACTGTCCTGAGGGACACCAGACTGTTCTTAGAAACGAATATTTTAACTAAGGTAGTGTGTAAACAGATAGCCCTAATTTTGGAGGCATTTGATGACATCTTCCACTTCTCATCTGTCACATTACAGCATAAGCTGGTTTTGACCTAAGTACAGAGTTCTTCTTGAACTTCTATTACAGGAGGATGCTCACTTGCATGGGCTGTTTCAAAATCTTGCTCTCCCTGAAACCCCAAATCCTTACACTTGTCAGAGATTTTAATCCAGATCATGGATGAACTTTAGCCACTATTTAAACATTCATGTCCAACATTTTTCTCTGTGGGATGAAGTGAAAAGATGCTTCAGCAGGATTTTTCAGTAGCATTCTCTGCTTGAGCAGGAGGAAGAGCTTTCACCTGGGCAACTTACACCTGGGTCTGGTGAGAAATGGATGAGAAGAGAGGATGCTGTCTTGATATATTCTACCCCTTATAAACCCATTCCCTGAAACCTGAGGGAAATGAGACAGGGGTACGGTGCTTGCCGTGCAGTGGGAAAGAGTTCCTGCCTGCCATTCTCCTGCTCTGCTACTCTCCTCCAGCCTAGGTTAGCCAAAATCCACTGACATCATGTTTCCAGGGTTTCCTTGTCTGCTCTTTACACTCAAAGCGTGTGACATCTTTGGGCTACTTTCTGACATGTCTCCTTCAGCAGTGTTTTTGCTTTAAAAACACATGGTGTCAAAGATTGGTGAGGGAATGGGGGAAACTAAAAAAAAACCAAGTCTTTCTTTGGTTGCTATTTTTTGCAGAGAGTTTTTATTCTTACAGGCACGGCAGGTGGTGCTCTTGGTCCTTCTAAACACAAGTTGAACTTCTTAAACTCCAATCAAGTCAGAATTGTGCCATCCTGCAGCAGATGGCTGGTTTGAGCCCTGTCTGGTTCAGGACAGGGTCTTTCAGCTTTGAGTGAAGTGTTTTCCACCAGTGAAGAGGGAAGGAGGGAAGAAAAGGTACTTTACAGAGGTTTCTGCAGGAAATTAAGAAAAAAGATGAGTACAAACAAAAGGAACTAGTTGTCAAGTACATTCTTACCCACACCGTAGACTTTTGTCCCAAATGTAGATGGCAAAATATTAACTGTAGAAACTATAAAGAAAACATTGTAGCTATTAAATTGGATTATTCTGTTGCCGTTGTTTTTTTGTGCTGTGTACATTAAGTAGGATTACGCTTTTACCTACACATTGTAATTTCTCACCACAAAACTTGTAACAGCAACAATTCTAATTTCCAGGTTTTCCTGAGAATAGCCACTTGCTTGTTTCTCAGCTGGCAGCTATACCCTGTGCTGAAGACTATGCATTTGTGTCATCCCTTACATCATGCAAAATCTGGATCAGAAAGGCCATTGGCAGGAGACAGGTAAATTCTCTTCCAGCTGTTAATAAATAGGTAATTAAAACTGGCAAAGTGTCACTATCTTTTTCTTTTCTTTTCTTTTCTTTTCTTTTCTTTTCTTTTCTTTTCTTTTCTTTTCTTTTCTTTTCTTTTCTTTTCTTTTCTTTTCTTTTCTTTTCTTTTCTTAATGTTTCAAGTGGAAAACCCACTTGAAACCCACTGAAATTCTGTCAGGATTTCAGAAATCTTAGTTGAAAGTGCTTAGAAAGTAACTAAAATAGGCAATTCTGAGCAGAACTTCGAAGCCTGGAAAGAAAAATCATGAATACATGCCAAGCATCTCATCACTAGATCCCTACCCAAAGTTTTTGCAGCAGTTTCCTGGAAAGGTGTCACTGCCAGTTCAATTTTTCTTGTAAATACATTTTCTTGAGGAATTTAATATTAGGTAAAAAAAAAAAAAAAAAAAAAAAACTTGAATCCCCACTTCATTTATTCTAGTGGCATTGAGTTCTGCTGTTCCACAGTCCTCTCCTGTATATGTCAACTTTTATATGTTCAGAGATATGGTAAAATAGAGGAAATGCTATGTTTCACCCAATAAGTTATTCAGATACAGTTTTTTAGGTTGTAGGTTTGTTTTCTTGGAGTGCAAGGAGTAGACACCAATAGATGGTGCTGGTGGTGCATTAATAAGGTTCAGTTTCACATTTGTTTTTTGGTCAGTGCTTGGAATTTGTTTAAAAAAAAGAGAAAGAGAGAGAGAGAGAGAAGAAAACAAAACAACAAAATCCCTCATGCTAAGCTTTAATCCAAAATGTTCTCCCCACACTGAACCGGTCACCATTTAACTTTAACCTGAACTGTGGCCCAGGAAATCCTTCAACATAAATAACCTTGGAAGCTGCCATGACCATTTTTGGAACGTGCTGTCTCAATAAATCTGTTACTTTGTTGTGCAATGTTGAAGTGTGCAGTTGTTTCTCTGATTAATTAGGGCAAAAAATAAACTTGCATGATCAATCCAAGCTGTGACACATTTCAGCCCTGGCTTGAATGTGTGGGCAGAAAAGAGCCTTAGAGCCTTCTTGACAGACCCGCACAGGAATTTTAGGATGCATTGCTGGCTCGGAGCCTACACCATTTGATGAGATAAGATGGCTGCTAACAAAGTCTGCAATGGAAGAGTTTTGGTCTATCCCAGGACTGCCACTCTAGCCCACATATCCCACGTTTTGGTCTATCCCACATGCCACTCTTGGCATGAGTAGGACTTAACACAGTGAGAAACGATTCGTCTTGACCACTGCCTCACTAAAGACAACATAACTGAAGTGTTTTATGTAATTGTGTTTATTTTATTTCACATATTACCCATGGAGAACAGCTGATACATTCTCTATATCTTTCACCAGTCTGGAATGCAAGATAAAAAAAGGTATGGAAAAAGAGTTTAACTTTTGACATTCATGATATGAAAAATAGAGGGGATACAATGTTTTAAAATGCCCTTATGCAATATATATATATATATAAACCGTATAAAAATAAAATATATTTTTAAAAAAGACATGACACAGAACAATCTTAAATACTAATGCATACCTCATAATACACACACACCGCACTTATAATTAACAAAAACCACGTACAATTGCACTTTTCCTCTCTGTCACGTTCAAGTATATCGCAGTCCCTCCAGGGACTAATGAGAGTCCGATTCCCTGCCGGGTGCACATAACGCAGAGGGTAGAGCAGATGTGGGCCTGTCCTTGCCCACGTCTGACGCGCACCCTCCGACCCTCGGGGCAGAGGGCGAGGCCGGGGCCCGTCGCCCACCGGCGGGTTCCCCTCTGAGCATCCCCTCCTCGGGGCGGCGGGGCTCGGGAGGACTGCGAGGGCCGTCCGGCCCCCTGGAGCAGCGGCGGTACCTTCACGTCCCGGGAGGCAGCTGCTGCGGGAGCCGGCAGTGCCCGGCCCGGCGAGGGCAAGAGTCCGTGGCGGGCGAGGGGCACAGCACCGCTGTCCTTCTCAGCTCCCCTGCGGAGGGCGCGCCGGGGTCCCGCCCGGCCAGGTGCTCTCCGCAATCCTGGCGGATCTTAACCCGTGCCTCAGTCCATCCGTCGAGGCGGCCTCGGCTGGGTCTTGCCGCGCTCAGACTCCGAGGACGGGGCCGAGGGACTGCGCCTGGCGCCTTCGTGGCCGCCGTCCGGAGTGGGGGGAGAGCGCTGGGCTGCGGCGCTCGGGCAGGGAACGCCGCCGGCGGCCGTAGCCCTGGGGGCTGATCTTGTTTGGAGGGGCGGCATCGTTCCTATCGTTGACGGCCGCCCTGTGGAGCTCATCGACCAGCCAATGCACCGTGCACGTCCCGAAGCGGCACGCCTTTGTTTGGAAGTGAGGGAATCTGTTCATGCTCTGGCGTTGGCGCTTGACGCGGATGTGAGCATCGCCCCGGTTGCTGCAGGAAGAGAGAGCGGGCATGAGAAAAGCGCAGTGGGGGCCCGGAGGAGGGGATCCAGTGGGCAAGGGGAGGGTAGGGAGTCCCCAGGCTGGAGACGAGCTCGTCTCGACGGTGCCCAGCTGCCCCCCAGCAGCCCCGGCTGTGCCCAGCGCGGGAGCGCGGAGCAGAGCGAGCTGCCCCTGCGAGGAGAGGCCCCGCCGGTTTAAGGGTGTTACTTTTCCCTATGCATCCAGGGCTCAATCGCAGGAAAGGCGCTACTATCTCAATCCAGCTAAAGAGCGCGGGGAAAGGAAAGCGGGAGGTTGCTTTCAGCACGATGTGCAGCCCGGGCAGGACCTGCCTCTGGGGCGGGGAGGATCTACAGCGAGAATAACCCTAAACACCCGGAAACGAGGGGACCCCGAAGCTTTCCACTGCCTCGAGCAAATGCTTGAGCCCCGGAAGGGCTGCAATTTACCTGGCAGGCGAGACTCGGGAATCCTCCTTCATGTCCTGGGTGCGTATGAGAGGCAGCACGTCGGCGGCTGCCCCTAGTCCTCGAAGGACGCCTGCAGGCTTCACGTCCCGCTTGGAGCGGCTTAGTGCCCATTTCGTCCATCTGAAAGGGAAAAGGAGAGCCAGTTACCGCAAGTCTGCAGAGCGGGAGCCAAACAAAATACATTCGAGGGGCGAAAATCTTTGCCAGCGCCGAGATTTTTTTTTCCCCCTCCCCTTCGGCCTTCCTGAAAGGGCAGGAGACCTTTAGGAGCTGAGCAATTCCCGCAGGGAATCCAGCGCCTCTGATCGCGGCCGGAGCCAGGCGCGGGGGCTCGGCAGCTCCAGGCGCGGCGAGGGGCACGGGCAGTAGGGCGCGCTCCGATACTCACTTTCTTTTGAACTCTGTCGCTACGTCCACCCTTGCAGCATCCACCCCGAGGAAGGTCACAGTGCCGAGATAGAGCAGGGCTACGTGAACTAGTTTCATTCTGGCTAGGTTCCTGCTGGAGGGAAAAGAACTGTAAGCATGCTTGCTGATAAAAGTTAAGTAAGGACTGTCCTTTATTCCTGGTGATTCCGGAGAGTAGCTCCTTCCCTCGCAGAGCCCCCAGGCTACCGGGGACTTTGTGTCTGATATGAACCAGAAGCTAATATTTGCTCAACAACTTATCGCAGAGTAAACAGCAGAGCCTCCAAAGTTTACGTTTGTCGAGAGTTTAGTTGCAGAGGCGGCTGAAAACCAGCAGGATTTCCAGAATACCCCCACCGGCTTGCACTAGCATTTAGCAAACCCATAAGATAAAAGACAGCTGGCTATCGGACGCATCGTTTCCAAACTCCAGCAAGTGTTTTTCTGCCGGGAAGTTTATTCCCTGATAGCTCCTCTTCCCACTTCACACGTAGAACCAGCTAGTTCTGGATCTTATGCTGTAAACTGCAGCTGATGCCAAGAGCCAGTGCAAGACTCCACAGCATAACTCCAAACTCGTCAAAACAGTCCAAATTTAGTAGAATTTTCCTTGCATTCCACCACCCCTGAATCTTTTGTTGTTGCCAAGGACTGGAAGAAAAAATAGTTCTTACCTGACAGTGAGGATAATCCACTGAGACAAATGTTTTTGTAGTAGAGATCTGAGCTTGCAGGGTTTCCTGAGAAGCAAGAACTCCTCCTTTGTGTGTGTGTGTGAAGTAATCACTGTCGAGCTCTGCGCTCCACTGCTCGCTTTTATAGAGCAGCGCTGAGAAGTGGGTGGACCTTGGCGTGGCTGGGCGATCTCTCTTTTGGCACCCCCGCCCCTTCCTCCCCCCCCCCCCCCCCCATTTGAAGAACTCTTTAAGCATTCTGACCTGGATTGCGGCAACACTGGGGGGAGGGGGGAGAAATAAGATGATTATTGAAAATTGTCTTGAACAACCCCCTTGGTATTTTGTTAATTATAACGGCAGCTTTTAAGATTCTGAGTTCATGGTGCAGCTTGCAAAATCCGATGAGCCCCTCAACCTGTTTTACTTGGGACTGACAGTTTTAACTGCCTATATATAATTATATTTACGCTGTCTGTAGCATAATTTCTCGTTCTAGACATCTTAGCTTCAGGTGGGTGAAAGCAGAGGAGTGGGAACCAGACTCATCCCATTACAAAATCCGTGAAAATCCATCAAATACCAAAGTTCCAAAAATAAACCCATATTTGGACAAAGTGAATTTATAATGAGTAACTGGAATAAGCCTTATTTACATAAGTAAGGAGTGGGCAAATCGGGCATCATTAATAATTATGACTCAACTTGGGTGTATTTTTTATCAAAATGAATTTGATTTACTTGATAGATTTAAGTAGATCGTGATTCAAATGGTTTTGGCAAACGAAGGTTAGAGCCCAGTTCTTTGCCTCGGAATAGAGCAAGTGGCATATTGCTTTGGGGCGAACACAGAGTCACTAAAACGCCTGGGGTTACGGGCGCCGGGAGGATCCGCCGTGCCTTGTGCAATTCCCAATCCTCAAACCTCCAAGGACATGAGTGCAGTTACTTCCCGGCCAGAAAGCTAAACCAGTGTAGGATCGGGGTCTCTAATAGCATTCTCCTGGTTGGCCAGCACCAAAACCTTAGTCTGACCACCTTGTTGTTGGGTTTTTTACAGTCTTTAACATCTTTCCTCCGTGACGCTACAAAAATGCAGAGGTACGGCTTCGCGGGGGATGCTGGAAGGAGCAGCGGATGGACGGTGTCTCCGCTTACTCGTCGCAGTGCAAATTCGGCAGGACCAAGGGACATGCCCCGGGAGACCTGCGCCCTGGGGCGCCAGGGTCCCCTGGCCAGCGCTAGACACTCGGCAGGAAGGAATGAGCTGGTGATATGTTTCTCTCACATCTTGCCCCAAGCAAAATGTTTCAAAATTGTGTGCTCGTGACTGTGCCTTTCTAGATAACCGTGGTGTACAACAACACCCCGGAGAGGTATGTGCAGGGGGATGACGGAAACTTTCCTGCGCACGGCTCACTCATTCTCAGGTGCTCCCTCCCTTCCTCCCCTCGCTCTTCAGCAGCGTCCAGACATCTGGAGGCTTCTGTCACGCATCTACCTGTGCGGGACAGGCTGGCCCGGGAGCCACCATCACCCGGCTGGCAGGGAGGACCAGCACTGCCTGTCGCTGCTCCCTAGCATCGGCCGGCCGCCCTTCTGCCCCTGGCCCCCTGCGCCGCTCTCGCGGGGCCAGACCGTTCCCCGGGCCTGGAGCCGACAGCCGGGCAAGCCCGGATCCGCGGCCCGCCGCACCTGCCCGGCCGAGCGCAGGGCGGGACGCGGAGGCGGTCCCGGAGCGCCAGCGGCCAGCGGGGCTGCCCCGGGCTCGCCCTCGTCCCTCCCGCCCGCAGCCCCGCGGCTGCCCGCGCCTAGGATCGTGCTCTGCAGCAAAAACGTGCAGAGCGAGAGGCTTGGGGGTGGAAACACAGGGTGGAAGAAATGGAAAAATAAGTGGTTTCTAACGGGACCGTATCGAGACTAGAGCTGCAAGACTGCATCAGCCTGTGATGGCTGGATTTTAGACTTCATGAGGCAGTTCAAGTTCATGCGAGTTCAAGCATTCCCTTGATTAGCAGAAGCTGAAACTGATTCTAACTCTTTTCCCGAATGAGAAGGCAGGATTTTATATGATAAGCATTGCTTTGACTCAAATTAAGTCTCTCATTCCGGTAAAAAGAAAGAAGAAATCACGTTTCCTCAAATGCTGGAAAATCCCTCATTAAAATCCTTGGCTTAAACGAGAAGTGTATTTTGTATGCTCTTAGCCAAACAATTCAGAAAAAAAAATCCTAAGTTGATTGAGGAATAGTAATAACAGTAGTAACACAACTCTCATGATTTCCATACTGACTGTAACTATCATCGCAGAGATACAAAATTACTTCATGCAAATTCATGAAGTGGCAAACTCTGACACACGAATGATCAGTTTGTTGCTGACGTGATTTGTGAAAGGACTTCAGCAGGTAAAGCTGGTTCAAATGTACCACAAAACATCATGTTCTTTGTTCAGGTGCTCATTTTTTTCTATGAACTTGCATTCTCATACAGTTTGGAAATGAGCAATAGCCACTGAATTGGTACTATGATGTAACAGTGACCACTTTTAAAAATATTATTCCCTAAATAGTTATTTCCTTAAAAAAACCCCAAAACAACAAAAAACAAAAAACCAACAACAGTTACACAGAATGTTCCATAGCGATATCATTCACAAGCTGTGAGTCTGAGGCAATGCCAAGAAGTTCAGCAAGACCAGTCTGTGATGTGAAATGCAGGATCTCCCAGATGCTGCTTTGTCCATGGCAGGAAGCTGGCCTGGAGGAGCAGCAAGCTCCTGAACCTGATTACTGCTTATCTTGGGTGTACCATTCAACCTCCTGGTGTTGCCATATCCACAGAAGACCTTTCAACAAGTATCTGCTCTGACAGGGTCATGGTGAAGATGAGTTGCTGTTTATAGAGCATTTTATTCAGGCTGAGATTTATTCCAAAAGAAAAGGTCTAAAATCTGTGGGTATCAAAGGGGAATCAGTGTGAGGCAAATATTCGGTGCTGATTATGGAAGAAGACTGTTGTTTGAAGCCAGTGGAAGTGCCTTTGCTTGTTTTACTTTGTTTAAACAAATAGTTCTGAATTCATATGCCATGAGTACAAATAGACTTGATTGTATTTCAGGCTGCATGAAATCAGAGGAAAGATAATACTAGTAGAAGAATGGCACCCCCTGAAGGATCTAAAACCTCAAACAAGCTCCACACAGAAAACCCTTACTCAGGTACCTGCACTCAGCCATTTCTCTCCAATGGCACAGCGACAAAGGGGTGATTCCACTTCTGGTAGTCCCGTTGGAAGTGCTTTGGTGAGCCTTTGTCTGACAGGTTTGAGTACACCAAACAAAGCCTCCGAAGTGAGTGGGAGATGTCTATTGGCAGGGGAAAGCCTGGTCGGGGTCATGACTGCCCCCCTGTTCTGGCACGAGGTGGAGTGACACTGGATAAAGAGACTCCAGGCAGTGTGTGTATCCTCTGTTTCCTGAAGGAGGACTGAACTGTAAAAGCCATTGTGATCACACCTTGTTGGCAAGTACACAATATGAGTGTGGCAACATTGTCTTTTGAGTGCTTTCAGGCTCTTGGAGAGGCTTCAGCCTTGCAATTCTTCCCCTGGGGTAAGTACATGACTAGGTGCTTATTGAGACCCATGCCTTGGTGTCCTCTGTGAGTCCCTGCTTCTCCTGTAAGGACTCAGGCTACCTGCTGCAAGTGAGGGAATTAAGCTTTGGTAGGCTGGATGAGCATTCAGTTTTACTTTTCATTAGACTCTAGGTGAACACTGTGTCTGCTCCACTTCCCCACTTGTCCTGTAAGAATGTAAGATTGCTCTATATTTAAGGGCAGTTGCCTAGAGAAGTTGTGGATGCCACATCCCTGGAAGTATTTGTGGTGTGGGTGTGAGCAACCTTTAAGATGGGTGGGTCTGATGATCTTTAAGATCCCTCCTGACCCAAACCATTCTATGTTTCTGTGAAGTAAATAAGCTCAACTGAACTTCCTATTTCTTATTTAAGATGTGCCACTTATAAATTTATAAGCTTTATAAACTTTGGCTGTACTGATCTAGATGGCAGAAGGAGCAAGGCTGTAAAGTGAGCACTAGCAGTATTGGGAAATCACTAAACAAACATCTTGCTCTTGAACCAGCATTTATTAATGCCCTGGGAAAGGTGTGAGTGATCCTCTCCTGCTAGAGGTGCTGTGTTAAAAGAGCAATGAGATTTTACTACTGCAATTTGTTATTGCATATTGAATCTTTTTATGAGTGCAGATATGATATCTCGAGGGTCCCATTTCAGCTCCAAATTAGGTAATTTCTTAGTGTCTTTAAACTTTCCCTCCAGGTTTAGCTGTACAGAACCTTATTCTTCGCTTTTTGAGAACTGCTGTTTTGTCCTGCAACCATAACGCCTATGCACAACTTAACAAAGGTATTCCTACCTAATTCCTATGTAGAAGAAGTGACTGACCCCACAAAGTGTATCTTTTTCTCAAAGTCAATCAATCAAGGATTCAATCAATCTTGAATCAATCTTTTTGGTGTATATATTATACATTTTTCTTTACTCCTAAACAAGGAAATGTATTAGGATTGGATCTTCACATATAATTTGCTTCAACACAGCTAAATCATGAAGTCGATGACTCCGAGTAGATGTCAACCTCTGCCCTGCACTGAGAAGGCACAAGCGGGAACACTGCTTGAAGCTTCCTGACCAATTTGCATCTGGCAAGACACTGCGTCAGAACGTCCCAGCTAAGAGGTGTAAGAACTGTGTGTTTGAAGCAGAAATGTCTCTGAGACCACTAATGACTGTCTGCTGGGTATCTTGTCAGGGTGCATCATCAGGAGCAAATCAGTTTGCTGCATTTCCACACCCAGCTCGGTACCCACAACTGCTCTTCGCTAGAGTGCACCTCATGTCCTCGGCACTGCATCTCTCTGTGCTGTCGAATGGGACGTACACAGAAGCTTATCAGAGCGTTTTTTGCAGGCTCTGCCAGCTACCCAAGCGCTGTACTGACCGCTCGTTTATCTTCAGCATCTCCCCGACTGCTGGCAAAGCCCACTGTGCTTTCGAGGGCCACGGTGCAAAAGGCGTCTGCCTCATCTGCACGTTATAAATGGCAACACGGCAGCTTCCGGAAGGGACTCGCTGACCGCCCCAGCAGCCACGGCCCGTGCACGGCCCGACACGTCCGAGGCCACGCGGGTCACGCCGAGGCCCTGCCAGCCCCGTGCCCTGCGACCCGCGAGGAGCAGCGAGGCCGCGCCGCGCCGGGCCAGGCAGCACAGCCCGCTCTGGGATGTGCGTGCTGCTGTGAGGGGGCCGGGGCCGAGACCCCCGCGCCGACACTCGGCACCGCCACAGAACCCAGCGGAGCCGCGGGACGGTCCCCCGCGGCGGCACGTCCCGCACACCCCGAACAAAACGTGACCGGGACACATTCTGGAAGCGCAATCCCCGATTTCCCAGGCCGGGCTGGCGGGGCCGGCGTTATCTCGTCGCCGGCTTCTACTTCCGCGGAGCCTCGGCAGGGGTGATGCCCGGCCCCGGCAGCTGCTCGCGGGAGCGGCGAGGTGCAGCCCCGCCATGCACCCGAGTCTCCCCGGGCATGCAGAGCGCTCGGACCCGCCGCCAGTGTCTTTTGTAAGGGAAACGCGCCCCGGACCCGCTGCCCACCGGGCGGCCACCACACAGGGGGAGGCTGCCGGGAGACAAAGCCCCGTGCGGGCGGGGCGCGGAACTCCCTCGCCGGGCCCTCCCCGCCTGCGATAGGCTGCGAAGAGAGGCTGCGAAGAGAGGCCGCGGCGCTGGCAGCGGCGTGCCGGCACGACGGCCGGCCCGGGGCAGCGGTACTGTGGGACAGCCGGGCCGGGCCGCCCCAGCCCCCGCCCAGCCCCGGGGTCACGACGAGCGGTCCGGGCGGCGCGCAGGCGCACGGCGCTCCCGCGCCTCCAACATGGCTGAGGTGGTGCCGTTCCTCCCGCAGCGGGTGCGGAGCAGAGGATGCTGAGCGTGCCCCGAGCCGCCGCCGCAGCCGCTGGGGTGGGGAGGCCGAGGCGCGCCCCGCGCAGCCATGGCCAGGCTGGCCGACTACTTCATCGTGGTGGGCTATGACCACGAGAAGACAGGTAGGTGTGGCTGCGCGCAGCGCTGCCCCGCCGTGCCTGGCCGCTCCCCGCGCTCCTGCCCGGCCCCGGCCTCCGCCCGCCTCCGGCCGGGCCGCGGGAGGAGGAGACTGCGGCGCACACAGGGCGCGCGTCCGGCTGCGGGAGGAGGGGGTGAGGGCAGCGGAGCGAGCCAAGGTTTAATCCCCCTTTCCCGAGAGGGAAGCGGAGGGGCTCCTGCACCCCCGGCCGGGGCAGCCCTGGCCGGCCCCGTCTGCCGGGAGCGGCTGCGGTTCTTTCCCGAAAGCGTGGGCAGGTTTAAACGGGGTCCGTGGCTGTGCCCGGGCCCGGCCCCTGCCCCACGGCCGGACTTGCAGGGCAGGGCCGGTCCCGCCGTGTCCCCACATGTGTCCCGCCGGCTGGGACGCGACAGCCGCGCCTCCCGGGAGAACAAAGGCTGCCGAGGGGCTCGGCGAGCAGCGGGGTTTGCCCCGTCTCGCTGCTCATCCGTCGCCTGTTGAACGGTACCGCGGATCCCCCGGGGAAGCGCCCTAGCACCCGGGAGGCTCTGCAGGAATGGGTCCTTTTCCTAAAGCCTCGGGACACGTTCTGTCTGCTGGGGGAAAGGGAAGCGGTGTTATTTGCTGTTATTTTGTGGGCAAAGAGAGAGTGGTTTCTGTTACGTAACTCTGCGTTACGATACCAGCTTTGTTGCTGCAGAGATCTCAACTCAGTGTTTGAAGTGATTGTCAACTGGTATGTGTTTGTGCTGGATATTTCAAAGCGATCCTTTGAATGTATGTTGTTAATAAACAATATTTTAAATAGTCGAATGTTCCCTAATTTATTTGACTATGCATAAACCAAACAACACTCAAATTTGTTACTCAGAGTAATTCTCTGAAGTAGCAATTGTGTGTAGTCTGTATCTGTTCATTCAAAAAGTGCAGGTAATAAACTCAGACTATGGGATTTTTTTTAAGAAATAGCATTTTTAGAGAAATCATTATATCTGTGTGTTTAAAGATGCAGTGTCTTACAAAGTTCTGCTAAGGGTCTCTTGGATTTTACTGTTCTGCAATTATTATTCTACTAATTGCAGCCTGGTTTCTCCTCCCATCCTATTTGATAATAGGTTTGTCTTAATCGTACTGTCAAAATGAAGACATGTGAAATGGGGAGTATTTTGTATTAAAAATAAAGACCTTCCTTTTTGCCTCTCTCCTGTTTGGAACATTTTCCCTGACAAAGTAGAGAGAACCCAAATCAAAACAAAGAAGCAACAAAAAACCATAGATGTGCTTTTAAGAAGACAAAGCAAGTAGGCTACTTACTTCGTGGGTATGATCAATCTGACAGAGTATGTGAAGTGAAATTACAGACTGCATTGAAAAGCTTTATGTCTGTAAAATATCTTCATCTGTAACATTTAAGTATGTGTTTAACTCCCCATACATATATTGTCTCATGAAGTTTGGTGGAATTGCTTGGTTGGGTGAAATTGAGGAGATTCAGAAACAACTCCTGAACCTTAATTTGAAAAGGTCATGCCCAGAAAGTAACTGTTTAGACTTTATTATTTAAATTACTTGCTGCTTCAATGCTTCATAAGAAAAATGCTTGAAGGAACAACATTCTGTTGAAGACTAGGCATGCATTGTTTTCCAAATTCCTTTACCCCCACATGCAATCCAATAATACATGGAATACTGACCTTTATTTTTTCTTATAAAACTGTAGTTTTTTGATGCATTTATTATGCTTCCTTCTAGATGAAAAGCAGGGGCAAACATTTCTAGGACTATAGACTAGCTACCCTTGAAGCTTTTACAGTTTTAAGTATGTTCCTTTTTTTTCTTTCCTATTTTTTTTCATCTGCAGCTACCTTCTGGCTTGGTTTTAATGTGCTTGATTTTAATGTTGAGTGTAATTACATTTTGTATTGGTTTTTTTTTCCCCTAGGCATAATCTGTGGAATAGCTTTGTATAAACAAGCAAACAAAAATGCTGTACCCTTTCCCCCAACCTGTGTGTCAGCAGCCTTTGGATGATAAGCACTTGTGGTTTATATAGAAGGGTGTTTATGGTAGTGACTGCTCTCCCAGGAGAGCCCCGCTGTCTGCTGGCTCTCCTCTCACTGCTTGCATGGATTTATTTACATGTACCAATATCTGCAGTACCCCTGAAAATGTGGTAAAGGTGCTGATTTCCTGGGCAGGTTATCTGGCTTTACTCAAAGACCAGTCTCTCTAAATATCTAAAATGCAGTGTTTATGCAGCTTAGGAGGAGATTTTTAGATTTTTCTTGCTTTGGAACAACTTTGTTACTGATGCTACAAGTTTTTAACCAGCATAGTCTTCACTTCTAGGGGAAGTGAACAGTTTTATTGTCCTCGAATAAACCAGAGTGTGTGTCCTTTGGGAATCAAGCATGTGAAAGTCCGTTCCTGTTCTGGTCTAGGACTGTGTAAATTGATGTTATAGCATCATTATATAGCACAGTGCTGCCATTCCTATTGTGTTAAATCTTCTGTTGGTTTCCAGCTCACTTTACTATGCTGATCCATCCAAAAGACCTTTCTTGCTCAGTGTGTTACCTGTGTTACTGTATTGTCTTGTCCTTGGATTACTTTTCTGCTAATTTTCCAAACAGCGTTGGCTCACCAGTATGTCAGATGAGTGCTAGTATTGGCATAAAGGAGGGTCAGGAGCATGCTGGAAGACAGATCATTGCACCCTGAATTTATATCAGCTTAAATGGTCCTAGAACCTTGGGCACAAAGATGTTAGTGAGGTGGCTTAATCTCCTGCATGCTCCAAGGAAACTAATGGGAACCCTGGGATAATTTGCCTAACAGGCAGTTTATTCATGCTTGGCAAGATGCACAGAGGCTCTGCCTGAGCAGAGAATGAGTTTTGCTGTTGACAAGTGTCAGTAGAATTGCAGGCACTTAGGAGCTGAGAAGTCTTTGTGTGAAGGATGACCTGATTCACCCAGTTTTCTGTGTTTCAGGTACAGTGGTCTGTATTCCCACTTAAGTTGCTCAGTCTGTGTCTCTCACCGTAAAACTAAGCTCAGATGGATCATCATTTTAATGGCTGTTGTGTATTTTAAGAACTCGTTCTGAGCCATTGCTCAGAACTGCAGCAGCAGTAGCTGCTGTTAGGAGTGCATGTTAAATGTCCTGACAGAGTTGGAAAAAACAGATTTATAAATCTCCCAGCTTTACTAAATCCCTTTTTTTTTTTTGTTCTAACAGTGAAAGCATGAAGGATTTCAGTGATACATAGAGTAAAACAATCAACCTATTTTGCTTTCAGCTGAACCTTGGCTGAGGTAGATAACCACATTTTTCCCCAGCATAACAACACAATATAGAGCTGTTACATAACTGGCTACAAAAGCCAATTAGAGAAGTCTCTGAAAGGAGCAAAGGTGCTACCAACTGTAGACATTCTGGGTTAACAGCTAGGAGAAATCCTAGGAGGCCTTACTCTTTATACGTTTTATTTTTTCATGGATTTTGAAGTGTGTTTGATGTGCTTCACCAAAAAATTCTCATTTAATATGGCTGAATAATGGAATGTGGATGGGATTTTTGAAGAACACAGATGTTTGCAATGATCACAGAAGGGCATGGGAAAATGCCTTTTTTGTTTTGTTTGGTTTTGGTTTTGCTGGTATAAGCCCTAATCATAAATCTGTCCCTAGAATTTACATATAGTGATACTTGGAAAAGGTAAGAGAGAGGACATTCTATCTCTTCCTTAGCTCAGCAGCTGAAAGGTAAGAGTAAAGAAAAAAGGATCCAAAGACTGGATTTGATTAATTACCCAAACATCCGTAGCAGCTTTCCTGTAGGATGCTGTTTTGTATCCAGAAGTTAAAGGAGAAAACCTGTGAGGTGGAGCAAGATATTTTCTGTGAGGTTTGGTCGCTCTTAAGAAGACAGAGAAATAATTGATTGTGTGAGCAGTTCCAATGTGTAGGACAGAAGGCTTGCAACAGTATAGCAGTTTTATTTGGCTGTTGTCACAACTAATAAATGCTGGTATAACATGTGTAGGCTCTGTTGTGGTTGTTTCTGTTCTTATTTTTATCAACTCCTCTTCAGGGAAGCCTTTATTTTGTAACGTAGCTTGGTGTCTCAGAGGACTCTGAAACAAGACAAGTGATTGTTGATGGAGTGGGAGAAATTTCTAAACGGAGTTGTCTGAGTCTTTTATTTTTTTTTTCGTGTGCAGATTTTGCCTGTGAGGAATATAATATCATGAGGATTTTCTGGTGTATTTGCTGTATATTCATTGTTGGGCATTTCACTGAGCTCGTGTGTGTATAAGGAGTGGATGATTGCTTAACGCCATGGCATGCAATCTCTGTGAAACAGAAAATGTAGAAAAATAAGGGAATAAAGCTGTTACTTCAGTGGCTTTCTTATCTGTGCTGAAGCTTAATTTAATTCAAATGCAATCCAGGCAAATCTCAAGGGGATTAAAAAAAGACAAAAACTAGATCCTTCTTATTGTGGCAGGAGAATTCTTGTTTGTAGCTGTAGTGGAATGAAGCATCAGGTATAGTGCTGGAACTGAGCAGAATGCAGAACTGTGTCTGTGTGTTGCTAGGAGGTGACTGTAGTTGGCTATGGCTGGGTAGGGCATGGCAGCCCAAAAACCTTGTACACAGATGAGTTGCTCCAGTAAATGAAATTATCTCTTCCTCCAAACCTCATGCTTTACTTTTCAAATACAACAGATTCCACAATACTATGCTGAAACAGAATGAGGAAAAAAATATTTCCATTGCATGTGGTTTTGTTTGTTATGATTGTGGTGGTGTTAGTTTGTTGGGGTTTTTTTTGGTGAGATAAAGCTCTCTTGAAAGTCTGCTTGGAGGACCCCCAGTATTCTTTGGTAGCATGTGTTCATAAAAGATATTCAAGCAATTTCTTCTAGTACATAGTGTTGACTAAAAAAATTATTTTGGTTTCGGTTTATGGATTTATTATTTTGGAGAAATCTTAAAATCAATAGAGATCGTGTAAATCTTCTTTCCCTCACATGTCTGTAATGAATATTTCTAAAGGGCTTGGGTTTCAGACCCTTTACTCACTTAGTCTTATTATTATAATCACAACAATAATAAAAATATTTTTTTTTCAGCCTTTAATTTTAAACTAAAATATTCGTGGAGTCTGAGTTTTTTTCTCTGTAAGCTATCTTCATTTGTTCTGAAATACAAGGACACAGATTATGTTGAGGGAGGTAGCATTTCCTATATTTGTGACTAAATCGCAGTCAAGGAATTCTCTCTCCCCTGTTCTGGCATGGATTAGCTTTGTGGATTATCTGACAAAAAGACACTTTTCCTGCAGCCTGTTCATGGAAAACAGTTTGTTATGCAAGCCTGAATACTGTGTAAGCCCTGGCCTTCTATAAGCACAATCATATTTTTCAGTGGAGGGATAATGAGGCTGACATGTAACTTCTCCAGTGTCCCAAACATAACAGTCTTGGTTTATAACTGTGAGGAAGAAAATTTTACTGCTCTGGTAGTTCTCTGACATGAATTTAAAGTATCAACTACCTCCCCAATTACTGGTACTCAGAAAGGAAAACCACAATCCTGTGGAATAGTTTGTAAAATGTGTAACAGCAGATTCACAGTTCAGCCTCAATAACTGTCAGTGAAAGTTGTATCCTGCAAATATATGCTTCTGAGTAGGAGATTTTCTTTTGGTTCATCTCTCCTCGTTGCAGTAGTATGAGATTTTCAGGCTCCTTGCTTATATAGTGAAAAAAAAATATTTCTAACAATAGCATTATCACTGTTGATGAGATTAATTTTGTTCTGCTTGGTGTTTTGGGAATTGTTCCATCTATATATGTTTATTGAAATAAATTACTCCTGTGGTGTCAGTGGTATGTTCTGAAGTCAAGGACAAGCCAATTAGTGTTGATTGGGATTTGGCAGCTAAATCCCTGCTCATTGAGCCAAGAACATGCTGGTTATTGCTATCTGCTAGTGACTAGATAGATCATGATTTCATGTCTCTAATGTTTACAGTTCTCAGTTTTCAATCTTCTGCAAACTGAGTACTATGAAAAAATGCCATCATTGAACAGAGCTTGAATTCTTTGTTTCCTTTCTGGTAGTGTTGTGCTCCAGGTGTCAGAGTAACAACAACATTTCCACTGATCTGGACACAGGTGACTGGCTGTCACTCCTGCAGCCAGAACCGGCACTTGGTGACAGTATGGTCTGGGGTTGTGTATGGCTATTGTGGAGGAAGAAAGAGACAGAAAAAACGAACTCATCATAGTTTTGGATACAAATTCAGGATAGTTGCGTGCAAAACCCCTTTGGACCATGGGAGACCTCAGTGGATAAAGAGACAAAGGAATGTTACTGGGCTTATAAAATCAGTCACTCAGTAAGAAATTCAAGGGGGAAGAAGTAGAAGGTAGGAATAAAGTCCTTATCATGCCCTTTTGCTGTAGTCCATATGTTGTTTCCTAGGATTGAAAACCCCAGAAAATCCATTATCTGACACTTGGATCGATCTTCAGCAAGATCGAAAATGTCTTTTTTAAATGTTAGGTTGTCGGGTTGGGTCTGCTGGAGTAGCAACTGGAAGGAAGATGAGACATTCTGGCAGAGGATTTCTCAGACACTAGTGGATGAAAAGGGATGACAGCTCTTCTTTCTGGAACCTTGATTTCAGTTGTGTAAGGTTGTGCATTTGGAAAATGGGTTTTGTTGAGCTCCTTTTGCTGGCTGCTGTAGACAGTGATGCCAGGAGTATGGAGTGTTGTCAGACTCTGTAGTGGGCTGCATGTCACTTCCTTGTGGTTTAGGAACCCTTCTTCATGAGACATTGGCCACTCCTCCTGCTTACTCTATTTGACACATTGTGGTATTTTAGAATACTTTTCTGTCTTCTAGGTTTACTCCAGAAGAATCTCTCCCTTATCATATCTCTCACTTTCTCCCTCTTTCTCTTGCTCTCAGTATCCATTTCATTCTCTCTATTTACTCTGTAGTTTTCTGAGATGAAGTTGTCTTGGCCACTCAGTCTGATTTCTTAGTTTTCATCTCTGAATAAACAGCATCCTATTAATCACATAAGCACCAGGGCCAGGTTTTGTCGCTTCTGTAAATTTTGGGCTTAAAAGCATGTTTGGTAGAATTTTGGTTTAGGGAAAAAAAAAAAAAAAAAAATTAAAAAAAAAAAAAAAATTCCTTTTCTCCCTAATCTTATTTCTTGAAAGCAGAGAAAGTATTTAGTGTGATGTTTTACTGAAATAATTGAGCTGGAAACAGATGTCAACACTGAGACTTTATATGGTGCATTTAGTTCATTTAAGTAAAAAATAACTGAAAATAGTTACAGAGTAAGATAGAGCACCATTAGTGATGCTTATAGCTGTTAGTTATTTGTGTATCTAAAAACTTCACACTCTTGTTTCTTAGTTTGTTATAACTGCACCAGTTAAAGCCCAGTAAACCTTTTAGCTTGACCACTGTGTTCTTGAAGTCTTCCGCAGTTTAAATTTGTACATTTAACATGTGTATTTTTGTTTTGGATGAAGCAATGCAGACACTTATCCTTTTTTGTGACTATTGTTCTCTGAACTGTAAATCTAATTCCTAAATGGCAGTAAGAACAAGCTGTATGTGTAACTAACAAAATACTCAAGACTTGAAAGATGAAATTGTGATCTTGTCATAAATTCAACTGAAATGGAATTTTAAGTCTTGAAATATTGTTGAATGAGCATGCAGTACTTCTAAAGAAAGGTTAAATTAGGAAAGCCATGTTTTTAAATTCTGTTACGCAGACTGCATTTCATATACATGCAAATTGCAATTGCATAAAAATAGAAGAAAGCCACATGCTTTGTTCCTGCAGAGCTGTTTCTTCATAATGAATCTGTTTTCCCAGAAAAACACATAGTAGTGTTATGAAGCTTGTGTGATGACTGGGCTGTTACTGGTCTATGTTGTTGGTATATGCTATTTTTAAACTGGGTTTAATACAAAACATTCTAGTAAAACTTACAAGAGGATTTCCATTTTCCTTCTTGTTTTATAGTTTGTGAAGAGAGAAGTAGTAGATTTGATATTTTTTAAGAATATAGGACTTTTTAAAGAAGGTTTCAAATAAAAATTTGTGATAAAATCAATTTTAAAAGCCTTCCCTAAAATTAAGATTTAAACCCACATTTCCCCACCCCCCCTTTTTTTTTTTTTTTGGTAATTTAATCTACTTAATGTCTTCCTCTTTTAGGCTGCAAGTTCTTAGAATCATCAGTCTGTGAGAGATTTTTTTCCTTCAGTGTATTTTGCTCAGTGGGCTGCCAGGCAGAATTTGCTTTTTGTGAAGTGTCTTAACCTGGGGCCTCTGCCTGAGCCATAGGTTGTGCCCAGCTGCAGCTGAGGAACGAGCTGGAATTTCCTGTTAAGGGAGGGAAGAACTGCTACCTGAGTATTGCCTTTGGGATTTTCCCCACATTTCTTAGAAGTGCAGTTATTGATTTATTCTTGTTTCATGCCTTTCAGGAGCAGGTTGCTTTTGCAAAATAGGAAGCTAATTAGCATGTGGTTCTCATGATCAGTAAGTTTCAGCAGTGTTAGAAAGCTCAAAGTCTGGAATGGATGCTTTAGTGGTATTTCCAAAACAAATAAGATAACAAGGCATACAAGCAGAAAAAAAGGATGTAGTAATGAATATTCGGTTTGTGTTTAGAAATCCATGCAAGTGTCAAAGTGTTGCAGAGGAATGTTTTTTCTCTGGGTATTTTATAGTGACTAAAACTGAAGTGCTTATTTTCAGTGATAAATTCTGATCCACTTTGCTAAAGTGAGTTAAGATAATGCCTATGATGGTCTCAGATTGGCCCTTTAGCTGGAGACAGCTGCCCCTACAGCAGTTCTAGACACTGGTGCCAGTTCTGTGGTACTCCCACTCATGAGCTGGGGTTTTGACTCAGGCTACCTGTAAGCATGCTGAGGCACCTGGATTTGTGCTGACACTGGATGTTCCCTTTTCCAGCTCTGACGGGTTGATTCTTTCCAGCAGGGAAGCAGCAGAGAGAACCGAAACATTCCAAAGCCCCTCACTAGGTTGTCAGCCTGCAGCTGTGATGGTGCTGCAGTTCAGCAGGACAGCCAAAGCAAGTGACGTGTTGTTTCAGCTACAAGCAACTGAAAAGAAAACAGAGCCATAGGGAGCCATGTTTGTGATTTGGAATTCAAAAGTCTTTCAAAAGATTCTCTTTCCTGTTTGATTAATGTGCATAAATAATGATACCAGGTTTGCCACTGAGAAAACAATGTCTGTTCAAGTTGTGATACTTTTGTGAGGTGGTTGTTTCAGTACTGTGTTTTCCAAATATTTTGTTTATAGTGTTTATTATTTAAAGAGATGAGATCATACATATTTCACAAAATCTCATGGAGACTGGTTTTTATCACTTTGTTCTCTTTTGCCACATGGTATCTTTTTGGAAGAGGCAAGACTGTCACTCATTTTTTGTGACAGAGTGGTCTTGAAAAGAACTCAGAAAACATGCTCTCTGCCTTTCTGACCTTGTAAGATGTTTTTGCATTCTTACAAAATTGTTTACGTGCTTTTTTTTTTTTTTTTTTTTTTTTTTTTTTTTTTTTTTTTTTAATATATACAAAAATGTGGCCAGTGTTTAGTAAATAGCCTTTTTTGGGAAACAACAGTTCAAGAACATGTGGGTTCCCTGGTCTAGTCTTTAGACATAGTTACTGATAATTGTAGCTGCTCTTCTTGCTGATAGCCTACTAGAAGATAGAAGGTAGCAATTTACATCCATACTCAGTTCTAATAAAAATGAGGATTGTTGCTCTTTACAGTGAGGTAGGATTTGAGAGGCCTAACTCAGAACTCTATTGTTTTCATAAACTGTTGTTTTCTTGAGAATATGCTTACCATTATTTGAAGCTAGAAAACCCAGAGGTAAGATTCAGATAAAAGTAATAATAACAATAATATTTTCTTAAAGAAAGGCCTTAACTGGTGTGCAACCCATTGTTTCTGTCTTGTGGAGAAGACCTTGGAGATGTTTAATTTCAAAGATGTGATGGTTAAGGATAGGATGCTGAAAAGTAAAACCATGGATCTCCTATCTTCCTTTGTAACTGAGCTTTGTGTGTGTTCTGGTTATTCTCAGCCAATGTTCTTAAAGTTATAATAAAACCTGTGGGTTGGGTTGTCTTCTATGCCTAACTTCATTCCTCCCTGACTCTCCAAAAATCCGTAATTCTTCTTGGTTTAGGTTTCATATGAAAACAAGAAGAGTCATGGCTACTAATAAAATACTTTGAAATTCTGAAGCAGAAGACTCAGAATATGGTTCTGTTTAAAAACCCCCATATCAAGTCTAGAAATGAGCAGTAGAAAACCCTCATTACTTTCTAAGTCTGGTATGTACTCCCTACCTAGTGTTAACCATTCTCTTAAAAGTTTGAAAATAGATTTGCAGAGACCAAAACATAAATTGTATGTTTTATTAAATTTGGTTTATGTTTTTTTGAAGACTCTGGATTTTTTTCATTCTTTTGCATTTGGTGGG
The DNA here is from genome assembly GCF_021018805.1 of Prinia subflava. Lineage (NCBI taxonomy): Eukaryota > Metazoa > Chordata > Aves > Passeriformes > Cisticolidae > Prinia > Prinia subflava. Next base: position 11,371,347 of record NC_086251.1, read on the forward strand.
TACTAAGAGAAGCTTTGGACTTCAGTGATCTTAATGTAGTTGTACAAAGCACCATATGCTTTCTACAGTTTTCACAGCAGATGGACCAAGGTTTTTGTCAGCATGGTCTTGCCAAACTTAATTAGTAGAAAATTTTCATGTCTTAATCTAAGCTGTTCCTGCTTTAATGGTAAGAGTCCCAAGAGTTATGTATAGATTAAAGGATCATAGAGTGGTTTTGGTTGGAAGAGACCTAAAAGATCCTCTGGTTCCATGGGCAGGGACACCTTTCACTAGGTTGGGTTGTCCTTCCTATGTTGGGGCCCCCAGAGGTGGATGGAGTACTCCAGTTGAAATGTCAGTAGAGCAGAGTAGAAGAAGACAATCACCTCTCTTGATCTGCTCGTAAAGGATGGGTGCAACTGGTCACTGTTCATGGGCAAAATTGGTAGCATGGACTCTCAAAATAAATTTTGCAATCCTTTTTCTTTTGTTCAACTTGTAAATATCAAGTAAAAAGGAGATAAAATACTTAGTGCTTGAGACTTGCAGATAATTAAAAGAAAGTAATTAAAATAATTCTGGATAGCTCAATCTAAAGCTTGTGGTAGAGGGCTCCAGACAGAGCTCGTGATACTGAGGGACGAGAATGTTGAAATTCTGCATAAAATGCAGTTTTGATAAATACAAGCTCAAGTGATGAGAAATAATTCATAGCAATGATCTCTAATTTAGCTATTTTCACTTAGTGGAAAAGTGCTTGGAGTTTGCTGGGACAGTTCTCCATAAAACTTCAGCCTAATGTCTGGTATGGCATCAGTAAACTCAGAAATAAACAGTGTGGAATTATGAAAAAACCCCACCCAAAACCACTGTGGTGTTGGGACTTGCAGCTTGGGGGCAAGACTGGGTGAGGTGAATCCTGTTCAGCCCTGATTTCTGTGACCCAGAACCTTAAAGACTGGACAGGATCTGCAGGAATTGCCTGATCCGTTCTTCTCTCCCAAGGCACAATTAGCTGGAGCCTTTGCTGGCTGGGGCAGATCTTAACTCATTCTCAAAGTCTCTCCATAGCAGCACTTTCACAACCTTCTCTGTCAGTCTATTCCAGTGCTCCTCTGGCTGACTTTGAGGAGACTTTTCATAGTGTTTGAGTCCAGTGGCTTTGGTGCAGTTTTCAGCCTGTTATTACTATTCTTGAAATGTGGTGACCAAACTGAATGTGGTAGTTTACACGAAATCTTACCAAAATACAGAGTGAGACTGGTACTTGCTGGTTTTGTGGGCACATCCATGCATTGACATCACTCTGAGCTTTTTATTTTTTATTTTTCGCTTTCAACATCACAACACTGAGGGTCACTTTGTGGTCTACTTTAACCTCTCCACCCCTTTAACCTAAAGCACATTTTGTATCCTCTGTATGTACAGTCAGGTGTTCTGGCCTAACTCTGAAGAGTGGCAGTTCTCCTTAGTCGCACTCTTAACGTTTTTTCATAACTTTTTTCCTGGTCTTTCAGGATCACTTTGAACTCTTATCTTGTCCTCTGCTCTGTTTATTATCTGCATTTTCAGAAAATAAATAATTTGTGTATATATATATAAAATATTATATATATATATATATGCTTGTATATTAAAAGAACAGCTGCAGTTATGTTCTGTGTTTCAGCTTGCAGCAACTGTAATCAAATCCAAAAAAAAACCCCCTACAAACCAAAACCCAAGCATTGGACCCCACAATGACTCATGTGTCGTGTCTGGGAGATAGAAATATTGCTACTATAAATATGATTGAGTGTGTAGTGAATAAATTTGCAGAAAGCATATTCAGTTGATGTCCCTAGGAATACTAAATTTTGGGTTGTTTGGGGGTGCATTTAAAAAATGATATTTTAATAGTCAGGGACTTTGAGAAACAAGTTAGCAAATTATTTCCTAAACAACAGAACTAGTGGCATATTTCTGCACATTTTTGTCTTTTGTCTGGAATGGTTCTGGTAATGCAGACAAGGAACAGCGTGTCTTGAACACTAACTTTTCTTCAGATCAGGGTCCCTGCATATTTATTTATTTGGGTTAAAGGCCATTGGTCACACAGACGTTGTTTCTGTAGGAAATGTCTCTGCAAGTAGCAATCTTACTTGTGAGAACACCATTTACTGTCACTTAGGAGAATATTTGCCTGCCTTTGTGCTAGACACATTATGGTAAGCTCCAGTTAAGATTCTAGGCCTGCCACACCCTCAGAAGGGAGAGGTTATGTTCTATTAATTAATTATGGGCCCACAGTCAAGTGGCATTTAATTGCTTGCTAGAATATGGATTTGACTCTGTTTTCTTTGTACTCTTGCTTGGGACAGTGAGTTCCTTTAGTTTCTTGCAATTGCAAAATATGGATAGAGGAGTTAAAAAACTATTATTATTACTGCTAATGGTGCATGCACTGGAAGTGCATTTGGATGTGCAGAATCTTGGTAGTGTACCTTATTTATGGGACAGGAGAAGGCAGTAAAGAAATAGGTGATTTAGCACAAACACAGAACCACACTTTATTCTTGCATTATGGTTTTAAGAGAACTCTCAAAACCCCTGAAATGCCATAATAATTGTTCAAATTTACACATTTATAGTTATTTTATGTCCCCATGTTTATTTTTTTGGGGTCTTTTTTCAACCAGGTAAGTATTTACTAGCATTTGCAGTACTTGTTTAGCTATGTGTGGAGATCAGGTGAAATATTGTGTGCTACATGAGCAAAATGCAATTCACATTATGCAAAGTTCAGCTTCTGAAGACTGCTAGAGTTGTAAGAAATACAAATACCCAGTAACACTTGTGCTGTTTCAAAGTCTGTGTCTGTGGAATTGATAGAAATTTGCATACAGCATTATTTTTAAGAATTCACATGCTTTGTGTTGGTGCCCACTTAATTTAAGTCATTCTGGCAGCTGTGTTCTGTGGGCAAGGAGGGAATGAAATACTGTTAACCTTTGCGAGCCAGAACACAAACAAACAATGTTTAACTTGGGGACAGCTGAGGGTGTTTCAAACAATGGTGTTAATTTTTATTGCCTGTTTGAAGTAGAGCCTTGCTTTTTGTTCTTGGTTCGGAAGCAAAACATGTTGTTTGGAACTTGTGTGCAGCTGTGAAGAACCAAGTTTGTCATGCAGGAGTTGAGCAAGATGACATCATGAGGTGATTTTGACTATTTGTGGCAGTGTGCTTGCGTTTGCCCCTGTCTAAGTGTGATCACTGGCATGGATTTGTTTCATTTGGGGTCAAGCAAGCAGGCACGGGTGGAATTGCATTCTGTGGATATTTACGTGATCCCTTGTTTTGGGCTATTGTTATTGTGACCTGGAAGCCACTCTACTGGATCTCTGTTCCTGTGTGTTCCCCAGGTAAGTCGTCTTGTCTTCAGACAGCAGAGCATTCCTGCAGGGCTCTCAGTGGCTAACTCAGGGTGTTTGGGTGGTGACACAGCAGCCCTTTGGAATTCAGGCATGACAGAAGGCCAACAACTGTGGAGCCTTGCTCACACCCCCTGCACATCCCCAGCTTATGATGGAGAATATGGAGCAAAATGTGCCTAAACCCTCCGGGCCAAATTCTCTTGAGAGAGTAGTGCTTTAGAATCTTGGCTGGCACATACCAGTGCAGGGTTAGCTGGTACCTATAGGGTGACCAGCCCGAATGTTGGCATTGATGCCATTCAGGCAGGTGGGTAGGGAGCTGATTTTAACCAAATACATATGGGCCATAAGATATGCTCAGCTTACTGGAAGCTCTTTGATTTTGCTCTGTTTTTAGTCTATAGTCAGTCCAGACAAAATATTTGGCCTAACAGGATACGTGAATCATTCTTCTTTGTAAAGCATCATTTATCATCTGTGTTCTGAAAGTGTTTTGTATGAGGAAAACATTGAATGCACTCAGAAATTTTTATCGTTAACGTGCGTTTTTACAGCTGTTGTATAAAAATTTTGCTTTGGTGAGATCAAAATATTTTATAATTGTTTTAACCTATTGGAATCACAGGAAATATACAGGGTGGGAAATTCCCAAATGACTTGTTGCTCCTCATCACCTGTAGGTGAGCAGTGGCATGCAGACTTAAATAAACAAATCTCAGCAGCTGGTTAGTTCTGGGAAAAAAAGAGAAAAGTTGCTCCCTCGTCCTTTATAATTGATTATATTTAAATGTTGAGTAGAAGAAAAGCTTTGGAACTTCCTTAATCAATGCAAAAATATATGTACAGTACAAATCTGTTGTTAAGGATTGAATGAACAGGTTGAAATCAACTTGTGTTGATTTTTTTCCTTTTAGTCTTGTTTTGAATGAAACTAAACCTGCCTTTTAAAGAAACTAATGCATGTGAGGAGGGTGCTGTCTAAAATTGTGTGTGGACTTTCAATGAGCAGCTCAGTATCCAAAGATCTGTCACAGCTGCTATGAAGTTGAGGGAAAAATAATATTGTTGTAGAGAGTTGAGGTGACCTTCCAGTCACAAAATTCTGTAGGTTTTGAACAAAATTTATATCTAGTGTGATGCAGGGAAGTTTGCTGACGTGATATATATGAATGATACCTGCATGAGTGTGTATGGATCCATGTTCCAGTTCCTCTCATGAAAGGACTCTGGCTCTGTAAATATGTTGTTGGGGCAGTCAGGACACATGGAGTGACACCATAAAAGTTCAAGAAGGCTCCTTTATTTTGGCCGCTTGCTGTCTTTTATACAGTTTTTACAAACCTCGAGGACAACTTCTAATTGGTTAATAGCTTTCTTGTTAATTATTCTATTGGTTAGTAAAAGACATTTTACTTGTCCATCAAATCTATCCTTAGATTGTTTACATATTTTCTTATTCTCATGGGACAAATCCCTTGTTATTACAGGTGCATTTATTTTTCACTCTCATAATAGATTGTTGTGTTAAAGGAACTTCTCATTCTCAAAACAGCTTTGTGTGGGAACTTACAAATTACTTGTTAGCTGCACTTAGGAGAAATGACAGGCTAGCTTTTTACCCTATTCCTATATAAATGCTTAGAGGCAGGAACATTATAGAAAAATAGTATTTTAAATAATAAAAAGGAATTGAAAAGGCTAGTGGAAGAGGAACTGTGAGATTACAAATGTTTTTTAGAGATCAGGTGTGCAGTGTACAGAATCCTGCGAAGGTAGCAGAGAGAGAACAGGGACTTGGAAGTTGAGGCAGCTTCTTATTACAGAGGACTTGAAAGTAGATCAGGAGGAAGTGAATTGCAGAGCTAACATCTTGCATGTTGAGATTTGCTAAGTAATATTTACAGGTTGGGTTGAGATGTAAGTAGCTTGAGCAAGCTCTGGAACAGGAATTTGCAGTGATGTGTGATATATGGGACTACAAATAAAGACTGGATTTAAGGCTAAAGTGAGGGAGTTGGAGAAGTGAGTTGCATGTTATCTCTGCAGCACTGTCGCTGTGTGGGCTATGAGATAAGGAATCCTTATGAGGAAGATTCCTTCGTTACACATTTCAGATTTTAGGAGGATTGTTTTAATCTGAGGCAGATGAAAGACAGATGTGTGTGAATAGACAGCTTTTGAAAGAAAGAAGTGAAGACAGCAGGGATTTTTCTGTCTCTGCTGCCTGAGTTATGTTGTTCACAGGCCCTTGGTTAAAAATTTCAGATGAGCTGGCTTAGTCATATATTGCAAGAATATCTTGAACTTAGCGAGATGCTAACTTTTAACACAGTTGGCACATAGTACCCAAATGTAATTTTAAATTTTTGGAGGTCATGGTAATTCTCTAGCTCTAGAGTGACAGTGTGCCCAGTGTAAAACAGCATTAAGTTACACTTATGTTGCAATTTAGCAGGAAACGTGGATTTTTCACATAAGATCTGGGTCAAGTATGTATTTCCTTTGATTCCAAGCAAGTGCTTTTTACTAAAAATCAATGTGTTTTTTTGATATTGTGGAAATTTTTTTTTATTGTTTGACTACCCAACCTCGAAATACGTTTAGAGTGATGATTGTTTTGCTTCAAAGTGCGTCCCACCAACTGTAACAAATTTATGTGGAGTGTCTTTCTGGTATTGAAAACATCAACCCACACTACATCTAAACTTACAGTACTTAGAGCTTTGGTAGCCTTCACCTTGAAAATTTCAGAAAGCTCATTGCCTTCTGTATAAAGACTGTTATTTATGAAGTATTTTTTATATTTGAAAGCAAGATGCATACTGTAATGCATGCTTATTTTGGTTTCTGGTTTCTTGACTTCAAGAAGGGACTGCTTTTTTGCTGCTGTATCTTTTACACCAATGTGCATTTTGCTTAATTTTACTTTAATCCTTCATGTGCACTTTTGATGACAAAGAAGTAACAGATCCTCCTTTACAAAGCATTTGGATACTTTACTGTGCGTACCAAAGCATTACTTTGAAGTCTGAAAAAATTAGTGTAATGAAACAACTGAGTTCCAAACGTGTGAGAGTTGAGCTTGAGAATAAACACTCTGCATTTGCAGCTGCTCTGAGTCTTTTTGAACATGAAATATATGATTACTATGTGTGAGAAGATGCAAAGCACTTTTTATTTGATGTAAACACTGTCATAATGCTCCGTATTCTACTTTACTCCAGTGTTTATGATAACACTTTGTGTTATTTGGTAAGGACGCATAAAGAGCTTCTAAAGAAACATCACAAAATAGTCCAAATTATCTCAAGGATAAAACTGATTAAAAACCAGACAAAAGCCTTTGCCTTTTCAGTCATTAACCAGACATGAAGCCCAAATCCTTAAGCTGAGAGAAAGAATGCTGCTCTGTCACAACAGAACTTCTCATTCTGATATGGAGTGGTCGGTCTGTAGAGCTCGTGAGCACAGTCCAAGGCAAATCCTGCCCTGTCAGTGGGATAGTACAGAGGAACAGCTGAAGGAATATATCCTGGAGGATATGCCTGCAGAAGGTCTCCACTGTGGGTTGTTGGCATGAGGGGATGCAGTTTACCCGTGGAAGGCTCTGCAGAAATACCTGGAAAATCTGGAGTAAAATTCTGATTAGTTCACACTCTGCCTTTAAACGTGCAGCTCTGAGGTCGCAGATGTACATGGAATTCCTGTGCAGTGCCAAAGAGAGTGTGTAGAAATTCCAGGTATGTGTTGTGTGTTCCTCTAGGTAAGGATATTCTGGTGCATAGGGAGGTTGCTGTTACTGTTGAGAGTTGCTCGGGTAGATTTGCTCTACATCTCTTCTCATCCTGCAAGTGATGTGGGTTGACTTTGGGCATTCATGCCGCTGAAATACAGAATCTATTCTAGGTCCATTATTTTTTTTCTGAAGGGCTGCCTTGTTAGGTCTTGCAACACTGAACTAATGTTTTGTCCTAGTGGGGAACATTGGAGGAATGGCTTTGGCCTCTTCAATTTAAACTGAAGGTCATAATTAACTTTTTCAATAGTTGTTCTGTTTGGTTATGTTCTGGTTTGAGTCATGAAAGAGTTGCCGAGTTGCCTTTTTCTATTTATTCTGATGGACACAATGGAGTTGGGGTCTGGTAGGATTAGTAAAGCAAGAAAAATTCATGTTTGAGATATATCCAGGAATGGGATATACTTTTTCTTTTTTTTTTTTCCCTGAGGAGAAAGATGCTCACAAAAATAAGTCAGGATCCAGACATTCGGTGTAGGAGAAGGGAATACAGGTGACCTTGCCCCTGATAAGTAACAGCTGTGTTAATTACCCAATAGAGCCTCCCCCTAATGAGTCACAGCTATATCTAATAAAGATAAGTGTGATAAAAGGGAGTGAGCTGGTCAGGAGGATCATGAAAGAAGAGAAATCTTGAGGAACAGGGAAAGAGAGGATGATGAAGAAGAAAGATCCTGGGCAGAGGGAGAATCAGTGCTGTGAGGTCAGTCTGGGTCTGCAGCTAGAGCCTGTTGTTGGAACCTGCAGTCACAGTCTAGCTGGGTAAAAGCTGCAGTCAGAGTCTGCAAACTGATACCTGCAGTCAGAGTTTAGCAGGAAATAATCAGCAGTCAGAGCCTGCAAGGGAATCCTGCTGCAGCAAGGGTCAGTGGTTAGTTGGAGTCAGGATGGTTGAGCTGTAAAGAGGGATAAACCAGGCCCCTTTTCATGCTGTGATAAACAAGAAGTCTGTGTCTCAGCTCATTTCTACCCTCTAACAAGAGGACTGCTGCAACAATTTAGCAAAACTTTTATTTTTTCTTCTTTTTTAAGTTGAGAGTAGTTATCTTAGCTCATAACTTCCTTTCCATTTTATATAGCAAATAATGTACCTGCATCAGAAAAACTGAGAATTTGCCATTTTAGTTCCATTTTAGTTCCAAAGTGATGGGTAAACATTGTAAATTTTCTCTTAGTGGAAACACTATGGGATTTTTTTTTTTTCAGATTTTGAAAGTCAGTTTTTAACATTAGAAGTACTCAAGTTTGACTACTCCATCTCCGGCAGGTTCTTTTCTCTGTTTTTCCATTGACAATCAACTTAACAAGAACGTCTGTGAGGCTAAATAAATAAGGACAGGTACAAATCCAGGATAAGGGTGACAGGATGATGTGTGCAAACTTTGTAGCGCCTTTTTGCACATTTCTGTTAAAATAAGTAGTTATTAAATAATACAAGTCCTCAGAGGCCTTGTCCGTGTGAGATGTGTATATAGTACTTGAAAGTCATGGTGATGCCAAAGAATATAGGAAGTTCTATTAAAAATTAACACCATTTACTGTATAATAGGGCATAAAATACTGTAAAGCCAGGGACACAATTTCATGACTGCTGAGTTTTCAATGTATTATCATTTGAGACTTCTGAAAAGCAGCTCTTTATCAGCTGCTAATAAATTATTTCTGTATGACTGTTTTGCTGAAACAAGAGAACAACAACAGAATATGGATGTTCAGTAATAAAGGTCTATATCTTCTCTAATGGCAAGTTTTCTCTATAATTGTCAAAATACTTTTATTCATGTTAGAAAGCATTTAGTAACTTGGCTCTGCTGCCACTTGAACAAAAGTCAACTCCAAAAGCCAACCCTGATAAGCTACCAAAGAGACCTTGAAGGCAAACAAATACACAAATAGCACCACAGAAAATCAACCAAACAAAAACCCACAAACCAGCACCACAAAAAAACTGCTCAAGACAAAACAAAGAAAACCCCCAAACCCCAGGAAACAACTTCTTTCATTTTCTGCATGTTTTCTATAGAAGTCTGAGGCCTTCAGACTCATAAATGGATTCTGTCATTTCATTTGTTGAAGTAATGGGTAGAAATAGGTTTGATAGTGTTTGTCTTCAGCCACTTGAGGGGGTAATGCATGGAAAGCATGAGGATGAAAAGGTAACACATGCTTCTGCCACACAAGAGGGTTTTTTGTCTCTGTGCCAGGGAGACTTTTTTTGCTAAATATCGTACAGTGTTTGGGCAGTGACATGCAGAGCATTTTGTCATGTTGAACTTCTGCAAGCAGCGTAATAAAAGTATATGCCTCACTTGCTGAGCTGTATTCTGTATGTAAATTAAAATAGTTCTGTGTTTCCAGGAAGGAGGAAAGCAGTAGAGACTATAGACACACACACATATATATTTATAAATTTTTTTTGTGTGTATAAGATGCCTTTTACAGAGTGTTTTGGATATTTTCCTGTTTTATTTCATTGTACCTCTAAATTTAAATGTTTCTCACTTCTGTTAATATCAAGTTAATGTGTTTTATGATTGCATTGTGCGTAAGTAGGGCACAACCCAAAACCTGGCTGGAGTACATGGAATATTACTTCAGTGTGAAGACAAATAATTGCTTTAAAAGTTGCACCTTTGAGTATTTGTGCTGCCATATTAATTGTGCTTTTGTCATAGTAATAGATTTGGTGTGACCTAGTCAGTCAGTCAGGGGCCACCTTACTTGCCATCCACAGCACTTTTAGTATTTAAAGAAAAAAATTCAGAAGTCATTGGTGGATTTTTTTTCTGTTACATTCTTTCACAGTGTATGAGAAGGTAACAAATGAGGAAACAAATCTAGCAAGTTTTTTCTGATTAATTTAAAGCTACTTTTTTTCAATGCGTTACCAGTTAGAGATACAGACCTGAAAAACAGGTCTGAAATTGTAACTCAGACTTTCCTGTTGCAGTGCAATCATAGTTACTCTCGTCATTGGCACTGCAGGGAAGTAAAATGGTGGTGTCTTGGTTTGGAAAGACAGATATCTGTCAGGGAAAACTGGAGTTTCCCTTGGAATGGAAAACATAAAAACCCCCTCCCTCCAAATTATTACAATTTTGCAATTAGGAGCTTTCAGGAAAAAAAATGGGAATAGGAATAACAGTTGTTTACTAGGAATATTAAACAAATACAAATGCAGTAGTACAACAAAACAAACAAGCGAACAAAAAGTCCTAGAAAACCCTGACAGAGTCAGAGATACGACCTGGCACCTTGTTGTCAGGGTGTTGGAAACAATCCAAATAAGTCTTCCTGGAGTAACAGATGTTGTTCTCTAAAGTAGAGATGATCCTGTGAAAAAAAAGGTTCCAGTGCTGGCGAGATGGGTCTTGTCTTCCTCCGAGAATTCGGTGGAAAACCAGCTGATCTGGGGTCCCTGTGTCCCCATTTTCATCTGGGTAAGGAATGGTTGGCTCCTCCCCACTGAGTGGTACATCTCACAATGGAATGAAGTAACATTATTAGTCATGTGAGAGGCCTTAAATGGCCCATTCACAGGTGATGTCCCTCAGAGGAGGATGGGTGGAGGAAGAGATAAGAAGGCACTGCCATATCTGGTGTTATCAGTTGTCCCATTAACAGAAGGCATCCTCCCTCTTCTCCCCCTAGAGTTACAAGAGATAAAGAACAATATCTCCCAACCAGTTTCAACAGATGAAAATAGAATACACATTTCTTGTTACATTATTCAACCCAAGACGGATGGGTAATGAGATGGGTTGCAGAAGATTTCCTTGTGTGAAGTTGATACTGGGGTTAAGTGGGAAGCCAAGAGAAGTGGAAACTAGTGATGTGTAGGTAGTATGTGCCTGGGGGAGCGGGGGGGTAGGAGCTGTGCTGTTACCTTAATAACAAAATCAAGTGGATGTTGTACTTTCAGGTACCTTTTTCTCTTTTATTAGTATTGATGCTCTGCAGACTCTTCTTTCATTCTGACAGAGAGGTTCCATTTTCCCCCTTAAGTCTCCATGGATACTTTCTGTAGCTGAAGTTAGGAGAGGTTATGTACATACAATGTTGTCTTGTCATCCATAACTTCTCAGTTCTCTAAACTAATCCCAAGCATTTAAGTGTGTGATGGCTCGATTGCAGTCCCGTATGTAAGAAAAGACATGCTAGAGAGGAGAAAGCAGTTTGTCTTGGACAGTGTTTTTCTGCCATGCTCATTTTTTGGTGTCAGGCTTCTGACTGATGCGAAATGCAGGTTGGATTAGTAAAAAAGCTTTCAATTTATAAATTCAGAGAGCAGCTCTCATGTGTATTTCAATTATTTGTCATACTAAACCAGAAAATCAGATAAGGAAATGTCAAAGTGCTGATACTTTGGCTAGTAATAGAGTGACAAAATTTTTTTTCTTTGGCCAACAGATTGTTTGCAAGATAGAGTTTTTTGTTTTGCTGACGATATTTATCATGTACAGTACCTGTTAATTCTTTGTTCTTGTGACCCAGGCTTAAGTGCTAAAATGTCCTTTATACAAGGGCCAGCAGAAACAATTTCTAGTATATTGCATGTAATATTCAGCATTATATGTCGTATTTTCTGAATTCTGAGTCATAAGTTTACAATAATTTCTTATTTAAAAAATAAGAGACTAAAATACATATTTCTATAATATATGCTGTGTATGGATGTATTTTTGGGTAACATCTGAAAATACTGTCATCCTGAGCAAACTAATAGGCTGTAGTAATTTTGTTTTTTCCTTTCATGGCATCTGTATCAGGTGTTCCAGTAAAAGAGATGTAGTTTGTGCAATTTGTCTGTGTTTTGAAGGGATTTTTCGTCCTCCCCATATTCCTCCCAGTAGCCACTGGTTATGTAGGGAAGATTGGAAAAGCAAGGAAAGGATAAACCTGATAGTGTAGGGCATTTTCCTTACATTGTAAAAATAATTTCCTGAATGAATAAAGCAGTTGAACAAGATCTTGCAGGTCCAGTGAAGAGAAATTCAGGGTTGATGATGATGTTTATTACAGAATTATAAAGCTGGAAGCTTTCACATTACATCAGAAGTAAATGTGACATTGAATACTCTGGTTGTCAGTGGATTCATTAACTTAAAAAGGAGAGATTTGACACTGGCTGCTACTGCTGATGTGTTTGATTGTAGTTCAGTGGTAGAAGAGTTTTGTACTTAATTTGTCAGGTTGGAATGCAGAGGGCTGGAGTTGTGTTGATGCCCAGTAATTTTATAGCTGATAGATTGTTGCTGAAAGAAGCTCTTGTGCTGCTCTGCTGTCCTGGGTTTCTCATCTTGTGTAAGAGGCACTTGAAGGGCAAGTCTAGGAACTGCCCTTGGGCTTTTTGAGCAGAACACCAAGGGATTGGTCTTATTTCTACCAGGCAAAGGGTAAAGGAAGTGGAAAGGTGGCTTATAACCAGCTTCTGCTTGCTCTCTTGTCCTGTGCCTCTGCTGTGGGGCTCTGGGCCAAACATACATAATGTGGAAGATGCGCTAGTAAACCACATCATTTGAAGACTGAGAATATATGCAATTTGCAACAATTTGTACTAATTGTGGAGGAGATTGTGTTTAATGTGTAGCTGAGAAACAAAGTTGTTACAGACTTGTTTAACTGTGTATTTTGTAATAATGGGCAGTTTGCATCTCAGTAGTCTTAAAAAAAAAAAAAAAAAAAAAAAATCAGGGTACTTCCAGACATGTTAGTCTCACACTACATACATAATTCCTCAGGAGTTGAAATCTTGCCTTTTCCCCTACTAGAAAGTAGTTGCTCCCTTGTATAATCCCATAGGCTTTGTGCTTTCTAAAGAATGTAAAAGGTATTTCTTAAAGTAAATTATTTTTTGCTCAGAGAAAGTTCACCTCCACTGTTTAAATGTTTAGTATGATTTGTAGTTAGCTTAGGTTGTGTCACTTTGGTTGTTCTATACATCTCATGTGCAAGACTGAAATGGTTACCAGTGAAGTATTATTTTCAGTGTATTAGGACCTAATTTTGCCTTTATTCATTATATTAATTTGTGTCCTTTGAAGCCAGTTTTTAAGTGTGTGCTGTCTTTGGCATGCTAAGCTACAGCATTAGCTGTTCTCTAGAACATAATTAAATGATTGGAAGTTATTGCTGCTAAGGGAAAGCAAGCATCTGCCGTTCATCCAGAAATAAAACATTATAGCAATTCAAGCCAAATAGGATAAATAGCCCCAGGCTATTCTTTTTAAAATGTCTAGGTCAAATGCCTAAGCTTTAATCACGAAACTTGTTGGTATGTATGGAGATATTTACAGATACTTCTGCGTTTTTCTTTTCAGGCCTGACTTAAGTTTGAAGGGTTTTTTTTATACTGTTACTGAAAACAATAAAACTCTGTGTTGGTATGCATTGGTTTAAATGTATAGCACATTATATAGCTAATGTAATAACCCAGCTTTTATGGGTTTGTTTTCTTGCTTTTGTGAAATGCTGTGTGATGTAAAATATTCTGATGCTTTTACTCACGCTGAAGAACTCTAGAAGAGCTGCTGAAGTTGAATCTGTTGCAGTTACTGTGCAAATTGGAAATGATCCACTAGAGAAATGCTTGAGGTAGTCCATCAGAATCCATGAAGTTGCTAAAGAAGAGCTGTATTTAAGCTAATGAGTAATTGCATCATCTCTAAAACGAAGAGTAGCATTATACAGGTGAGAATTAAAAAAAAAAAAAAAAAGCTTAAACTTATTAGGAGTTAAGTCCATTCCTTTTTTTGTGAACTGAAAAGAAATGGAAAGTTTCATTTCTTAAGGTAATGTTTACTTTTAAACCTGTGCCAACCTTCCTCTTCAGTGTGCATTGTCTACTTCAAAGCAGCATTAGATCATTCATTCTTTCATTAATGAATCACTAGAATTATTTGTTCGACAATGAGTCACAAAGCAGGTTTGAATGAAACTTATTGAGGAGTGCATTATTACCAAATTTGCATTACAAGTGCTGCAGCATATATTTTTTCATTTGTGTTCCTTGACTTACTGATCCTGTTTTTTTCTGCTATTCCTTTTTTCCCACCCTGCCTCATTTTATCTCATTCTCTGAAAGGACAGCTGAAATTCAAATTTAATGCCTTTGATAAATGTTTAATTTTTTTTTCTATTGCTTTTATGTGATAATTTGCCAGCCCATCACTTTTGTACATAAGAATTTGTCCTGGCTATAAAGTGCATAATTTACTAACACTATTCATTACAAGTAAGGTTAGAAGTAGAAATGATTACACTGAAGTCATCTGGGTAGATGGTCAGAAATCTATAAAATGCAGAATTTTACAGCATGAAATTAGCCAAGAATGTAAATATTCTTTTCTGAGTCATGTTAAAGAAAATATGAGGTGCTAGTGCCTGGAAGCAGTCTACACTCCTGTGTAGTCTGTGGAAGTGTGTTATTTAAGTTCAGTTATTATTCAGGGTAGTTTCTAATACTGTCCTGGTTTTGGTATCATAGGTCAGTTTTCCTCTGTGTCAGATTTGGGTTACAGGTGTGTTTTGACTTTTAGTAAATTCTATGTCATCTTCAAGAGTTTTCTTCTTCAGACTTGAAGTAGTGTCCTTGTTGTAACAGTGTCACGGGTGGCATCTTGGGTGACGTTAACAACAGATCACATCCCTGAGAAGACAACATTCTGAATGTGTTGGTCCGGTCACTAAACCCTCGTAATATGTTTATCCAGTCAGTTCGGCATCTCTGGCTGTTTCTGAATGTACTTGATTCTTGATAGAAAAAAAAATGGCTGAGTAGTGATTGTGGGGGGATGACTTGGAAGATCATAACATGTTAAGCTTCTCATTTGTCCTGCATAATTTTGTATGGCTTGTGATGCCCTGGGTAGTTGGCTGGAGGATGTTCTTGGTGGAGTAGTGGAGATTTAGTCCTAAGAACACATTCGGAAGAACTGCAAAATCTTTATTTGCTTTGGTATTTGGTTGAGTTTGTTCTAGATTTTGTGTGATTGTTTGGTGGTTTTTCCTTTTCAGTAGTGGAAAAACATTAAAAGTCAAAAACCAGAAAAAATTCTACACAATATAGAATTTACGGGTGAACAAAAAGCCAAGTCTAAATGTATTGTATTAATAGGGATTCAGTTTTGGTTTATGTGTGCAATATTTGAGTTTGTGTCTGTACAGGCATTTTTTCCCTGAAAACCTGTGAGTTAAACAATGTGCAATCAGACTGTGTACCTTTTTCCCATGCTCATACCCTTCCTTTTGTTTCTCTATGCACTGTCAGGATGTACAGGATGCAGCCCTTGAGATGTTCTTAGTAGGTGTGGGATTTGTTTGCTCTTGCTAGACAGTGTCAAGGAGCACAGCAGCAGCCTCTGCTGCCCTCTCCTGCTGTGCTTTCTGGCTTGTGTGCTTGGAAAAGTCAGTAACTTCAGGATGGAGCCAGGACAAAATGGGCTTTCAGCTTTGGAAACTAATAGGGTAAAGAGTTCCATGCACCCTGGTGCTCTTCTATGAAACAGAAATATTTATATCTTAATATTGGTTCCCCAGCCTCCTCCTCAGTGTTAATTATGGGCTGGGGAGAAAGTCCTCAAACACATTACTTAAATTATCATGAAGGTGAATAAAAACCATGTGAAATTCTCAGGGTAGTTGTCATGGTGGTATAGTTTCTGACACTTCAAGTAGACTAATCTTGCATGTTTATGGACTTGTAATATATTTTTTCATATACATGGGTCAAAGGTAGTAAAAACCCACCTTGATTATATTAGCGGTACAAGAGAAAAAGTTACCGAGTATTTAAGTTTGTAATTTGGGTGATCTAGGCAACGTTTGATCAGATGCAGGCTAGATTAACAGTTCACTTTTCTTTTAAAAAGCCTGTCATAATCTGTCATTTCATAAAATGTTTGTTTATCTGGATGTGCAGTAATAAGGAAAATTTTATTTATTGAAAAGTTTGAAAATGAAAATGCTATGTAAAAATATATAATAAGATACGAAAGCCTCTGTGGTAATTTCTTCTCTAGGAATTAGTTGCTCTGAGGATAGTTGGTGAGGGAATTAGGGAAGGGATTAAAAGTGTCATAGAATAAGAGCCATGTGGGATTTTGTATGTATGCCATTAAATGGTTTGACTGTTGGTATCCTGTTTTGGATAACAAGTATAAACACAGTTTGGAGAGAGTGTTTGAAAACTCATTTAATTGAGCATTGTGTAAATACAAACTGAAGACAACTGGGACTTGGGTGACATTGCACAGGACAAAGAGTTCTTAAAGTGCAGAACTCTGTGGTAAAAGTAGTGTTTACTTCAGTAAGCATGGGCTGTCAGTTTGATAATTAAGCTTTAACTGGTGTAAATTGCTGTTAGGGAAGTCTCCTTATGTGAAGGTATTACTAGAATCTAATTGCGTAGTGAAACCTTTCTGAATATATGAATCTGAGACCGCGAGTATCTGTTTGGTCCTTTTAATGCATTTGTTGTAGCCAGCTATATTACAAAATGTTTTATTTATCCAACATACTTTTGGTTTGCAAGATCCAGTACAAGAGACTGCAGCGCACTCTGCTAATTCAGAAGGCATGTGTCTTATGTGAAAATTGATCTGACAATCCTAAAAATAAAAATACCTTGTAAGTTGTTATCTCTCCTCTGGGGAACATTGTAAGTGCATTTATGATGTTATCAGTGGCTGTTGGCAAGTGCTTGACTGAGATCACAGGATCATGTTCTTCTCACAGCTGAGACAAGTTTGTTTTCCTCTGTGCCGCCAGTGATGAGGACTTCTCCAAAGGATTTAGGAAATCTGTATATTCTACAGTAGGTGTTGAGTCATTAGTTGGGTGTCTAGTGCACGCTGATTGACTCTAATTTCCTGAATCTAATTTGGGTCAAAACTCGTTCTAGAAGAAAGGAGTTTCGATGTTTTAAAAGTAAAGCTCGGTAACGTCATGTTTAACTCAAGGTGCTTTGCTGTACAGTTTGCCAGGGACTGTTGCTTGGTGTGCTGTGTCCAGTTCTGGCCTCCTCAGGACAAGAGACACAGAGCTTCTGGAGCAGGTCAAGGGAAGGGTGACAAAGCTTATTAAGAGGCTGGAGCATCTCCTTAATAGGATGAGAGGCAATGAGCAGAAACTGATCCATGGGGAAGTTCCACCTGAACATGAGGAGGAACTTCTTTACTGTGCAGTGACCAAGCACTGCAACCTGAGACAGATTGCCCAGAGAAGTTTTGGAGTCTCTGTGACTGGAGATGTTTCAGAACCATCTGAACTCGATCCTGTGCCATGTGCTCTGGGATGCTCCTGCTCAAGGAGGGAGTTTGGACCAGATGATCAGCTGTGGTCCCTTTCAGCCTGACCCATCAGTGATTCTGAGACAGCATTTGGTAGGTTTAGAACAACCCTGAAACGAAAAAAACCCTGCACTGAATTAAGGTTATAATGTGCAAGGAAGGATATCTTGGAATGGTTTGATGTGGCACTTGCAGCGTGCACAGGAATTCTTGCCTATTTTCAGTTGTGTTGATCTGGAAGAATACATTTAAGAGCAGTTGGAAGTAATTTGGCAACTTGATGTTCAGACTGTACTTCACATGCAAATCCCATAGGATTTCAAAGTTTGTAAGGCTTTTGCACTTCAGTATCCTTTTGCATGTGGTGGCAGGGCTGGATAATAGCACAGTACTTGAGTTTGGAGGTTTTATATTGAAAACAGTGGTGCCTATAGCCCCAGGAGGTCTTCAGTGATAACCTTTCTAGGGCAGGAATCTGTGAAACAATGCCATACTAGTTTTCTCCGATTTTGATTTTAATGTTTTAATAACTGAAGTGCCAGTTCTAATTGAGGACTTAGAGTGTTTCAGTTTTGTGATAGAAATCTGAGAAAAAGCAGTTAAATACACTCTGAGGTATGTGGTTTTGGGTAACAATTGTGAACACTTCCTTAGCATTTCTGTGGAGTGTTATGATTGTTGTATGTTCTGAATCCAGTTAATTGCAATTGTTATTGACTTGTGCACATAGGCACTCATGAATGGCCTAAAGGTGAGATAGAAGGTGTGCTAGAGCCAGTAGTGGGATTGGATGTGCTAGTTTGTCTGCAGACATGAATGCTGTGTTTTTTTCTGATTGTAGATAGCATAATTTTAATAGTAACAAATCTGGTGTGGCACAGTTCTTCACCATTTTGCAATATGTGCATATGAGTTAGATATAAGAGCAAAGCAATCCTTGCTTTTCCTAGTTATTCATAATTTATAGCACTCTTGTGGTTTTTTTCAGCGTGTTTGGACTAACAGCTTAGAGTTTAAAATGATTCTATCCTAAGTCAGTGTTCTTTATATACAGGTGATTCCTATTTCTGGAAGAGTTTTATGGTAAGTTTTTCCTCAGTTGAATTCCTGTTCAGTGATTTTCATTTGAAACAGTTGCAATTTTGATTTAGGGAGGTAAGAGTGGAGTCTTGGCTTTGGTTTCTCTCCTAGACTAGCTTTTTTTCCTCCTCAGTTTTCTTTCTTTTAAATTTTTTTTCAAGTTTTCTCTCTAGTGACTGCAGCTTGTCACTGATAGACAGGCAGCTCTCCCAAATTAAATATTTAAAATTTAGTCATGTTTGGTCATGTAAAGCAGATACTGCTGGAGTGTGCCAGAAGGAAAGGACTTACTCTGGTACATCTGGTTCTGTTTCAGTATTGAAGGGTTCAAAAATAAGAACAAAAGGTAGCAATGAACACCTGTACAGAACAGTTGTCCCTGGTTGTAACTTTTTGTCCTTTGTTCCAGAGGGGTAAGAATCCTTTCGGGCACACTTGATAAAATTTTTCAATAGAGTTGGTGTAGAAGGAGGGCTTCCTCAGACTTGTAATAATAATATTGTTTTTAATAGTACATTTTTCATTTTAAGTTCCACAGAATTTGTGGATGTGGCTCACATGAATTTAAACACACCACTTACACTTGCAAACTTGAGAAAGGGGAATATTTTCGTTGTGCAGGCTCTGTAGATGGAACACTCATGCTCCAAGTGTGGAGAATGAGAAAACACATGGACAAGTTAGCTGGAATGCATCTGGCACAACTCTTCCTTGGGGAGATGGAGTGTTCCATAGCTGTGAGTTGTTTTCTTTTTAGAGTTGCAGAAAGTTGTTCCATATTTGTTCTTTTTCCAAGATGTTCTGGCTTCCCAAATTCTTTTGCAACTTGAGAACTGACTCCATCTTGTACTCCACATGTGTCGTATCCCTATTCCCACAGAGATGGAAATGTCAAGATACTCCACCATTCATCTCTCATCAAAACAAAAATGGGTAAGATCATTACCTTGGAAGATTTTCTTCTTGAAAGACCATTGAAGGGCCTATGGATGTCGCAAGTTGACATCACCTCAAGTCAGAGCTTTTAGCAGTGTCTTTCACGGCAGACAAGTCTTTGTCAGCCAGCTCCTTGGGTGCTATCACCCTAACAAGTCAATTTTGAGGATATTCTCTCTCTGTCTACATGATAAATTTGACAACTGTTCAGCACTGGGTTATTCAGTAAAATCCAGAAAGACAAAGTTAATGTATGGTCAAAGTGCTCTGTTCTCATGTCTTGGGGGGCATGGCTGCTTGTGGCAGGGAAATGGAACTAAGAAGCCAGAATTGTGACAGTAGTGGTTGTCCTCATTCCCTGTGAGTTCTAGATATGCCTTCACAAGACTTGTGTTCCTTTTTTATGGCTACGGACCAGGCATTCAGCCAGTGCACATTTGTATAATACACTTTCACAAAGAAAAATAGATAAAATTTACTGTAAGTAATAACTTTTAAGTTTAAGCAGTTACTTTAAGCAGTTTACCTTTGCCATGAGAATTCCTCACCTTCATGGAATTAGTGTCTCAGAACCTTTCCAGTGGTCAGTGTCTGTCAGAACTATTATTTTATTCTTGGGAAAGGTGTACTGCAGTCATGAAACTCACTTAAATAAATAGAGGATCTCACTGAGGAAGAGTCCCTCCATGTGGAAGTTGAACTATGCTTTGAGGTCGTGTTTTGTTATCTGCCTGCAGCCTGGATGTCGTTCCCTGTAAATGAAATCTAATAAACCTTCTGAATCTTCTGTGGTGGGTTGACCCTGGCCAGTGTCTAAGCCTCCACCCAAGTGCTGGCTCACTCATCTACAGCAATACTGGGGAGAGAATCAAAAGGGCAGAAGTGAGGAAAAGCTTTGTGAGGAACAAAGAAGGCCTTGATATTGTGCAAGCCTTGCTGAGTGACAACTCAGAGTTTGGTTTATTATCAGCACTGCTGCAGTCACGTATCTAGAAGACAGCACCATTCAGGTTGCTTTGAAGGAAATTCACTTCGTTGCAACTATACCCAGTCCGTTCTGTCCTTGAAAGTCTCCAAATTTTGTTACTTCACTGCTCACAGAGTAAGTGGGGAATACCTGTTTAAGGAACTGAACACTTGTTCCTTTGCTTCAGTGCAATTGGGCTGTCACATTATTTCACACTGCTTTCCTGAAGTGACCAAGCTGTTCCTCCTTGACTTCCTGCCCACTGAAACCAGACAGAATTACTTCTTCTTCCAAGTTGTCTTCAGGACATTTCTTCAGGAGTTGTTTAGAGACCTAGATGATACTGATCTGTGGAGTTAGCAGTTGTGCAAAAGCTTAAACACTGTACAAGTGCAAGTTGTGGAGTAACTGGATGTATTCTTAAT
The DNA here is from genome assembly GCF_021018805.1 of Prinia subflava. Classification (NCBI taxonomy): domain Eukaryota; kingdom Metazoa; phylum Chordata; class Aves; order Passeriformes; family Cisticolidae; genus Prinia; species Prinia subflava. The sequence continues at coordinate 11,392,236 of NC_086251.1, forward strand.
TCCCGAGTGAGGAGAGGTCTATTTCCTGTAAAATTGATACCAGTCTGTAAGTTCGATTCTGCAATTGCATACTCAGCTAACAACTGTGGTAAATCAGTATGTTCTCCTTCTAAAATAGATGACCCATTTATCTTATGTGACTCATGGTACCAAATGTTACCTCGGATGACTTGAATTATCTGTAATCGTTCTGAGTCCTTCTGGCAAGCATTCCTTTGGTGAGTGGATCAACGTTGTTCAGATTTGTTGTGGTAATACTGTTCAGCACTTGAACTTCCCTGAATCCTCCAAAAAAGTGACATCAGATATGTTTTGTGACAGTTGGGAAGCTCATTTTCAGTGGTGTTGTGCAAGGTCTGTGGTCTTGGTTGGAAGAGACATTTTGCATCAATGCTGTGAGGCTATGCACTCTTGGAAATGGGTGGGCAACTTCACTGCCTAATACCATATTGACAGATAACATAATGCAGTAATTTCCTTTTAATAAGCAAATTGGGGTTTGGGATAGGTACATGGAAATTCACTTGCCAGCAATTCACCCAAGAGAAGCTTCAAACTCTAATATGTAAATTTGAGATGTCTTGTTACTAAACTATGAGCAGCAGATTCTAATTAAAATGTAGAAAGTGGGGTATCAATCTGTTTTTCTTCCTCCAGCAACTGGAGACTCTTCTGCTCCTTAATGAGTTTGCAGCCAAACGTTCTTGGATACGCTCCCAATTACATCAGGGTGTCTGGCCATATTTTTGTTCTGGTTCCACGGCTGCAAATCTTTCTAGCCTAAAGAAAGACGGTGTATGTCACTGGTAATCCGTTTCTTTTTATATAGGTGAGAAAATTCTGATATTTAGACCTTCTGCTATTTTTGTTTTGTGTGAAAGAGTAGAGAAAATTCAAGGTCTTGCTTAGCCTTGTGGTCTTTCACGTGTCTTTATGTACCTTATTTTTCAAGACTGGTTGAATGCATTTCTTACTATATGTTAGACTGTTCTCCAGACTCAGGTGACAAGATACACAGCACTGCATGAACACTGCTTAGGTTCTGGTTCTTGATAACTAAACTTCCTGTAGAGTTATTTTATCTCTGTTGTTTCCTGGTATTATATATGGAATGTAGAAGACTATTTCAGTTGCAGTAGTTTGCTGCATTTTGTGCCAAGTAACTGAATTGAGAGGCTCTCTGTGAGTTAGAATTCATATTAGGTCATTTAATTTACATCCTGGTAGGAATTCAGAGGCATGTAAGAGTTCCTGGCTGATGTTTTCTTCAAAACTCTTGCATAACCAAAATGGTATTGGAGAGTCTTGTAATGCCTGTCATAACAGTGACTTCTGCATCTTCTATATATGGCCTATATGAGAAAACCACAAAACTAAAGAGAATTATATGTTAAAGAAGCTCTGTTATTAGGCCACAGTTGAGAGCAGGTTATGGCAAGAATGGTTTTCTGTGGCGATAGAACTACTTAATAAAAACGGCTTTTGTAAGAGTTTATCTGTGTGGGGACACAGGGACTTAAACCCTCAGTGGAGATATTGCAGCTGGATGTAAGTAGCTGTAGTGCTGTCATTTTTAGTGTTCAGTAATTAATCTTTCACTGAGTATAAAATGGAGATGTCCATGTTTTGCCAGGTCATATGTCTTTGGCTAGAATTGTTGTGATACTATGATAGAAAGCATTTTATAAGTTGAAACATGAATTTTGTGTTCTGACATCTGGCACAAGGAAAATGTCATTTGAGAGCAGCTGTTAGGTTGAAGAAAAATTAGTAATAAAAAAATTGAAAATTAAAGTTTCTCTTTAAATATAATGGTCCAAGATAATGATGTATTTAGTAGGCAAAAAAAAAAAATGGAAAGTGGTAGTGATGAGCTATTAGTTTCCATCTCTGTGAGTCAGCCTATGACAGAAGAGCCTCATGGACACTTTTTCTTGGACCCAATGATGTGGCCACTGCTGGATCGTACCCATTTTTCTACCCTGAGGTTCAGGGCTGCTTCTGCAGTTGGTCTGGGATAGGTATTACATATCACACTAATGAAGCACCCCAATCAACATTGTAGCTGTCATTGTGAGATTTGGAAATAAAGCTTTTTTTTTTAGGAACTGCAGTAGTAGATGATACAGATGTTACTCCTTTATATAAAGTTAACAGAAGTAAAATGTTTCACATCTGAAACTGATATGATTCTGTTCCCATAGCGAATAACAAATTCAGTAGCCACTGTTGGATCTGTGAGTGCATATGCTGGTGCAATTTAGCTAAAAGGATCCCACCTTAAAGTTTGTAAGGTCAAGCTAATTTGGGGAAAATGAAAGCTGAGTGATATTATCTTATAGTTCCTTCCTACTTATGAGTACCTAAGTACTGCATATTAAATCTGTACCTTACATTTTTGCTTCTATTACTTTCTAGAATTAAAACAGTGCATTCTTGCATTCTTTCCCCTTGACTTTCCTTAAGAATCATAGAATCCTAGAATGGTCTGAGTTGGAAGAGGCCTTAAAGGTTGTCTATTTCCAATACCACTACCATACACAGGGACACCTTCTACTAGATCAGGTTTCTCAAAGCCCCATCCAACCTGGTTTTGAACACTTACAGGGAATGGGGCATGCACAGCTTCTCTGGGCAACCTATTTCACCATTCTCACAGTAAAGAATTTCTTCCTAATATCTAATCCAAACCTGTTCTCTTGCAGTTTAAGACCATTCCCCCATGTCCTGTCACTACCTGCACTTGTAAAAGATCCCTCTCTAGCTCTCTTGTAGCCCCTTTGGGTACTGGGAGGTGCTGTAAGGGCTCCCTGGAGCCTTCTCTTCTCCAGGCTGAACAATCCCAACTCTGTCTCCATAGGAGAGGTGCTCCAGCCCTTTGAACACCTTTGTGACCTCTGGACTCCAACAGGTCCATGTGCTTATGTGGAGGACCCCAGACCTGGATGCTGTATTCCAGCTGGGATCTCAGGAGAGGAGCAGATTCACCTCTTGTCCCCTGCTGTCCACTTTCCTTTTAATGCAGCCCAGGACACCTTTGGCTCTCTGGGTTGCAAGTGCACATTGCTGGGTCATGTTGAGCTTCTCGTCAATCAAAAAAGGTCCTTTCTCCTCAGGGCTGCTCTTAGTCTATTCTCTGCCAAGTCTGTGTTTGTGCTTGGAATTGTATGTTTTCAGTTTAAAACTCTGAAAAAAAAAGTCTGCTTTGTAGCAAAGATTAGTCTTCAGAAGTAGAGTCAATTTTCTGCTGCAAATATGTGAACTTGGTATAGCTAGAACTGTCTTCTGGTGCTGTGCCTGTTTTTCCTCATGGGATGGAAAAATCTTTCCAGAATTGTCCTTTTGTCTCTCAAAACTGTCCTCTCTGCTCACTTATTATGGGCCTTTGTGTTAGTGAACCCTACATTAAAATGCAGTTATCAGCCAGATCTGGGAAATGCTTTACTTACTCTTTTGCAACGTTGCATTCCCTGTTAATTAGATGTATCCGACTCTCTGGTGCCTTTGAAACAAGTCAATGCCTGAGAAGACACATTTGGTCTTGTACAGTGACAGTTTTTCTCATCAGCAGAACTTTCAGGTGATAATTTACACTGGTAATCTAATTTTGTCTTTTTTTCAGAGGTGGAGTATGGTAGGGATAAGATTCTTCTTGCAATCTCAGTATTTACTTGAAGTCCTTCTGACAGCATTTAAATGATGTTATACAAATTGTAATTTTTCAAGCAAAAAATATTTGTGTTCTACTTAGTGATTGTGAGCAGGGAAAGTGTGTAGTTTTACATAGATTTTGAGAACCCATTTGCTTGTCATTTTTTCCACTTTTTATTTTGCAATACAATAGGCATGAAAACTTTGTCTTTTGTTTTGAAATGATGTTTCTAATCACCTTTTATGAGGCATTTCGTTTCAGAGCTCTTCACTTTTTGACTGAATTTGAACTGTACGACTCTATCCATCAAACACAACCACTTGTTCAGACCATTGGATACAAATGTGAGCTTCAGGGGAAGTCTCATTGTTTGCCTTAGAAAAATGTGTTTGTCCAAGAGTTTACACATCTTTTACAACACAAGACTCAACCCCAAACTTTGTGTATGCTTTTTCACCGTGTATACCCAGCTACTACTAATTTACTCTCCCAAACAGACCAGATCGAATATTTTTCTGTTAGCATATGCATCAGCTTTGGAAGAACTTGTTGAACTCGAGACAGTGTCTCTGTAAAGTAATTCTCCCTACTCAAATCTTAGAATAAGCAATAGAAAAACAAGTGTGATGATGGATTGAATTGAATAGCAACTGAGTGATATATTTCATGGTTCGTATTCATGCTTTGTTGTGTGTTCATAGCTGAGAAGCTGGTGGACTGACAGTGTGCACTACAGAAACCTCATTTCCTTAGGAAACTAATTGGGGGAGGGTGAAGATATCCTGTCAGAGCAAAAGAGGTCAAGGTCAGGAGATGCTGAGAGCACTCACCTCTGACACGTTTTTGTGAAGAAGGTAGACCCAGTAGTAGAAATGTACAAGTATTCAAAGCTTACAGTGCTCTAACAATGGTGGTGCACACCAGACTGCCGTGGAGCAGGTGTTACAGAGACAGGAAAAATTGATCAGAACCATGGACTGAGATTCTGGGAGGAATCAAAACCTTTAGGAATTCAGGCACCAGTATCGTGGTGCTCACAGAGTGACTTTTTCTTCCTCCCCTAATTTAGTCTGCAACTTTCCTATATTCTGTAGGCCCTGAAAGGGCATGTTAGAATTTTAATTTCCTGATCAGATTTATGGGTTTTCCAAATGAATAATTTATTATGGTCCTGTATATGTAGATGTATAGTGTAGATGGCACTTCAGATGAAATTACTTTAAGCATAATTTCCTTTTTTTTGTTTTGTCATGTGACTCTCATTTTCCCGCAGGATGTCATAACAAGGAATCTCTCTTTGTATTGGCTTTATGACCTTGTTTATCGGTGTTCACACAAATGTGAGTGAGGAGGATTTAAAAAAAAAAACTCTAAACTATATTATTAACATTTTCAACAGAGCACAGTAGCATACTTCCATATTCAGTTGAATGTGCCAGAATTTTGTGTAGTTATCTGTACTTTGCCACTCATAGATCTAATTATGACTTTTTCTGTATGAGCAAACATGATTAGACACTTCCAGAAGTTATTTTGTGTATCTGAACAAATAATGTACAGTCAGTAAAATGATAGATGTGGGATTCCCACCCCATGGCCCCAGATTCTGTGTATACTCTGCTCCTTGGAAAAAAAATTACATAATAGGAAAAAACACTAAACCATAGAAGATAAAATACGACTGTACTTAAATAGTAACCCAAGTGTTTCAAACATCTTTAGGGTATGATTGAAGTATTGCATTTAGACTTGAACCTCCATATTCAGGAAACCTGTAGATAAATGCTGATACAGAAGAACTGTTATATGTAGTCTTCTTTACCTGTTATACTTCTATAAAGTGATTTAGAAAAATAAGTTTTAGCACATGAACAGACTTCTTTAAGAGAAAATATAGAAAGCCTTTTTGTAAAGTTGTTTCTTTGCTGAATTTTAGAGTATGAATAACTTTTCTTTATACTCCACAAAATCAGATTACAGTTACAGCTACTTACATCTCTGGAGTGTAAATATCTGAAATCTGATTCTAACCTTGCCATCTGTGTTTGGTTAAAAAAAACACACAAAACGTAAAAAAATGTGTAAGAGAAGTATTTGCACAGGCTGTTTTTTTTAAATGTACTCAAATTTTGTATGCTGAAATGAGTGTTGATTAAAATGTTAAAATATCAATATTGAAAATGTAAAATTGTTTTGGTAAAATTAGAATCTTACAGTTATGTTCAGGAAATTTCAAAGTGGAGCTATTTTTATTTGCTTGGTATATCAGTTAAAGATTATTCAAAAGGATGGTTGTAGAAGGAAGATAACTTATTGAAAACAGTAATCATATTTAGTAAATAGGACAGGATTATTTTTAAAGCTGGGCAAATAAACACAATTTGTTAGAACTGAGATGCTGCCTAATTTTTTTTTTTTTTTTTAATATTTGAGGCATTGATTCAGAGTACAAAGCTGAATCTGCTTTTGGCATCCTGATTTTTATACTTTCCTTGAAAATAAATTACAAATATTTTCTCCAGGGTATTTGGGAAGTCTTTTTCAGTTTGGTGTGTTCAAAAGACTGTTTGTTTTATATAGAGTGTTTATTTTTAAGTCTGATCTTCCTTTCCTATGCAGAAGCTTGCAAAAGTCATTTGTTTGCAAACAAGAAGGGGAATTGTCAGCGAGCAGGAAACTTTGTCCCTGCCAGCTGCCCAAGCTTTTTTCCAATTTCTTGAATATTATGCCAACCATTGGGTAGGGAGTTACTTGAAAATGATTTAACATTCATTTTTGTGTTCTTGTATGTTATTTTTTTGAGGCTTTTGTAAAACCATGTTACTGTCCACCCAGAAAAAAATGCAGGAGTGTGTTATGTCCCAAACTCCTGTCTAGAAGGAAGAGTCCTGAGGTGCAGCTGTTGCAGCCAAGCTGTATTAATTGTATCAGTAACTTTATAGATTAAATATTATGGGAATATTATTATGTATAGATTAAATATTATGGGAATTGGAATCCTGGTGAAAGGTGGAGGATGATGGTATGAAACGGGTTCTTCAGGAGCAACTGCCACTTTCATAAGTGTAGGCCAGAAAAGCATTTTAAAGGTCAGCTCGTGTTGTTGTAGAAGTTCCCACACGAGCTCTTAAAGATGAGCAATGCAATGGCAGCAAAGTCAAGTAATTTTTTACAGACCATTGTTGAGTGTCAGTGAGTTCATTGCCCCTGGTCACTGAGGTTTTGCTCTCAAACATGACTTTCAGCATGAGGCAGTGTTGCAGTGTGGGTTTGGAGGGGTTCCTTGGGGAAGGTTCCCTGGGAGCCCCCCTGGCTCTAGGTTCATTGGTATTTGCTTGCTGGCAGGCAAGGAGACTCCAGACGGCTGGTGAGGTGCTGATGAGATGAGGATTTATTTGGAGTTCGACCCCAGGAAGGCAGCATGGTCACTGAGGGAGAGGGGGAAGGAGGGGGAGAGAGGGAAGGGGAGAAGTACAGAGCCTCCAGAGGCCTCAGGGGCAGAGGGTGAGCCCGCTTCTCCTTGCACTCTTAACAGGCGGATTCAAAGTGGGCGCGGGTTGATTCTCAGGCCAATGGGGTTAGAGATACACGATACTGCAGGGGAGGTTACAGACTTGGGGTGAACCATACACTTGGAAGGGTGAGCCACAGCATACCATTTCAATAAAATGCAATTCCACAAGGCAGCACATTGAATGACAGTTTTCCAAGGATAATATTGAGTTTGTGGCGTTTGGCAGGTTTCTTCAGAAGGGTTAGATGCTGGTGGAGTCTTGGCTGACCAAATCACTGTGTGCACCCTCAGCCAGTGCTGTTGTGCTGTATCACACTGAGCAGCATTAGAGGGACAGTGCTGTTGCAGCTGAACAGGTCTCTAACCTGTGGTGATGGTTGTTACATCCCTGTTCATTGCCTCTTCTTCCTCCTCATTCTGCTTCTCTTTCCTCCATTTCTTTCCTCTTCTGCTTTTTATGGTGTTTATTTGTTTTCATTTCACTTGGCACTGGTACAACTTCAGTGGGTGAAGTTCATCCCTAAATGTGAATTTCCCCTAGAAGATCTGTTTTAGAGGTTTTCTGAGTACCAGTGGCTAACCTCCTTTCAGCAGAAACACCAACTGATTAAGTGGAGTGAGATATGGCATGTTTTATCATATTCCCACTTTACCTTAATTAAAATACAAGCTAGAATATTTCTCCTCCTTTATTTACAAAGCATAGAAATGATTTCTGATAGCCAGGAGCGAGGAAAATGTTGGTCTGTCTAGAAGAATATCTATTGCAATAATGGAGAGGATGATCCTGCAAGTAAGGTGCCAATCTATGATTTGGATGGTAATGATTGGGCCTGATTCTTGTACATCCCTTTGTTTGTGCTCTATGAATCACAAAGGCACAAAAATCAAATAAATACCAAGACATTCAGGCTTTTGGACCATCCCAACTATTTCAGGTAGTCTTGACTGCAGTGCCAGTGCATTTAGGGGAAGATTGAAATGCTCCCAAAAATCCCAAGATTTTTTTTTCTCCCACTAAGTTCAACAAATTTTTCCTGTTTACAAAGAAAAGAGCCTGAGGATCACATTATCCCATTATTTGTTGCATCGTTAATAATATGGCAAACCTCCAGAACGTCTGTCGTTCAAATTCCCGGGATTGTTGTGTGCATCTCTTTGACCTGCTTAAGATGAGCTGACTCTGAGTTGTGCCAGTTGTACAAACAGTGTCCATGGTCATCGTGGGAAGCCTGTCTTCATTCCATCTTCCTAAATGTACCAACATTTTGTTTAACCTTTTGTGGCTATTAGGCTGCAATAAAGTCTTTAGTCTCTTGAATAAATCTGAATTAAATACTCTTTATGTAAACTTCCATGTCCAGACTACCTCAGACTTTAAAATGCACATGGCCTGTGGTGCCAGGGGGGGTTGGACAGATTTTTTCAGAATTTCATGTATTTTAAGCCTATCAAAGAAATATTTTTCTTTCTAGGTGTTCAATATTAGCCCTCCTTTGGCTTCTTGCTCCCTTTTATTTCAGCACTGACTTGTGTATAGGGACTAAATTAAAATGGGGATATCTTCTCTAGTATTTTCTGTCGGCTGGCATCAAGATTTCTGTAGTGATGTTTATAAAGGGAGGCCTCAAGACCATTTCTGTTTCCAAGATGGAACATGAATTTTCTTCATGCTTCCATGAAAAGCATTTCCAAAACACCTAAAAGTGACAAGAATCCTGAATAGTTTCAAACGTCTGAAAGGTTCAAGTTAAGAATGTCGATATGAAAAAAATTTTACTTCAGAACAGATTTTAGTGATGTCTTTAGCACTAGGTCGTGTTTTGAAAAGGATCAGAAGTACTGTGCTCTGCCACCTGCCTGTGCACCTTTCACACTGACAGTGTGTTCCTAACTCTGAACATGTAAAGTTATATTTCTGAATACTTTAAATTATTTTTTATCTTTACATTACTTTTACATCTACAGTGGTAGTTTTAAACTATTTTGCATGGCATAATTACTGATACTCTTTGTAATCTGTTCTGTGTTTCTTCTTCAGGCCTGAAAATTATACCTTTTGTAACAGATCACCAAAGTGCTTCCATTCCAAGGTTTGCATGTTAGCAGTACTTAGTGCTCAAAAGCATTTTCATCGGGGGTTTGTAAGTGAAAAGACAGTTTATCACAGTCCTCATTAATTTGGAATGCAAGCTGTATTAACATCTTGCTTCTGGAATTTCAAGGGCGAGCAAGAGATGGCATACGACCTTTCATGGGGAAAGATTTATATAAGGAGGGAGTTTAGGGGACTAGGGTTCAGGAACCAGAAAATTATGCCAGAATTTTAATGTGTTGCATGTTTGTACTATTTAAAGAAAAAGATGGGAAATGGAGAAGGAGGATGAGGGCAGATCAGAAGTTAGCTGGGGAGAAAAGTTGCTTTTCCCTTAGTAGGTTAAGGTATAGACTGCTTGTTCAGAATTCTTACAGGCTGAAATTTGGCGTTTGGTCTTGGCAATTCACTTTGTATATGTACCATACATGGACAAGAATGTAATGTCTAAGACTTTGAAGCCTAATTTATTTTGTGGTCAACTGTGATTCTTAATGGATTAAAGAGTTAAGCCCTCTTAAAGGTAGGAAAACTATTCGGTGAGGATGATAATGATTATTTTAACCTGGCACCTTTAGTGAAAATGAAAATGCAAATGCAATTCCTTGCTGTAGGTGCCAAATTTGAAAAATGGCTTCAGTGCTTTTACAACTTTTGTACTTCACTTTGTGACAAAACTTTACTACAAAATGAAAGAAAAAAATCGTAAAATACTTCAGTTGAAATATAGGAATAGTTTTGCTTTTGTAGGAATGACTATAAAGATAACAATATGAGTATTTAATAATAATAATGGTGGCAGTAGTTTTGTTGGAAATATGTCTCTTGTTACTGCCAGGCATGTTTTGTATATATAATTAATAATGAGAGCAATTCCTGTTTTACATGGAGCACACTGTTAATATGCAGTGATTACCCATGCTCTGCTCACCACACAAATACTGCATTAAGTAGATTGTTGTCTGAGTGATGTCTATAGTGCATCTGAATTTAAGGGGTTTCAAAAACCTCCAGAGGCTTCTGTGTGATTGGTCTGAATTTAGTGAGCAGTACTAGCCGTGGACTTTCCACCACAGGAAAACTTTTGGGCAGCTTGCACGTTATTGGAAAGGACACCAAAAGACAAACAACCTTTAATTGATGATACAGAGGTTCTTCCTGTTGGCTGTGGCCATCTGAAGCCATTGACACTGGAATGAACTATTTTTCCAGTTTAAAAACAAGGTGTCAGTGTTAATGAGTGACAGTTCACAGAATCACTTAGGTTGGAAAAGATCTTTGAGATCATCAAGTCCAACCTCTGACCCAACACCATGGTGCTGTGGTGTTCATCACAGTGTCTAATCATCCCTTCCATGAAGAAATCTTTCCTAATGTTCTTAAAACCTCGGAAATCGTGGTAGGTCTGTAAAGCAGATACTATCAGGCATTAATTGAGGAGGTTGCTACTGGTGTTCACTGTGGGCATGTTTTTAATGTGACGTCACATTTGTTTCATTAGCTTTAGTTAATAGGAATTTCACCAGGATACTGAGGGAATGTGCTTTTAGTGTTAAGAATTAATAAAAGGGGCTTGAAAGAAGACTAGATACAGAGTGAAGGGAATGTGGTCAAAATCTGAAGTTATGGGAAAATCTGAATCACCTTTTTAATTATTTTCCTCATGTAGCTTCAGTATTTTTGCAAAGTTGTCAGCAGTTATCAGTAGCATATATTGAAACAAGTGATAGTTGTTGAAATCACATGACCTGATATTTTCCTGTTTCTTCCTGTTGTGCTAAAGCAGTAAAGAATGCAAATTCACTTGGGTGTTGAGTTGCAGGCACCTCTTGAACAATCTGGTATCTTCAAAGACAACTGCTCTGCTGAAAGTTGGATTATTTAACATAAGTCAGATGAAGGCAGATAATGTTCACACCCCCTCATCCCAAACCATGGGATTTAGGGACTTACTGCAATTCTGCTGTTGTTTTGCTGGTTGGATTGAAAAATGTTGACAAAGAATCAACAGTAATTGCAGTATAAAGTATTGGGAGAATGTGGTGAGCATACAGTACTGAATTGAGTTTAATATTAAAGGCAATGCAGCTGCTGGGTCTTCTCTTGCCCAGGAGGTTCTTTCAAATGCTCTAGGTCTAAACTTTTCACAAAGAAGGCAACTTGCAGTTTAGTAACTTTTGTAATTGAAAAGAATAATTTTATTTATTTTTCAAATTTATTAAATTACAATGAACTCTACCTCATCGTTGCAAACATAGAAAACTCTGAGATCCTGAAGAATTGCCATAAATTTGAAGAGAGTGCAGATTCATTTAAAAAAGCAAAACCAGCAATGCTCCCCAAGCCAAACCAAATTTTAGTGGGATGGAAAGAGTGTTTCCTACCTATCGGTGTTGTATTCATGAAGAAATCATGTGAAATAGTTAGATTTTATGCACTATAAGTAGACTTGTAAATCGGTATCACAGGACGTTTCTGTGGAAGGATTAACAGTGCTTTTTCTGTTGGTGTTTTGTTTTTATTTTTTTTACTCGTCTGATGGATGTGAATACTTTTCTAATGCTTGTGTCTTGAACGCAGAACCATTCACTTCCCTTTTTTTCCCTTTCAAATGTTGCATTTCTATGATACATCCTTCATACACTGTTCCGTAAACTTTTTGAAAATTTTAGTCTTTCTCTGTTAAAGATGATTTAAGTTGATGGTTTCCTGAAGATTCAGCTGTACTGCTGCAGGCCTTAACTCTGTTTGTGAGGCTTCTGTGAGCTGTTTTGAAAAGGATCCTTTTCTAAAATTTTTTGAGAACTTGGATACTAAATCAGTTGTGCCTGAACCAGAAGTAGATAGAAAGGATTTTTGGTTATCAAGTGTTTTCCCAACAGAGGAAACAGGCTGGTTCTAGGGACACAAGCAGGAACATGGTGCTGCACCTCTTGGAGGTAGGTGCTCCATGAGATGTGTGGAGTGACTTCTCCTTGATCCCAGAGGTGACCTGAAGTGCAAGTTCAGGCAGCTTAATAAGTTCAGTCTGGCTTTCAGAAAATGTTCAGAGGCAAATCATTTTCTTCAGGTAAATCCCTATGGAGGTGTAAAATCCTTGGAATTACATGCAGAAAACTCTTAACACTGGTGGCCAGCATAAGGAAAGCAAACTAAAAAAACTGATACGCTTTTGACATAATGGAGAGAATATTAAAAACTTTTTAAAATAAGTGTATATCTCTCAATTCTGAATGAAGAGCTTCCTATACTGTAATGTCACGAGAGTCTTTGTAGGAGTTAATTAAAAAGGCAACTAGAAGGATTGATAGCTTCAGAACATGATGAAGTAGAAGAAATTTTGAGCTACTTTCATGCGTAGTTGGTAGTGTCAAAGGTTCTCAGTCTTCTGTGAACTGGATTCAGAGTTTTTAAAAAGTCACCTGTGTTCCCATGGAGAAACTTAGGGAGCATGTACATGGCAGGGACTGTTTGCTGCTATAAGTCTTTGATACTTCCTTTTCCAGGAAGTCTGGATATCTCTGTTCAGCTCGGTCCTTCTGCCCTTTCTTGCTGTTGGCCTCTCCAGGCTGTGCTCTGCCTCCAGGGTGTTTGTGCTCACTGTTGCCTTGGGTACAATTATTTGCTGTCTTGTCTTTGTGCCACCTGCCAGCCCTAGAACAACTGTAGGAAGAAGAGATTTGACAGAGATGTGACTTAAGATAAGCAGATAACGTGGTAATTTGAAACTTTAACTCAACAAGGGGAGAAGTTCTGAGTCAATGAATCAACCTTTATGCAGTCACCTACTCCATAGTCACTACTACTCTCTGCATAAAGGAATGGAAATACTTTGCTAGAGTACACGAGGGGCACACTTAAACAGTGAGATCAGTGACTGGTGACCTCGTTCAGTTATTACAGTCTTATAGAGAGCTCTTTTTCCTTAAAAAACTGCAGCTGTAGCCATGTGTGTATTTGTTTCTCGGTTTCTGGCACATCCTTGCACTGCCTTCTGAGCATCTCTGCAGCTTCTCTAGAACATGGTATTTCCTTTGGCTTTTAATTTGCTGATCTCATATGTAGAACTCATAGCTAACCCCATGTGACTGTAGTTTGTCAGCAGGCTGCCCTTGGGAGTCACAGTATGTGCTACCTTGTGGGCAAGATTGCTTTTGGGAGTTTTACTCTTTGTAGTTTTTATGTGCGTTGTACCAAGAACATCTGTCCCAAGATTATTCCCAAGAGACAATCACAGAACGTTAAGTGTAGATATGCACAAACTATAGAGAAAACACTTCCTACTAACCCATCAATTGGTTCTGCCTAAACATCTTGTAAGATGTATTGTGGGTTTTAAGATAGCAGCAAACTCAAACTGTAAATCAGCAGGAAGCTTAGATGCAGCCTATTTTTTTTCACTGTAACATTGATTTATGCAAGCAGACTTGAATTGTGTCAGACTGAAAATGGTTTTTTATGGTGAAGCCAGGAGAGTAATGTATTCATTGCTGCTGCCTGGGTGTCTGCAGAGGAGGCAATACATATGGACTGCTACTACTAATACATAAATTTGACTTCTTCATAATATCAAGTACAGCTTTGAGAATTTGACAAGAAAATATTTAACTATTTTAATGCTTAATCTCAAAATTTTGTTATACAACTTCAGAGAAAAGATGATTCAATTACATATGATGGGTCAGCTATTAAAAGTCATTTTAAATAGTTGCAAATTTTGACTTTGACATTGGTGTATGGCAGAATGAGACACCCTAGAGAGCAGCCCTGTGGAAAGGGACCTGGGAGTCATTGAAGTTACAGCTTCTTCATGAGGGGAAGAGGGAAGGGTAGGCACTGATCTCTTCTCTCTCAGTGACGGGGCCTGAAGGAATGGCCTGAAGCTGAGGCAGGGGAGGATTAGATTGGCTATTAGGATCATGTTTTTTCAATATTTACTGCAGGATTTCAGAAGGTGAAAAAGAGAAGTCCTGTTTGTATAAGCATTCCTGTACCATTTAGGATGACGCAGTGCTACGATTGCAGTGTGCTTGTGGTGTTTCCAGAATTTATCTATAGCACTGTTGCTTCCTAAAAAAGGAAGATGTTAAAAAATAAGACAGTTGCATTAGAAAAGTTATCAGAAATCACCAGCTATTCTTAACATCTTTCTGTGAGGGGAAACCACTGCTGACTTGTCCAAGGAAACCAGTGAGAAATACTGGCAAAGAGCTGGTGTGTCCTGGATTAATCATGTGGAGTTTTAATCTGCAGATTTATTCCAATCTATAGGCTTCTTTTGGAAGACTGCTTCTTGAGAAACTTTTTCTTCCTTTATAAATATCACATTATCCATGATATTTTTATCCGTCTGTCTATCTATCAAAATTATTATATATGTTACATATATTATATGTAACTCACTGCTTTTTGTAGAGACAGAAATAATCAATAATTATCTGTCATTTTGAAAATGTGCATGAGAGGCAGAAGCTGGATGCAGCTCGTGATTTCATTTCATGTAGTGATTCCTTGTGTTACCGCTGGAAAATGTTAAGATTGTGGTTATTGTATAACTTGCAAGACACATTTGAGGAGTGTTTTTCTGCCTCTTGTGGCAAAAAAGTTTACTAATATTGAGTATATTTTGAAAATATTATCAAATGTATGGTGATTTCAGTTCCACCAGTTTGCCTTTAAGTAACGGAATTTTATCTTTCAGCAGGACCAACTGAAGGTTTGGGGAAAATAATACAAAGATTTCCCCAGAAGGACTGGGAAGACACTCCTTTTCCACAGGGAATAGAGTTGGTAAGTTTGCATTACATTTTGCAATTTCTAGAATTTCTTTCATGTGCAATTGGAAGATATGTCTGCCTTCGTGTAATGATCTGTATTATTTAACTCAACAGGAAATGGGTAGAAATTAGTGAGCAGAGGAGATAGATAATAGGTTTAAGAACAATAATTTTGCCTAATAGAAGATAATTTGTTCTGGTATGCACAGCTAAGTAACTATTCCTAGATTATAGAAAGAGTCTGCTGCAAATTTTTAAACAGTGTGTTTAAAAGAAAATTTTATTTGTGCTCCTATTGTTTTTTTGAGCAGCCTTCAGATGGCAGATGAGTTCTCATTATCACATTGAAATAATTACAAATGTGTATTTGTATAATTTAGATTAAAAAAATTAATATAATATCCCAATAAACTGGATTGATTAAAATGGTTAGCAAGGCTTGTGTGCAGGATTCCCAAGGTGCTGTGTTGGATTATACTCTTTTTTTTTTTTTTTACTTAGCGGTGGGGCAACTGAGAGGCATTTTAAAAACTTTTATTCTATTTTTAGTCTCATGTGAAGGGTGAGACAATACAGATGCTAGAATTCATGCCATCACAATTAGTAGTGAACTATTTCTTAATTACAATACATTATAATCGTTTCTTGGCCTGTCAGCTATTGCCACACAATGCTGCTATTGCCTTAAAGCAAATCATCTAAAATTACTCTTTGTGGGTCTTACTACAATGCACTTTTAATAGTTCTATTTCTTTAAAGTATCTAGTCTTATTTACAAAACTATCCTTTAAAATTTATTCCTAATTCTATTTTTTTCTCAACAATATCCACAGCATTTCTAAGTCAACATTTCTTATCTCAGAGTTTACATACAAATACATATTCTATGAGCCTTCTATCAAGCTTTGAGAATTCTCTACAAATCCATTTCCCACAGTGCTGCTTCTTGGTCTCATGGAGAAGGGAAGAGACGCTTCCTTGGTCTCTTCTTGTAAGATGCAATGAAAAGGTGTCTCTCACTTATCTGGATCAGGGATTCGCTCAATAGCTGTCTCTAAAAATCCTGAAGAGAACTGAAGGACTGTGGTCATATTCTGAAATGAGGTTTCTGAGAAGTCTGAGTGAAACTTTTACTGCTGTGAACTTAGCAACTGCTGGGGCAAGATGGGCTTGTAGGAAATGTTGCAGTAGGAGTCTGTACTGTGAGGCAAAAATCAGCTGCAGAGGACAGACACCGACATTTCACTGAGTTTATTGCACAGATACAGCAAACAAAGCAGGCTTTTACCCATCTGGTACCTTTTAAACAGTGTTCAACTCCTTGCTCCGTGCCATTGCTATGTGCTGTGCTCTCCATGAACGGCATGGAAGGGGACTCTGGAGTTTGGTGCTCTCTCCCGGGTGCAGCAGAGGTGCATTTGCTCCCTGAGCAGGTGTATGCGGCTGGGTGCTCGTTTTCTCTGGCTCTGTGGTTTCATTTCTTCACAGCCTGGCATCAGCCTGGGGTTTCAGGGCTTGCCATGCCCTGATCATTGGGGTGAGCATGATTTCTCACCCACGGGATGGGGAATTGCAGCCTCTGTGGTGCACTTGCATAACAGCAGGTTTGGCAATGCCGAGCTCTGCTGAAATGGGGGAAGCTCTAAGGTTCAACCAGGAGGGCTGATCTTGCCTCAGGCAACTGCAGAGGCTGAGTCATGGTACGATTTACTCTGTCACACAGATCTTCCTTACTTGGTTTAGAGAGAGCAATGGGTCTGACTACCTGTGAAGATGTGAAATAAATAAGCACAGTTTCTCCTGAAGCAGTGAATCTTAATCTGTGCCCAGGTGTTATCTCCCATTTAAGTTTGATTGTAGGATTTTAGCACAACATGAAACACCTTTCTAAATGAAGATATTTTTGTTGGTTTTGTTTTTTAATGGGACAAAACGTTGTTTCTGTATTGGTTCTGAAATGATTCATTGGCACAGCCCTTAAAACTTTAAACTTTCCAAATAAAACAAAATCTGACAATTTAAGAACATCAATTCAGCCAGTTGGCAAAATCAGTCAAGTTTTGATCTGCTTTCCAAGTGTGGTAAATAAAATTTTAGTTAATGAAGATTGAGAAGTTAGAGATACTGCAAAGATCAAGTACTAAAGTAAACCACTTACGAAAGTCAGATTTTTGCAGGAAGTTTTTTTCAAGGTTTTGGATGAGTTTCACAAGAATCAACATGAATTCATGGAAAGGAAAGAAGAAAAGCTGTGTGTTGTCGTGTTCTGTTTGTCATTTTAAGGGCAGATTTAATATCATGAAGGGGGTAAAAGGCAAACCTTAAGGAAAAAGAAATGGGGGAAAAGGTAAGAATAGAATAGTTGACAAATGTATATGAGTCTGAAGAGAGATATATTTATTAATAGCATTTAATTCTATGAAAGTCTGAATTAATATCCTCTTAAATGTACTTCCTCTTCTTTGAAAGATCTGTATGAAATTTTATGGTTTCTGTTAAGTGGAAAAAAAGCCATGGTTTGTATCTGAAAAACGTGTCAAGCTCTCTTCACTGTGTTCTCATGAAGAAAAAAGTCCAGAGCTTTTCATGATTAATGATGGGATTGAAGGGAGATTTGCTGTTTGAATCTTGTTTGCTTTCAGAGGTGAATCTCCTGCTGTGAAAACGTTCAGCTGATTATTGATTATGATAACTGTGTTCTGGTCACAAACACATGAGGTTGGGAGTAAACACATTGTCCAGAATTCAACAGAAATATGCTCTATTCAGTTTTATTCAGGTCAAGTACTTTAATTTGTCTTGTTCAATGAATTGTTTCTTCTGGTTGTCAGTGGTGAGCAAAGCCACGAGTCTCTGCTGAGGGAATAATGCTGTCAGGAGGTCTTGGTCAGTGGTATTTTGCACCTCCTATTTGTCTGCATCCCCTGAAATTACCTAAAGAGATTTTTCTTAACCTTATACTTTTTGCATTTGCCATTTCACTGAAGACTTCACAGCTTTAAACTATTTTCTGTTTATAACTGAATGCAGAAACTTTGATAAGCCACCTGCAAATTGTTGTGAAACATACCTGAAGTCTTTTGCAATGGATTATTGATAATTACAATAACTGCTCAGGGCCTGAGGACTTTTTTACCATTTGTTAAATTGTGTGGTGTAACTGTAAGATACGATATTTCTTAAAGTTCTATATCATACATATTGAGTGTTACTTCAGAAGCAATAAAATGCTTTCTTTCCATTTGTTAGAGCATTTTGTGGGCTATTCAAGAGAAATACACTGAACAATTTCAGTTTAGAATCTGAGTAAAAGTAAAATCTTTATTTTACTTGACAAATAGCTGTCCATCTGCAGTTTATTGATAAATGCAAGTCAGGGTGAGTTTCTTCCAGTTCCATGGAAGTAAGCTGACTTTGAAACATAAATAGAGATTTATGCTCATTCTTAATAAAGTATTTGGCTCAGAAAAGCATTTCAATCATGGGTTTTTGAAAGAATGCATATCAACATATCAATCGGTTAGCTGCCCTCCATGTTATTTTCAATGAATGTGTTTGAGTATCCTTCTCCATAGTCTGCTTGTTTCTGAGAAGTTTTTCAGGTGCGGCTTAAGTGTAAAAATAACCCTGAAAAGTCAGCTGAGACATATAGAGCAGTGCAAGATTAGGACAATCAAACTTGTTCTTGCTTGTAGAAAGAATGCTTGAGAGTGTACGTTGGTTGAATGAGTTAGCTTTACATTTCTGCATATTTTTCTTATTTCTAATGCAGTTTTAATTCCACTGTGTAACTTTCTAGACATCCTAATTAGTTATACATCAGAGGAAGCTTTGGTATGTAATGTTACACTGTAAAGTAATTTTTGTCCCAGGGCCAAATTAGCTAAACTATGTGTCGTCTGCATTACTCAGTATTGGGAGGCTGATCCTAGTGAGGCCAGTGAAACTCATCTTAGATACAGTTACATTGTCTTGAGTTTAAACTGGATATGATGTGTTTCTGCAGTTTGTGAGTAGCAGAGAAGGAAATTTCCAACTGTAGTTGGTGGTGGTGTTAGCTATAGTGTCATGATTTAGTAATCTGGATTTCAAGTGTGGTCAAGTATAGAAATTACCATGTGTGTCATGTATTTCCAGAAAAGGTAATCATCTATCCAAATAATTACTTAAATTATAGGATTTATTTTTAATTGGTAAAAAGTGCTATTTAGTACAACCATTAGAAGACCATTTACATGTGTTTTGACAGTAAGGTAGAAGGAAAGGCTGCACCTTTGGTGCAGGTTGTTTTGGGAGCTGGAAGGTTGCCTTCTAAAGGAGGAATTGGAGTTGTTGGAATCAGCTTATTCCTCTTTTGCGTACAGCCCTTGCTGTGGAACTTAGCATTTCTGCACCTTTGTTTTGCTTGAGACATGAACTCTTAAATGGATGTGAAATAGATCTTTTGTGAAAAACTGAATTCAGCTTTCAAATTCCAACTAACCTGAGATACAAAAAAACCCAAACGAATGAGAGTAAGGAATGGATTTTCAAAGTGTATTTGTATCCTGACTAATCTAGTTGGTCTTGTACAAATTTCCACTTCATTTTTGCATACAAAATTTGGGTTACAGCTCTTCCTCTGAGATCTTAACTGATATTTCTGTTGGAGCTTTATAGCTGGAATGGGGAGAAAAAAGCTATCAAAAAAACTCCATCAAATCCCAGCTCATTTGTCTTCAAAGCTGCACTCAGTTGAAGACGTTTAAAAGACGGCCAGATTTTAAAGTAGAAAAGTTTTACAGAACTCCTAAACTTCTGAAAATTTCCACTGCAGAGTCTGTGGAAATCATTACACATTCAGTCAAAAGCAGTACTTTTAAAATTCAAGTGGTGATCTCTTAGTATTATTTTAGTTTTGCTGCCGTGGTATAAGGCATCTTTTCTGAGGAAGAAAAAAAATCTGATGCTTGAACATTTCACTACTTATTTTAAATATGACATAAGAGACAACTAGAGTTGCAGATTAGACAATTAAGGCCTGAAGTGATTAAAGGCTTAAGGGAGTTGATCTTTAAATGCTTCAGGCTTAGCTAGCTGATCTGTAAGCCAATTTTTCTCAAACATTAATGCTTTTAAGGACCTGAATAAAGAGTTGTCTACAATATCCATTTAACCTTCAGTGCACTTGGTCAGCTGCAGAGACTTTTGTTTGGTGGGGGTTTTTTTGCCCCTCTTTCCCCTCAAATGTTTTTAACCTCCCAAGAATCATTACATATGTAATTCTTCAATGAACAAATGCACAGCAGAGCAGAGTGTAGCACTTATAAATGCATTATGTTGTTTTTATTCTCATATTACAGAACAGGTGCTTTCAGCATTTAGTAGGAAGCAAATGATAGCAAAAGTACAGTGATTTTTTTTTTTCTCAGAGTGTTTCTGGACTCAGCTTATATTCTTTGAACATATTAGCCTCCACTAGACAACTTGGTGTGCCATTAATGGGGTATATTTTACATTTACATTTCTGCTGTGCTGTTAAACAGCTACATTCTGGTTTTAGAATCTGGTATTACTGAATGGATGTTAGCTTCTGAGTTTTGTAGACTAATGTGATAAAATAATTTGATATTGGTATCTAATTACTTGTAAGTAGTCCTTGTGTAATATAATGTTGTCTCACTTGACTAAGGACAGTCAAAGGGTTTAATTAATATGCTTTATCCACTCTTAGTTTTGTTTTGAGTTGGTAAAACAACCACATCAGAGCACTACAGTCAACAGTTTTGGTAGACGTGGTAAAATATTGAAGTGACACCTGTTGGGAATTTCAACTCCTTTTCAACCCTCTAATCTTTCAATGGGATATACTGAAGTGTAACCTTTTTTGTGTCTATCATGGTGTTTTAAGATCCACACACTTCCATTTTAAGTTAAAGTCTTTTCAGATCTTCTGGAGGAGAAAGCCATTTTAGAAGCTTTCTTAAGAAGTGCGGATGTTTTTAGAATCACAGAATGATTTGGGTTGGTTTTCTTCGTTTTTCATGTTTCATCTCTGCAGATAATACTTGACTGCATGAGATGGTCTTGTCCACCCAAGCTTTGTGCGTGATTCAGTGGCTTTCTTACTTCTCCTTAAATTTTTGTCATCTTGTTTAAAAACTAGAGGAAAGACTGCATCATGGACTTCTCTCTAAGTCTCTGCTTTGAGCTTTTGTGTAACAGTCTGCAGAGGAGATTCTGAGACTCCCAGTCAAGCCATGAGGTGTTGTAAGATTTACAAATTTTGTGAGTTTCTTGACATTTCCACCTTACACCTTACAGACTTACCTGTGATAAGTCTCCTGGGAGACCCTGCTTTTCCTGAAGGTTCTGAATTTTGAGTATTAAATGGTTTTTTTGTTCCTTGTTAAAAAAGAAGTTCTTGAAATACTCTTAGCTAAAATGAGAGAGAAACATACATCTCAAATATATGATACAAAAATGGGCTGTATACAGAAACCAAAACTGAAGAGCAGAAATCCGATTGTTTTATCAGTAAGAACAAAAATTATGGGGAAAAAATTATGGTTTTAATTATTTTCAACTTTATGAATAGCCTGGTTATGGATGTGCTTTGTGCTTTTCCGAAAATGTTAGTTTATACTTGAAAGTTAACTTGGATGAATGCAGCACATGACTGTAGAGTGACACATGTTTTTGAAAAGCTGACCATGTCCTTAACACCAGAAGAGGTTCTTTGGCCTAAATGACCTATTCCACTTTGGACTAATCAACTAATCATCCCTGAATATTATTGCAGAATGATTCTATATGAACACAAATCCATGTAAGTTTGGAATGCAAGCAAGGAAGGAGCAGTTTATTTGGAAAGACACAAACCAGTGTACATTTCTAAGTCAGCCTGAGCTCCTGTGAGTGCTGCACCTTGTGGGTTTACAGCACTGATTTTATGTTGACTCAAGCACACAGAACTTAATTGAAATGTATTTGTGTGCACTATAAAATCCAGTTCTGTTGTTATACAAAACTCCCGTTACCAGTTTTACCTTGTGCCATGTGCAAGATGACTGTACCTGTCCAAGTTAGTTGTGTACAGTGTACAGTTCCCGATCCATTGTCTCCACAAATAACAAAGCTGAGCTCAGAATGAATCTAAGAATAAAGGTAAGCACTATTCTGGGATGGCCAGAGGTTAGACATGAGAAGACTTCAGGTAAATAAAATGAAGAGGATAAACTGTTCTGCTTGTCCTTTGAGAATATGGTGAGCGAATGGATTCTCTAGCAAGGGAGATTCAGTGTAAACAGTAATAAATTTTAAGTAGATGGAGCTCATGCTATATAGAATGAGAATTTTGAGCAGTATTATTTGTTTCTGATGGAGAATGACATGTGAGGCTAATAGTATGGCATGGAAAGGGGAATTGCTTGGATAATCTCCTGAGGTGGTTCTTAGATTTGTTAATCTGAAAAGCCAAGGTCCTGGCTATCTTGTGTGCCTTCTTATATGCCTCTCTGAAGGAAGAGCCGTGGGAAGGTACCAGACTCGGGCATCAGAATGGAGATGAATAAATAAATATTGTGGATTGCGATGGGAGATGAGACCTGGTCTCTGGCGGGGATTTTCAAGTGTTTGCCCTTGCTGTTAAGTACAGCAAGCTTTGTCACCATTGGGTCATCTTCCTGTAACTGTCAGAGAGGAAGAGAGAGAATTGGACAAATGTAACAATCCTGAAAACTACTGAATTACCTCAGAACCCCTTTCCAGTGTGTTGTTTAAAATTTGTATGCTTTGTTTCAGCTCCTTATTACAGATTATCTGTCAGCTTTCTGTAAGAAGCTGGAACTTCTTTTACACTTGAAGTGCTGTAATTTTGACAATTTTTGACTGATGTTTCTGGGGGTTTTTGTTTGGTTGGTTTGGTTGTTCTGTGTGTTTGTGCAGGGAGCTGAGAATTTGTTTTGGAGAAAGTCAGCCAACAATAGTGTTGTGTGCTAAATTTATAATCATATTTCCAGTTGTCACAAAGTGATTTCTCTGGGGTTGTGCAAAGGAGCAGAAAGGCAGATGATGTGCATCTAATCAAACACAGTCTATTGGGCTGGAGACAAGATTGTGAAACTTGAACTGGGTCACTGAATGTGTTCTGGGAATCCAGAAATAATTTATCTATGAAGTTGATTCCTATGACTGTAAATCACTTTGGAATATTTTCTAACAGTTCAAGAAAACAGATTAATGGAAAATAAAGGGTATTTACTTTTTTTTTCTGAACAAATTTGTTAGTGATTTGTGTTTTGTTAAAGCTGATACTTTTCATGCTAAGAAATTCTAATCAGTAGTACTTGTAAATCATTATATTTCCCCAACTCCCCAGTTTGACCGACCTTTTACTTTATTCTCTACATAAATTTTGTTGCGTTTTGATGCAGGTTTCTTCTGCTACCTTAAATCATCTTAGTAGTTTTAAAGCTTGGCTTCTTAAACTTGAAAACTTTTTTTAAGCCTTTATACAGTGTAAGTGCTTATTCATAATAAATTATAAAAGGTGTGTCCTAGTTGTGTTCACCAAAGAACAGAAAATAACATTAATAAATCTTGTGATGATACTTCACAATTTTGTGCATTCTGTGGGCCACAGCTCATTTTATCACTGCATTATCCATTTTGAAGCCAAACAGACATATGTGTGCAGAAGCTTTCTGTAGTTCTCAGTTGGTATAATTTCTGATTTCCAGATTCCATACAGGTCAGAGTGGCTCCAGGCACACACCTGGAGCACAGCACCCATGCAGAAAGCAGCTGATCCCAGTGCCTCACTGAGGCTGTGCCATGCAGAATCCTTGGCAAAGATCTTGGAAGTTTATTACCTTAAAAAAAAAAAAAAAATCCAAATTTCATAAGTAGACTGGTAGACTATTGGCTTCCAGCACCACCACTAACTGAAGTCTCAAACAGAGCTCAGTTTAGGAATCCTGAGGTTGGGATGCTGTTTTATTTGTTTATAAAAAAAACAGTACTTAATATTGTTTGTTACAGCATGATGGTGCTGGCATTTGGCTGATGGCACGGAATTGGCAGAACCACTTTGAAATTTGCAGGTTTTATTGTACAACCTTTTTGGACTCTTGTCTATATCCCAGTAACAAGTAAGAATTTGTTTTCTTTATACAAAACCTGGCATTTATAATTGGAAAAAGAAGTGTTTATGAATGAACTTGAAGGTCAAAAGATACAAAAGGTGGCTAGGCTATTTAGATGACCTTCCTCCTCCTGTATAGTTATTTAGTAATGTGGTATGTTATAATTTCTGGTATGGTTCTGATCCTAATTTCAGTATGGATTTGGTAAATGACTGAGAATTTTACTGAAGAAATCCTACTTTAAATAGACATCAATGAATAATAATTTTCTATGTGTTTGTTGGAACAGGAGTTTGGATTTGGTCATAATAAGGTAAAAGAGTAAATAAATAATGTGTTTTATATGCAAAATACAGTTTTTATTAAGAAGAAGAAGAAAAATATAACTATATTCAGACCTGTTTTGTAAGTGCTTATTTTAGGGCTAGTCACCAAGAATTTTTGTCTTTGAACTTCTTCTGCTTGGGGATCTGCCACAAGCATGCCTTCTGGTAATGAATTCCAAGTGTGGGAGCAGTTGTTTTACCAGCAGTTTACCTGGACTACTCCTAGCAAAACCTTTCCTTTCTTCTCTGAGCCATTGCTCTGTGGATGTCAGAAATAAACCAGTGCACGCCGAAACCTTCAGAAGGGGCTGATTTTTAAGATGAGTGCTAAAGGTGTAGCTGATCCATGGAGTGTTAAACTTTATTTAATGTTGCTAAGAGAGACCTCTCTTGGGTCTGTTGGGTTGCAGTGTCTGTGTTTTTCAAGGACACACTGTCAACGCGTCACTTGAACGGGTGCTTTTATTTAGCTGTCATGGATACCATAAACTAAAAAGGAAGTTTATTTCTATATCAAAAATAGACTAATAAATGAAGCATTTCAACTGGCTGCTAGTATGAATCTCTGAACCAGCTTGCAGATTTGGAGAGGAGGTCGTTCAAGCTCTTCTTGTGGCTAGTGCTGCTCATATGGTTATCCTTGCACAGTTTGTAGCTGTTGCTGCAATTAATGAAATCTGAGCTGTGGAGTGAACCTAGACAAAGAGGGAGAACTCTGATACCCAAATCTTTTCTTGGATGGTGTTTGGAACCTGAGCTTCCTTGACTGGATATCGCAAATCTTGCAAGTTTGTATCCTTTAAAATATCACCTGCTCTGCATGTTTCTCTAGAAAAAAAGCAAATTCCCTCTGCTCTCCCTCCTCTCCTTCTTGGATTTATGTTTCTTTTCCGTCTGGATTTTGTCATAAAGATGTCCCCAAATTGCTTGCTCATTTTTCTTTTACGTTGACTGGTTCCTTAACTTGGATGTGAAATGATCCTTTATTTATGTCAACAAAAGGAGATCAGAAAAACAGATCGTGCCCTATTGGTTATCCTCAAGTCAAAAAGGTCTTTTTTCTTTTTTTTTGAAAGTATATTTCTGATGTGAATCTCTGCCAAGTTACTTGGACAAAAGCAATCAGTACATATATAAAATTAAGACTAAAGCAATTTTAATATAATACATAATGCCTAGTCACACCTCACACCTCCAAATAAAATGTTTCACTGTTTTACTGAGCTGCTAGTATTTCTGTTGTCAGTCTGCCATAAATTTTGGGGAATTTAATATAAGAAATGGCTTTAACTTTCTGCTCATGTCCCTCTTCCTCTTCTCCCATGGTCTCTGTGTCTTCAGAGCTCAGTTTTAGATCTTTATCTGAGTAAGATCTTTATCTGAGTAAAGGCAGTTCTAGTATGTGTAAAACAGACTGGTAAGACAAGATTTATACAGTATATTACACCGGGTTATAATCAACCCAAATATTCTTTCAGTAAGTAATAAAGTGCCCAGTACAGTTATGATTTTGGTGCTTTTTGTTAGGTTTACCTGTGAGCTAGGAGCGCAGGAACCTTTATTCTAAAAAAAACGTAAATAAATTACAATTTTTGATCCAAGAGAGAAGATGTGATTTTTTGTTTGTTGACAGATCTGTGGTATAATGTAGTATTTTAAAAACAAGCAATATTCCTGTTATGTACATGGCATATGCAGAATCAACCTCACTTCATTTTTTAACTATATTGCTTCCTTTTTGACATGTGTTATAGGAGTGGACAAAAAAGATGTTCATTACAATCATGGCCTATAAGCTTAGAATGAAGAATGAATTAGATTTAATGTCAAAATAGTGGGATAAGAAGTGAGTACTAAAGTTACAGTGTGCATTTGTGACCTCAATGTTTTTAACATTCCTTGAATACCAGATTTGTCTAGTTCTTGGTATCACCTCGTGATTATTTGCTATAACTGCATACCAGAAAACCTTTTTTGACAAGGATTTTCCTGCATTCTGGCCTGGTAATATACTTGTAGAGACTTGTTGACATTTGTAATTTTGAAGATTAGTTGTTGGACCATTTTCATATGTGGCTCATGTCTTGTATATTGGATTTGATCTGCTTCTCTCAAAAAGCAGAGGAACTGGCAAGACCTCGCAAAAAGTGGGTGGAGAGTACGTTCTCCCCTTCCTCCCAATTTAAATATTTTGCTCCTATGACCAGTGTATTTGCAGCAGCCACTTCTGCATGAGCTTTTAAGCATCCAGAGCGAGTCATTGTATTGGCACTGAGGAGCAAAAATTACACCAAAAAGTCACTTGCTGGTTTGGGTTATGGCTGAATCATTTATATAGGTATAGCTGAAGTTTTCTGTTTTGAAATTCAAGATTTGATTATTTTTACACTTTCATTAGTACTGTTACTTAAAAGGATGTGTTGGTCATTTCATGTCTGAATGTCTTTCATACAAAAGATTAGTAGCATTTCCAGCTGTGTAGCTGGAAAACTGTGTCTATTGTAATAAATAATATATCTACAATTTTCTGTGGGTTTGGGTAATGCAATTGTGAAAACTTCATATGATTTGAAACTGCTTCCATTTTATATAACCAAAGAGTGATTAAGTGAATGGGAATACATTAAATAACAATAACTTTGTGAAGTTTGGTCAGGCTTGAAAGATTGTTGATATCATTTTTTTTTACTAGTGTGCCTTAGCTAAAGAAAGTAACTATATGAGTTGCTACGCCCAAGAAGAATGTTTTGCAATAATAACTTCTGTGGAATCATATGCAACTACTAAATATTTAAATATATTTTAGCTTGGTTTAAAGTGAAGACACATCAGTGTTAAATTTAGTTTATTCTGGCTACCACAAACATAATTATATTTGTATTTTGTGTGACAAAGGCTAAGTAGATAGTATTCTGTGAAATGTTCAGTAATACATTTTCAAAAAGGTTTCAATTTGATCCAAGGTGACCAATTATATAATTAAGGAAAATGTAATCAAGTGTCAGATTTTTATTCTGACTTTGGCTTTAGGCTGCAAGTAGTATTGTGCATGAGAGTTCAGCTAAAATCACTTAAGTCCAGCCCCTGAGTTCAGGCTGAGAATTAACAGAGATAACCTAAGTGGGATGTTTTTACTGAACTGTTTCTTTGGTTGTTGAAATGGAAAGACAGAAGCAGTTTAACAAAGAAAAAAAAAAAAGAACGTAAAGGTTTTATCTGTGCTTTTCTTTCAAAATTCATCATTAAGCTTTCAAGAACACTTCCAAATTACAGAAAATAAGAGATTTTCATTGGCTCTCCTTTTTTAACTTCTTCTTGCAGGACTGAATATATTTAATGATGGAAGTATTTTTAAACAGTCTGTATTTGTATTTTGATCATGAAAATAAATGGTTGGAAAGCATTACCTGAAAAGGAGTATTTGGGGGCATGTTTTGTGTGTTGGCTGGGTTTTTTTAATGTAACATTTTTAGCTTATCAGCCACTAGACGTCTTTTCTAAGTATCCTAATTTCATTTGTTAAATACATAGATGAGATCTATGCTGAAGCATTTTAGGGTCTGTAGCATGGGAAAATAGTTGACATACTTATATTATTAAGTTGTGCCATTATTACAGCATATGCACACCCTCCTATGTCTTATTGCTTAAATATGATAGTGCTTATAAGCTTTCCTTTTAAAGTATGAATTTACTGTGGTGAGTTAGCATATTTATGTGCACTGATTCACCTATTATAGGTCATGTCTTACGTGTCTGCTGCAAGAGCCTGACTAGAGTGGAAACGATATTTAATGAGGACTTGAATTGAGTAGTTGTCACAGTGGACACGGGAAGAACCACACGAGGACACACTGGTGAGCGAAGCAGGAAAAGAGGGCGAGTTTATTTACAAAACCCAGTTTTATACATTTCTCATGGTGCCCGTGGATTGGAGGATGGAATTCCACCTCTCAATCCACGTTGGTCGAGCTAACTGTCAATCACATTTCTCCTCCTACCTAGAAATATGTAAACAATAAAAGACAGTTAGCAAAACATGGCCAGTGTTTATAGTAGAAAATGTGATAAGGTGAAACTTCTGACTCCAATATGAAGAACATAACAGAAGGCTTAAAAAAGTCTTCAAAACCAAAGTAACAAGTAGTGGTTTCTGAAGGGTGTTCAAAGAAGGAAACTTAATGAGTCCTGTCTCTTCAGATGACTGGCTTTAAGTGTGGCAGAAAAGAATGTGCTTTTTCAGTTTCACAGTATGATGCCTTGCACCAAATGAGGTTAAGAATAGGGTGCTCAGGAGTTATCTATCATTTCATTTTAGTTTGACTTACCCCTTTCTTTAGGTTTTCTTGTTTGAGAGGCTGCGGTTCTCTGCGGAGGGACAGGAGAAAGCCAACCATCTAATTGGAGATGCAATGTACAAATGTGGAAATGAGATTTGCAAAGTGCACCTACACATTTCAGACCCCAGTAGGAGAGACAGTGCACACAGGGGGTGCAGGGGGTGTGTGCTTTCTATTGAGACTGCAAAATGCAGTGTGGGCAGTGAGTGAGGGAGGGGATTCTGTCCCTCTGCTCTGGTGAGATCCCACCTGCAACGCTGCATCCAGCTCTGGTTCCCTAGCACAGGAAGGACATGGAGCTGTTGAAACGAGTCCAGAGGAGACCACAAGATGATCACAGGGTGATCAGGCACCTCTCCTGTGAGGAAAGGCTGAGAGAACTGGAGTTGTGCAGCCTGGAGAAGGCCAAGGGAAACCTTCTGGTAGCCTTCCAGTGCCTGAAGTGGTTCTACAACAGAGCTGGAGAGGAACTTTTTACAAGGGCAGGTAGTGCTAGGACAAGGGGGAATGGCTTCAAACTGAAGGAAAGTGGGTTTAGATTAGATGATTGGAAGATTCGCTATGGGAGTAGTGAGGCACTGAAACAGGTTGTCCAGAGCAGCTGTGGATGCTCCATCCCTGGAAGTGTTTAAGGCCAGGTTGGATGGGGCTCTGAGTACCCTGGTATAGTGGAAAGTGTCCCTGTTCCTGGGCAGGGAATTGGACTTAGAAGATCTTTATGGTCCCTTCCAATCCAAACTTTTCTGTGACTTGCTCTTTAAATTTCAACCTATGGCAAAATGCTGACAGTGCAATTTCTTCGAAGTTTTATTGGTCTGTGTGTACTACCTTTCCATTCCTAAAGTGTCTGTATCAGTGCTGTGGGAACACTATGAATTTTGGAAGGCTATGTTTTAAACAGAAATTACAGTGGAACAGATAAATATGTTTATTGCACTGTTGATAGTTGAGCTAATGTGGTTGAAGTGAACTGTGTTTCAGGTTCCCTTTCCTGAGTGGTAACAAGAAGTCTGGTATTGCATATGCATCTTCAGGGTTATTTTTTCATGAGCTTTAGTTTCCGCTTCTCATTTAGGGAATGTGTAATGGTTTGTTACCCAACTGCTTGCTATTGACCTCATGTGATGTAAGACCCTCATGTACAATCACAGAAGACTTTAGTATTCACTGTTACAGATCCTTTTACTGTCCCCAGACTTGAAGACTTACTGTTGAATGTTTGTGATATGTTCAGAAATTATCTGTAGAAAAACAAACCCACCCACCCACCCCCCCCACCACCAAAACAAACAACCCCCAAAAAACTAAAACAGCCCAAAAACAAAAAAACCCTAAGTAAATCAGCTCTACAACACATGCACAAAGCCCAGCAGAGATCTAATTTGCATCTCTTGGGGGAAACCAACCATTCATTGTTGCTTTTAAAAATAGCTTGTTACTTCATAAGAGAACTGTTCTCTTTTACCATGACAGTTTAATTTGCTTGAGAGATTTTTTTGGTGCATGGTCTTGCTAAAAGACTTTTTACTAAGTGACTCTTTTCTGTTGAGTACATCATCTATTTACTTTTGTTGAAGAGCTGTTAATAGATGGATGATCTATGATCTAGCTGTATAGAAGCCTTTCTGATTCTTTTCCAGTGTAATTAATTTTTCTGTGAGGTTACTAGTTCTGTAATTTGATGTCTTCTGCATGTTTGCTACTTGCAAGCAAAGATTCTGGATAATGCTTTTATAAACAGATGAAGCATTTGCCTAATTCCAATAACCCTATCTTGTCTCGTCTTCAGAAACCCACAATTTAGAGTTATCTAATTTTATATTTTGATTACATAGAACACTTGGAATCATCCTCTCTGATATTTTCATTTCCTGAAATCTTCTGTATCTTCCCCTCCAAAATACAGTTTTATTCTGGGAACTTCCCCAGGAACCCCTCTTAGAAACCATAACATGGAAAGACTGCTTAGAGGGCTTTTTTCAGTACTCTTTGAGGGATTCTGTCCTTGCTCTTATTTTAGACATTGTCATCATCAGTTCTTAGAAGCTTTCTCCTTCTGATGCATGAATTAACATATCTTAGTAGTAATTGAGGGGGTTTTCCAGTTCTGTTCCACACTGGGGCAGCCTCACCTCAAGTCCTGTGTGCAGTTTTGGGCACCACAAGATAGAAAAAATATAAAGCTATTAGAGAGTGACCAAAAGAGAGCATGGAGATATGAGGGCTTGGGAGGGGAAGCTGTTTGAGGAGTGGCTGAGGTCACTTGGTCTGTTCAGTCTGGAGAAAAGGGAGTGGGAACAGACCTCATTGCAATTAAAACTTCTTCGCGAGGGTATGGGGAGGGGCAGGCACTGATCCCTTCTCTTTGGTGACCAGTGACAGGACTTAAGGTACTGGCCTGAAGTTGTGTCAGGAGAGGTTTAGGTTGGATATGAGGAAAAGGTTCTTCACCCTGAGGGCAGTATAGCACTGGAACATCTCCCCCGGGCAGTTCTCACAGCATCAGCCTGACAGAGTTCCAGAGTGTTTGGACAATGCCCTCAGGCACATGGTGGGACTCTTGGGGTGTCCTGTGCAGGGCCAGGAGTTGGACTTGATGATCCTTGTGGGTCCCTTCCAACTCAGAATATTCTGTGATTTGGTGATTCTGATCTTCATTCCTTAGCAGATTTCTCTGCTACATTTCTCAATAATTTTCAAATGTAGTTTTGTATGTAACTTGGTGGAGTTTATGAGTACTTCTATTTTCCTTATTTTGGATAGGAGTTCCCCACCCCCCCCCCCCCCCCCCCGACAGGTAATTGATTGTTTTCAAAAGATAATTATGACTGCTGAGTAATGCACTCTGACAGGAACAGGTTTCAGACTCATCACCACTTCCTAGACTAGAAACAGTCAAGTCTACGTGAGGTTTATCACATTGACTTCCAACAAATTGCTACAGGTTTTTGCTGGAATGAGTTCTAGTCCTAATCCCCTGCCTTTAGAACTTGCTTTTCCTTACAAGTTGGGTTCATTCCTATTGGGAGAGTGTTCTCTGTGGAAAGAGGATCAAGGCTACTGGTAGGGTTCTATCTTGGAATAATGCTCTCTTAATGTGAGACTTCTCTGTCCTGAGAAAGAACCAGAGGCTTAGAGTGGGACTGTGTTGTGTGGCCTGGCTGGCCCAGCACAGTCTGACCTGCTGCTTTCCTGGCAGAGGAGCAGCAGCATCACATTCCAAGGCGCAGTGTCTGGGCATAGCTCACCAAGGGAACTATGTGGGCCACCACTGGGATATGGCAGGAGGAGGAGGGAATGGTTATTGTGGATGCTGACCTTTCAGGTTTTATGTACTTGCTATCAATTTTTTTCTTAACTTTTCAATTTCTATCTGATACAGGAACATGTAATTAAAAAGTGCTGAAATGATGAAAAAAAAAAGAGTTTTAATTAAGTTTTCCAAGCAGGGATTTTGTCTCAGCTTTTCAATCAAGCTAGCAAGAGTGTGCCTTTGTAAAAGCCTGTGGCCAACTCACTTATGTTCATTTGGAACAGAACCCTGGAGCTTGGGCTGCTTGTCACTGCCTGAATTTTCCTAAGTAGGAACTGTGTTGAAATTCCTGTACTAAATCTCCTGTGGTTATCCTTCCTCTTTGAAAATAGTTTGTATATATTTTCACTGCATATTGTATATTTGTACTGTGTTTACATTTTCTTCAGGTTTTACTTCAGGTTTTACTTGAAGATAATATACCTTTCCTGAAAATACCTGAGGTGATGAGAAGGATGTTAATTTTTTCTTGCTCTGGTAGGTATTTTAGTAAAGGAATATCAGATACTTTCATAGCAGAGTGGGAAGACTGTACATGGTGCTGTTAAACTTGAGTGCTTGTCTGAACTTCTTTATACATCTTTTTTGGGATTCAGCTGTGCCACACTTGTGTGGAAAAACAAAGAGATCTTACTTAAAAGCTGTAGCAATTTGGGGGCATGAAAGTACTGTTAT
Source organism: Prinia subflava (assembly GCF_021018805.1). Classification (NCBI taxonomy): domain Eukaryota; kingdom Metazoa; phylum Chordata; class Aves; order Passeriformes; family Cisticolidae; genus Prinia; species Prinia subflava. The sequence continues at coordinate 11,425,053 of NC_086251.1, forward strand.
TGGGGGCTTTGGTGTGTTAGGGGAGGAGTTGTTTCTTCTATTAAGATTTCAGGCTCTAGTTTCACTGCCATGTGCCATAAATTTTGCACAAGGCTGCAATTTATGTGCAATGTTTTCCACTACAGTAAACATTATTAATAACCTCATCTAGAAAAGAATTAAAATGTTCTGAGGTCATGAACCTAATTCTTGGAACGCTGTGGGTTGCAGTTAGAGTTGACTTTAGTCATTGTGACTGAATGGATATTTGTATGAATATGTGCAAAATAAAAATCTGACAGTTTTTATCCCTTACTTTTTAGAATTTCTGGGTTGTGAAAGTGGCAGTGACTGAAAGTTTTATGTGTTTTTACCGTGGCTTTTAAAATGCATATAAATTAGTAATTGCATGCTTTAAATGGAAGCTACTTAAATGAGAGAGCAACTTAAAAGAACATGGAGTGCTCTTTACTATTTTAGTCTTACATATACTTTCTCAATATGTTGTATTCAATGAATACAGTAATTTATTCACTATTCAGAACAGTAATCCATATTTTATATTTAATTTGATTTCATTTTGTATCAAATCAATCTTGATCTTAAACTCTGTTTAAGACAAAAACTTGTGTAATACTATAGAGCAGGAGGGAGTAGCTTGTTAAAGGTTGCTATATGTTGATGTACATTTCCATAGGGCTTTGTGAACACTCTCATGTGGATTCATTGGAAATGATCAGGCAGAGTATTTTTCTTAGATTTTTTTTTCCTTTCAGTTGGCAGTATATCCTTCTATTTTTTTTTTTAAGATCTTCCTTTACTGGGGATACTATTTCTATTATAAACCCACAAACCTGCTGGATCTGGAAGCAATTATTTCAGATGAGACATTAGAATTATAGATAAATATGAACACTTCAAATTTTTCTCAACTATGAACACTTGATAATTTACTCCTTATGCGTTTTGAAAAGTAAATTTACTCATTACTCTTGATTTCTTGTAATTTGCTATTTAAAACATCATTATTAGCATCAGTTTTACAAATAGCCTAACAGGTATTATGGGAGTCAGTCATGAGTTCTGGAGCAGATTTTTTTATAGTATGTAGTGCATTCATGACTATAAAATTTTCTCTTGTGCTTTTTCTGTTTCTGATGTTGGCATTAAAAGCATACATTTAGTCATGTATTTACCATCTAACTTTCACGGTTTTCACTGTCTCATTTCAAATATCTGACCAGTTGATGCTCCAAACTATGTCTTGGTTGAAGTGAATTGACATTTAAGAACGTTTCTGCTGCAGGAGCTAGTAGAAGCTGGTTAGCACTGGTTACAGGAAGAAACCACAAGGCTCTGGCTTCCAGCAGACACTGAAATCTGCTACTAGGAGATGTGTGAGTCGATCCACTCAGTCAAAGATGCCATCCAGAGGAGCTTGTAGAAGCTGGAGGAGTGAGCCAGGGAAAGCATTATGAAATGAATCAGGGAAAAATGCAAAGCCCGTGTTTCAGAAGGAAGACCCACGTGTCGTCTTTCATGTTGGAGACGGGCTGGCTGAGCAGCCTCTCTGCTGAAAATGACCTTGAGGTCCTGCTAGACCGCAAGCTAAACATGAGCCAGAGTATGCCTGGACAGCAAAGATCTCCAGCAGCATCCCAAATGGCATTCAGAGGATCACAGCCAGGAGCCTGAGGAAGCTGAAGTCCTTTACTGAGCACTTGATAGATCCCATCTGAAAAGCTGCATCTGGTTTTGGGCCTCCCAATACAGTAAGGATGTCCATGAAATGGAGCTGTTCTAGAGGAGGGCAGCCGAGAGGGTCTGGTCAGGGCCCGGAAGACTTGTCCCATGAGGAGAGGTTCCAGGAGCTGGGAGAGTCTGCAAACTGGAGAAGGGACATCTTTGGGATGACTGAATAGCAGCTTTCCAATGCCTACATGGAGGCTGTTAAGAAGATGGACCCAGGTTCTGTTCAGTGCCATGTGATGGGAGAACAAGAGGCAATGGGTATAAATTGAAATAAGAGGGCTTGTAAGCCGAGCAAGGGAAAAGCTTGCATCATAAGGAAAGTCAATTATTGGAATATGTTGTCCTAGAGACTTTATAATCTCCATCCTTGGAGGTTTTCAAGACTGACTTTATAAGTACCTGAGCAATCTGGTCTGAATTTGGTGTTTATCATACTTAGGGCAGGAGGTTGGACTGTACAGCTCCTGAAGTGCCTTCCTTAGGACCTCCAATTGTCAGCAGCCTAATGTATCATAGTGTGCAGAGGTTGATGAGGAGAAGGATCTGCAGTGAGATTACATCTTAGTTAAAGCAGCTTCTGCAAAAGAGTTCTGCTGCTGAGCAAGAGGAGCAGAGCTGCATCCCAGCATGCAGCTCACATTCAGTGAGCCACGTCACGCACATGCTGTGACTAACTTTGTAGTTGATTTCTTTCAGGTAACTCCAATGAGTTATTTTCCAGCTCTCTGCCCAGCATCCTAAGGATGCCTAATCTGGATGTTGTTCATCAGTCTGGTCATTGGTAGAAGATGTTCTTCAGTTGCCCAGAAAAAACAGCAGCTGCATTTGCTGCTGTGGCCTGGTAAAAAAAACCAAAGTGCACATTCCACCTTTTAAAAGACCTTGTTGGAAATAATAACTTTTTAAAAATGTAGGAGATAGACCTATTTATTGCAAGATCTCCAACTGGTCTTTGATCTAACTGGTGGCCTAACTGACAATTCTACATTTGAAAAAAGATGGAGAAGAAAGCAACTAATTTTAAAATACTTTCTTTTTTTTTGATATTTAAATTATTGATGGGTTGTGGTATGGTTTTCATTACTCCATCCAGTCACTTGGTTTCTGTAACTGTATCATATGTAGAACCAGATATGCAAGATGTTTTCATAGTAATTTAGATCCCTAATTTTGTGGTATTTGTCAACAGCATCTGTTTTATAGCAATATGCATGTTCCTAGAAACCTGTGGAAGCAGAAAAGCCATTTCTGGCTTGCCAAATGTCTCGATCAACAGTTATCAAAAGCCTGGAAGTTCTTCCCAGTAGACCTGCTCTCAGATCTATCTAGAAACAGTATCTATGCTTCATTAACTCAATGTAGCTGTCCTTATGAAAAATCATTTTGATTAGATGGTAGATGGTGTGTTTGTTGGGTGAGCGTGGTTGTCTACTGGAAAGGCAAAGGTGAAAACGGCAAAGTTAATGGACAGTTGGTCTGAATATGTTTTCATATTTTGCTCTATAAGGAGAGCATACTTTCCATGGAAAGGTGAGGGAGGTGCTTGTGTACAGTGTGATCTGTATATTACATGTTGCTTTTAGTTATGGCACTTGGAATGTGAGAAACAGCACCTGCAAAGAGTGGAGAAATAAATTTGTCTGCTTTATCACACAATCATTTTATTTTCAGGAAAAGAAATCCTAAGCAGAAATTTGTTTCATTGTCAGCATGTCAACTTGCTCATTTTCTTTACTCCTTTTTTGACAGTATTTTTCTCTATAAAAATATGAAATGGTTTTTCTGTTCATCCTTCATAACAGTATGTTTGGACTTCACAAAATGCCTATGTAAAGTTTTGTGGGAATTTCTTTGAAAGATATCTAGATACCTTAAAGATGTAACTTGTAAAAATGTGTTTTTACATCCTAGAGTGGAAATCTAATTCAAAGATGTTTTCTTCTAGTTGAAAATAAATGTTTTTTTAATATGCTATCCTTGAAAAAGTGTTATTAAAAGAGGAAAATGAAAGCATCTCAATGAAAATATCTCAGTATTCCATTTGTTAGTACTAGAAGATTTCTTTCACTACAGAAAGGGAGTGCTCAGCTTCAGGCAAGACTTTATTCCAGGCTTAATTTGTATTTCAAGAACTTCAGTGAATTAAATGTTCCGTGGGGGAAATGAAAATGAAACTTAGACTTGTGTCCCCTTGCCTCAAACAAGAATGTGTTTCAGATAAAGGCAACGTTACGGGTAATCTGCTGTTCATGTAAAATATATATATATATATATATATATTTTTTTTTTTTTTTTTTTTTTTTAAATCTGCTGTGTTTCTGTGTTTTATTCCATGTGAAGTTTGCAGGGCAAACCTGGCTGGGGGTTCAGCAGATAGTCTGAGGTATTTATCTGACAGAGACTGCTTGACTTTTTAAACTCTCCTCATTGTTCCAGTGCAATCCCAGCTGTAATGTGGAATGCATCACGAGCTTCCGGGAAGTGCTTGAACCCTTGCTCCAACAAATGTCTGAATAGGAGGGAGAATCATCACTGGTGACTGAGGGCAGCTGAGCTCAGCTTGGCAATTCCTCAGTTATTTTGTTTTCCTGGCCCGCCGACGAGGTCTTGGCAATGGCTGTGGTGATAAAGGAAAGGAAAGATGAAGCAGTTCCTCAACTGAACAGGAACTGCGGGAGGCTGTGTTTGTTTCTCTTTCTTGTTTGATAATGAATTCTGTTGTTTCAGTGAATAAGCAAGTGGCAATGACATGCAGAATTGCACGTTCTAGTGAGACACTGACCGGCCAAGAGTCCTTTCATTTTTAGCATATTCCAGAAAATCTTTAGACCAGAAGCATCGTGTTGCTACTTAGAAAGCTCATCTTAGAACACAACAGTCCAGCATTTCTGAAACTGGTTTTACACCTTAGTGTTAGAGGTTGGTGTGATGATTATATTCAGAAGCCTTGGTTTGTTTATGTACTGTTGTAAAATTCAGTATTTTACGTGTTTTAATTACTGCACTCCACTATATACTACTTGTAGTTGTAATATTTGGTTACATTGTAGTAAACTTGTGGAAGTTTAGTTTGATTTTTCCACTACTTTAAGATCTTTTATGTGGAAAAATGGTACCTTTTATTTTTCTTTGCACCTTGAAAGAGGTAATTTTGGTGCCGTTTTTACTGATGATTCATTAGAGTTAGCATTCATTTCAGTTGATAGATGTATCTTTTATTTATGTGAGTAGAGATGCTTTCATGGCACAAAAAAATCTATGGCTATGTGTACTAGCTGCGTACTTGCTCCTTGTAGTACGCTGTACTGCTTACATATTTCTAGTAATTAAGAACACAAAATCATGCAGGAAGGACATCATTACTACATAAAACACACTGAGTGATTTAATAAGTACTGTGTATGTCAGGCCTTAATTGCTCAGGTGAAGGGAGCTCTGGATGGAGAGTGAAATGGGCACTTTTCCTTAGAGACCATTTAATGCATTCCTTTTATATTAATAAAAAACACTGGATCTTTGAAGTGTGTGCACTGAAAAGATGGTAGAATTAAACTAGAACAACTAATGAAACTGATCAAACAGCAGATTTTAATTTTTTAAATAACGATAAAGAAGATATCAAAGAAGTTAGTGTTCCAGAAAGGAAAGCTGCCCTGTGAATCTGTTTGAGTGCACATTCAGAACTGGATCCAGCTGCACTGTAGATGGAGAGGCTGCTCAGTCCATGCAGCTGATCCCTTTATCTTGTGACCTGGAGTGTGTGTCACAGCAGATAAAGGATTCATTCCTCTGTCCTGCAATCCACTTCAGCAAATCCTTCCATACCTGGCATCTTATCCAAAGAACTCGGGTGGGGTTTTTTGTTTTTTCTTTTTCTTTTTTGTTTGGTTTGGGTTTTTTTTGTCGGTTTTCAAGTTATTTAGGGAAAGCCCAAAAACAACGTGTGCATAAAGAAGGATGCATCCTGCTGACATGTTCTTCCTTTTCCAGGAACTGACGTCCTTGTCACATTGAGTGACAGACACAAGGGATATTAAGTTTTTTAATAATTGTGTGGAATAAAATAAAAAGGGTTAAGGGGACTGCAGTATTTGGGAATTTGAAGAGGAACTTCAGTTCTGGTCTCAGAAGTTGTTTCATTTTGTAATCAGACTGCTAACTAAAAGATGCAGTTTTAGAAAACTGTAGCTGAACAAAATTCTCTTGGTTTCACAAAGCAAAACTATGCCTTGCTAATCTATTAATAATCTCTGAGTGCATAAACCAAACAGTGGATACAGCTGAATCACTGACATTGTTTATTTGAAGATTCCAAGTCCTTTGCCAAACCCCTTCAAACTAGTCAGGGAAATTACAAGGCAAGGGACAGTCAGGAATCAGGTGGTGACCAGGAGATCTGAAAGAAATCGAAAGGTGCAAAACTAAAGTGTTCATCACACCCAAAGTGTTCCTTGCTAGAGATGAGAATGTTTATATGCAATAAATATCAATTACCGTGTTAACAAAATTGCAGCTATTCAAACTATTTATCTAGTTAGGATGAGAGGAAACCCTTGGGAGAATTTTGTGAGTGCAAATTAGTTGGATGAGTAGCAAGATGACAGATGAAATTCAGTGTTGATGAATGCAAACCCATGAATAGCGAAGGAAGTAATGAACTGTGCATAAGCTTTGCTGTGTTAGGAATTAATTTGACAAATCTAGAGTACATCTGAGCAATGTTTTGGACAGCAGAGTTGGGAATCTTTGGCTCAATAAGCGACAATTTGGGAAAAAAAAGCAAAAGCTGAGATTTGTTAAGGATAGAATTGTGGAAATAAAATGCATAAACTAATTCTCCTGTTGTCTAGAAGCATGCAAACAAATTTGGGAATTATTACTAGAATGACAAGGTAGATGAAAAGCTTGTGGGGATATATAATGAATATAATGAGATATAAAATGAGTATGTTAGATTTTCATCATCTTCTTCTGGAACCTGGTATATTTTTCTCTCTTGTAGAACACAAAAATCAGAAAACAGAAATTGGAAACAATGTTAAATGCTCAGAAAAACCTTTTTTGGACAAAAGTAGTAATTGTAAAATCCTGTGATGTTTGTAGAAGAGTAAGTTCCTTCTTTTCACCAATACATTCTTGCATTTCCATTTTCATATAGAAAGCATTCACAGTAGTTTAAGGATTTGCAGGTTAATGAACAAAACCTTTTTAGTTCAGCACTAGTAATTTTTTTCAAATCCTTTAACTCAGGTAAATTTATTTTGGGAGAGAAATTCCATATGTATGGGAATGGCTTTTTGTGTATTTGCTGTACTTTTGTAACAGCCTGTGAGATTATTGTATTTGCAGTGAGGTACCTGTTTGTCACTCGGGCTGGAGCTGAACTTTGTGTTCATACACTGCCTCTTCAATCTCTTATTTAGTGCTCGTTCTTGTGCTTTAGACTGGTGGTGGCTTCTGAATTTATAAGTCGCAGTTTATTAGAGGAATTATGTCTGAGCATCTCATACAATTAATAAATGTTCTTCCTGCTTGGAACAAGTAAAGCAGAAATGCTTTTAAAAAATTACAGTTCTAATCAATGAATGGGGTGCTTTTAAATCATGCCTGTAACTAAATCCTTTTTAATACTAAACAATCTTGGTAGATGCATGCAATTAAATTTGGGGCTTACAGTGAATTTTAGGAAACAGAAAATACATTAAATTCATTTCTGAGCAGCAGAAGAAATAGTTTAAAAAGGCTTTCTGGCTCAAGTGGGTTTCTGCCAAAAGGTATTTTCTGGTTGACTTCTCAATGCCGAGAATGGTTGTTGTTAAAAAGTACTCTGACTGCCATGGCTATTGCTTATCCTTCTGATTCAAGGTTCTCACTTAGCACCATTGCCAAAAAAGCAAAACATTGTAAACATGCACACGATACTGTCTTGAGGTAATTCTCAGTTGCAGATATCTGTAACTGATGACTCTTGTATGCATTTTTATGGCATAGATGAAGTAAGCATTGGTTTGTTTCTTAGAAATTTTCTGTTTTGGAGCAGAAACTGGATTTACAGCTGTGTCTGTAGGAAATTACTTTGGGATTAGTAAGACTCTGTGATACATTCAATCAGTACTAGTGACAGAGTTTTTGAGAATAATTTCTCTTTATTAAAAATAAATGTTGTTCATATATTTCTAGTGGATACAGGATTTCACCGTTTGGATTTCTAAAAATTTGTATCCTAAATGGAAAGTTCATTTTTGGTGTGTGTCTTGGCGATTTTCTTACACAGTGGTATAACTAGTAAATTAAAAGTTTGGAAAAGCCGTTGCTGCTTGATTTTGGCTGAAGGCTAACAATGTCTTCCAACCTTTGTTTCTTAATATATGTTTTTTTAATATAGTGTATCTACTATTGCTACTTAATTTTCATTTTAATTATTTAATTTTAATTATTAATTTTAATTTTATTAATGTTTCTTCTGTGTGCATATCTTCTAAAGAAGCTGTAGGAACTCAAAACCTTTGGTTCTGGGAATTGCTGGGAGTGTAGCTCTTGCACACCTAGCTTTGAGGATGGCCTTCACTGCTCAAATTCTTTTGTAATTTAATGAGTAGAATGTAGGGAGAGAGAGACCATGTCAGTTTTACAAGTAATTAATCTAGCAGTGTGTGATAGACAAAAAAAACCCATTTCACATAAAACTGGATGGAATAAAAAGATCATCCTAAAATATAGACCAAGATGCCTTAGACCTTTCTGTTCTGAGGTTCAGGAAAGGAACAAGAAGAAACACATCAGGGAATATTCAGTCAATCATCAGGTGATTCTGATAATTATAAAACACTATTGCATGGTGATTGCAAGATACTGTTGTACAAGACATTCTGGCTGTGAAAAAAGAGAGTTTGGTAACTGTGTAATTCTGGTTATTGGGTTGCTCCTTCAGTTCTATTATCCTCATTACCCTAAGAAACCCAGAATGTAGTTACCCTCCAGGGGGTTAATGAATAAGACTGTTCAAGTTCTCAAGCTCAATGAATCTCTCTATTCTGTGCTGTAAAATTGCTTTTGATATCTCAAAGTCAGGTTAGTTTTCAGAGTGTCTTTTCTGCATTTCGCAGCATGGGTTTAACGTATGCAATACTGTCATGTCTGGAACGTATGTTTATAAAAAGCAAAGCCTGCTTGTTGTGGATAAAAAACACTAAAGTAGTAGCAAGTGTAGAGATTTTCAGTTAGTGCTTAATGCTCCCAGTTGTTTATCCAGCGCTCAGCAGGTGTAGGGTATCACCTTCCCTTTCCAAGGGCTGGGGACTGAGAGCTCTGTGAATGCCCCATCACTTAGCTCAGCTTTTCAATCCCTTTTAAAATTGATAATAAGTGTAGTAGTAAGGGAAGCTTTTCTGTAGGGAGGCAGGAAGTTTTGTCAGCATGTTACTGTCTCAGAGCCTACAGGCTAAAATGCAACAAACCAGAAATGCCTACCACCAGCAGCCAGAAAACCCTTAAAAATCCTCAAGGCTTTTCCAAGCCTTATTAGGTGTGGCATCAGTAGGAGAACTTAAGGGTGTATATGCAGTGCATGCACCAGAACAGGAACTCATATGCACAGATATGTGTGAAATATTGAACATCTTAGTTGGGCAGTGCAAAAGCATCGCTAAGTGATGGGTGGCTGGTTAGTTCAGAATTTTGGTGTTGGTTAAATGCATTTGGCTAAGAGTGTATAGGGAGCTGTGTTTGTGTGATGAAGAAATTCTTTGGCTTATGAAGCTGAATTCTATCTATATATGCTTGTGTGTGTTTAAGTCATGCAGAAATGATCAGCCTTTGGGACTTGCCACCTGTTTTGAGTCAGAGGAAATCTAAGGTTGTCTGAAGGCACATATTTTCAGGCCTCATTTTCTTTGGCAAAAATGCAGGCAGGAGATGCATGTTCCTCTGTTGTAAGAATACTGGCTGGTTACATTTAGGCATTTTCTTAAATTCTTGTATACACTATATTTAAGTACATAGCAAAACTTTTCAGTCTTTTCGAGAAGACTAAATACTTTTCTCTGCAGAGCTGGATAATATCTTTTTTCTATTGTGAATTTCAGTTCTGTCATCTAGAAGACTGATTTGTGAATCATGTAGAATTGAGAGTGTTATAAATGCCAATTCACTTTGCCAATTAAATATAATTTGGTTTATTAAAAAAAATAAAACTACAGAATTTTGGTAAAACCAACAAGTGGAGTTATGGTGACGATAACCCGGGATCGTCAGAGGGTGAATGGAAAGCAGCCTCTATCGCACTGCAGTCCCCCAGAGTTCACAAATTGGCCCCTTCTGGGGTCTGGGTTTTATACAGTTTATTTTGCCCCTGGCATAGGATTTCCCCACAGTTCTTTGTTTTCTTGGGGTGGTTATTCAAATGTATCGCTGTTGGTCTGCTGAATGGGATCTCCTCTGAGAGGGGGAAGTGTCCGTTTCTTTCCTCCAATGGGTGAATGGAGGACGAAATTCTGAATGGACAGGTGTTTCCCTCCTGTGATAAGTGTGATGGCCGGGCATTCACGCCTCGATGTTATGGGAGGAAGACAGATTTCTTATCTTGATGCCAATGGCAAAATCTCCAATTCCTGGCATTGCAATGTCCTCCTCTGAATGGCGGTTTCTGGGTGTTGCCTGTCTTGGGATTAGTCAGTTCCATGCCTGACTTTAATCAGTGTTACATTTTACAGAACATGTTTATAGTTTGCATGCACCAAAACACAAATTAACATACTATATTTACTACAAGAGTATCACAATCTAGCTTGGCAAATTTAGGATATGAGAATACATCTGTGTGTGTAATTTCACATATGTCTGTCTCTTTAATGCACACTGTTATCAATCTTTATTAATGCTAATATTTTTAAACATTATAATTACATTTTAAAAAACCCAATCCTCCTTTCTGTATTGTATCAGTTTCAGGCAAGAGTGACTGCTACTAAAAGCACTCTGCTAATTAAAAATAACTTCTCTGTTTAAATGCTTACAGTGCTTTATCTTGTACAGACTGGTGATTTGCACTGAGGTGGTCATACTAACATGCCAGTGGCATACTTTTAAGCACATACATTGCTTGGAGGATTAAGGCTCCTTATATCACGGAGCTCTTCATAAAACAAACAAACTTCAAGGTTTGGAATGTAGTCTCTAGTATCACATTGGCTATTTGTCTCTGTACAGCTTATGCAACTGCTTATGCATTGTGCTTTTTTAGTCAGAGGAATGTATGGTGGTTAATTTCAACTTTTGTTTTCAATTTATTTCTTTTATAAGTCTAACCAAATTATTTGTCCTTTTGAAAGGGGAGAAACTAAAGATATGTATGCAAAAATTAGAACTATGCTTTTAAAAGTCTGACATTAATGGCAGAACCTACTAAAATTGTAATTTACTGAATTATCCCATATGTCTCTGTTTTTCATAGTGAAACCTGTCCCTGTTGTCTAGAGAAAGATATATGTTGTGTCCATCATTAAAAACTGTGAAAAACAGTCTAGGGAAGGAAGAGTGCAGCACAATCAGACTTCCAGATGATGCAAAACTGAGGGGTGCAGTTGAATGCAGAGATGTCGTTCGGATCAATCTGGACAGGCTGAAGGAATGTACTTACAGGAACCCCAGGAAATTCAGCAAACATTTTTGTATGGGTCATCTCTGTAAGTTTATGAAGCTAAGTAAAGCCAGCATTCATGTCTGAAACCTCACTACGTTGTACTCTGTCACCTGGTTTGGTTGCCAATTCCATGATAAAGTTTTTGAAGCAGCTCATCTTGGTTTCTTTATTTTGGAAACCCATAAAAATGTTGTGCTGAGTTGCTGTCCTTTTTCAGAATAGCCACATTTCACTGATGAGCAGCTCCCAGACAGTGGGCAAACAGCTGAAGGTGCCAAACCCTTTGGCTTCTCTGAGCTTTCCACTGAATGGCATCCAAAGAAGTGTGGTTGCATCAAGAACACCATGACAATCAGGTTGAGGGAGGGGATTCTGCCTCTCTACCCCACTGCTGTGAGACCTCCTGCAGTGCTGCACCCTGCCCTGGCTCCCCAGTGCATGAAGGACATCGAGCTGTTGGAGCCAGTCCAGAGGAGGCCATGAAGATAATCACAGGGCTGGAGCACCTCTCCTATGAGGAAAGACTGAGAGAATTGTATTTGTTCAGCCTGGTGAAGAGAAGGCTTTGGGCGGGCCTAATTGCAGCCTTCCAGTACCTGAAGGGAGCTACAACAGAGATGGGGAGAGACTTCTCAGAAGAGCATGTAGTGATAGGACAAGGAGGAATGGCTTCAAACTGAATGCTGAATGAGAGGGGTAGGTTTAGATCAGGTATTTGGAAATAAATCTTTATTATGAGAGTGCTGACACAGGTTGCTCAGAGAAGCTGGGGCTGATTCATCCCTTGAAGTGTTCAAGGCCAGGTTGGATAGGGCTCTGAGCCACCTTGTCTAGAGGAAGATGTCCCTACCCATGGCAGGGGTTTCGACCTAGATGATCTTTAGGGTCTCTTCCAACCAAAATTATTCTATTTTGCTATAAAATTTTATAAACTATTGGCTGATAGGTGTGCTATGTCCCTGTGTAATTCTTCATAGAGACCCAAATTCACCTTTTCCTCTCTTGGGTCTGAGTTTATTCTTTCACTTCAACAGCTGGAGAACCAGTGACCAACATGCATGGTGTTGCATGCTTCATCACTGATAGAAGCCACTGTTAATGCTAATAAGTAGAGATTTTGGTAGCTGTGAATAGTTCCCGTTAAACAGAGGGACTTTTCTACCTGTTGGATTTTACTGGCTAAAAATAACTGTCTGATATGCAGAATTTATAGTGGTCGTGTAATTTTTGAATTTATAATGCTGTTGGTACTAAAAAAAGGAAGTTAACTTTTCATCTGCATATACTGACCGTATGACATTCTTAGTCAGGATAAATATACACCACGATGGTTTTATGCTTTAGTAAAGTTTCCTAAACCTTCAGCAGCACATTGACAACAATCCAGAGTGAATTTTCATTACACTTATCCAAACAATTTTTATAATCTTAGCAAGCATACTCCATCTTGAGGTTTATTTAGATGAATGATGTTTCATCTTTAGCTGATCAAGATAACTGCTTGGGAAAAAATAGCTCTTTATGTGGAAAGATTGCTGTCCTTTTCACTGCTTGTCTCTGTATTTCCTAGTACTGGGCTCAATAAAAATAACCTCACTACTCTTCACGGGGTAGGTGTGTGTTTCAGAGACCTGCAAGCCCAGCTCCCATTGAGTGTGGAGCCAGTTGTAAGAATGCATGCTCTTCCAGCTCAGGGGAAATTCCGGAGCAAACTCATAATCTCTCTGTTGTCTCTTCAACTCTTCTGTTTGGTGTTTTCTAAATTTTAACAGGAAGCTTCTCCATTGCTGCCAGTTTTCCAGGATTCATCTGTGGGCTACTCCATGTAGACACCGAAGGCTTTTTATTGGAGAACATGGCTTTAGTCTCTCTGGCAGACTCTAAACTATGTATGGTTCAGGAGATTATTTTTCTGTTGGCATTTTCTCAGTTTTAAAAGAGAAGCATATTCTTGGGAAAGGCTGTTGTTTTCAAGACCTGTGCCTAGAAGACTTTGCCATGGTATGTCTAGGATCACTTGGGAAGATGGGAGGTGGCAGAGCTGGATGATTTTGGGAAATTGGACCATATTGGAATGATTCTTCTTCCAGGGTGGCTTACTGTCCTCTGTTGTCTAACAGATTGGGGTTGCGACAGGGAGAATGTTTGTTCCTGAGGTCACTTCTGCTAGGGACTCCAGATATTAGGATATTCTACTCTTCCTGCTGGTGTGTGAGCTTGGAGAGTTACCTGTATCCTTGCTGGGCCAGCAGGAATACTGTTGTCAGCTTTAGTGCTGCATGGGGCTGTTTGCATTGCCAAAGATAGATGGCTTTCCAAAACTGTAATTTGAATAATGAACAGGAGGCAGGTAGTGAAATGGTGAATTTGAACTCCACTGGGGACCTGAAACATAAGGCATGCCAGTTTTATTCTGTATTCCATAAAAAGAATCTGGTAAAGGGGCCTGATTTGAATCTCCAGAGATGTTGTCCTGTTTATACTTTATTCACAACAGAAAAGATTCTAATTCCTGTACTGTGAGTGAAGTTAAACAACCTTGCTGAGAAGCTGAGATTCTTTCTCTTTGTGTTCTTATATCTGTGTTTTATTTCTTAGAGTTTTATGCCACAGCTTTACTGCTTTGCAGAGCACTAGTGATTGGTGATACATTTTCTGTAGGAACAGAATTGTTGTATCTGCCAGAGAAAAGCAGTTCAGGACGAATGCATAAGGATTCAATGCAAAAAATGTGGAAGGTTCCATATGGTAAGCTTTTTGCAAAAGGGAAATCAGTAATTAAAAATACAGCTGTTAAAAGCAGATTTATATTCAATGAAACTTCATTGAATTCATTGATCATTAGATCATTATTCAATGATAGTGCTACCTAAGATTTATCAAAGAGACACGTATCTCTCCATTTGCATACCAATTTCCAATTATGGCAGGACCTTGGATGTGCTTCCTAGGAAAGCAGAGTAAAAATGTTTTCCTGGGCGGCACAGGTGATCTGACACTGAACAGTCATATCCCTACACAGAGCTGTACAGGCTTTGAGCTTTTGAGTTACTCATTAACTGTGCTCTTGATGCCGTTCCTGTGAAGTGGTCACTGTCCAGCTTCCATGTTAGCCTGCTTTAGGAGGCAGTCCCACCCCTTTCTGCCTGTGTAAAGGGGAAGTGATGCTGGCCTGGGGCTGATGGTGCCTTGAATCTGTTGGGAAGTCTGTGTGTTGTGTTTCTAAATCTGGAGCAGTGGCATGTGCAGTATAGAAATTATTGCAGTGGTTTCTGCATTGTCAGCTGCAGCCTCACTGGGTTTGTTAGGTTCAAATATGAGCTCAATCCCTGGGAGACTATTCCCACAACATTCACTTTCCAATGCTCAGACTCGGGGAAGCTGTCTAGAATTTGGGTCACTTTTAAGTGAAATTAGTAAGTTCCACCCAGGGAACAATGTAAAAGTTCTTCCCAAATGGCAATGGTGTTATTAGACTTACTGATCTATAAGAAATTTTGTTGTTAATTTGTAACCGAATGGGGTAAAAAACAGAAAACTTGAATGTCTGAGTGAAGCTGAAGGAGGGTTGTTTTTTTGTTGGTTTGTTTTTTTTTCATTTTGTTTCTGGGCTTAGAAAGGAACGTAGTTGATTGAATTCACATCTGGTTGGCTGATTGTCTTCATGGAAAAACTCCAAATTCATTGTGAAGATTAGAGTAAGCATTTATGGGTTTTCAGGATTTTGAATGGAATTTGAAGTATTGTGTTTTCAAGCAGTGGACAAATCAGTTTTCTCATAGGTATTTGTTCATGTTCTAATTTTGGCATTTCTTTGTCTATTTTCTAATTTTAAAAATTGTTTTATGCTTCATGTTGTGTCTTGGGATTTCATAATGTACTTGCTCTTTTTGCAAAAATGCACACAAATTCGTTGAAGTTCCTCTTGACAAAAAGTTCTCATCTAAAAATTGTTGCCAAATTAGTTGGAACCAACATATTTATCAGAAATAAGCTGCTTGTTAATGAGAGTGGAATTTGAAAATCATAAAAATTGATGAGTGTGTTAATATGCACGATTTGCTTTAAAAGAGTACAAATACGCTTGCCTTATTTTCTTCATAATAATGGTTAACAAATGTATCTGAAAGAGGTCTTGTGAGCAAGATAAAGAAAAATTGGTTAGCCTGTGAAAAGTGCTTGCCAGCTAAAAATGTCTTTTCTCTCAAGCTTTATCAATCCCCTCTTTTACATTTAAGTTCATAAATTGCAAATTATGTGGGTTTGAGGGGCTTTTTGTCCAAATTCCTTTGGAATTTTAAATGTCCAGCATTGCAAAACTTCAGAGTTTTCTGTAGTTTTGGGTGGATGTTTTTGGCTCATTTCTCTACATCTTTACTCATATCTCTACATCTTTATTCATATCTATTTCCTATAAGTGTACTGTTTTCCAAGAAGGTGAGATACGGGAATCTCCTGCTAAACTCTTCTTCTTTTCTGTCTGAAAACTGATATTTTTCCTTGATTACAGTTATTTCAAAATATCACTTCACTTAGATTCCTGTGCTTTGTGTTTTAGATATTTGTTGTTTTAAAGTGTAAGACTGTGTAGAAGTTGCTGTCTGGTCCATACATCTCTCTGCTTATACAGTAACTAAAAATTGTGTTTGAACCTTGGTGCTGTTTTATGGAGGCAGACCAGTCAGGCTACATGATTTCATTTCAAAAACCAACCATTTGAGCTATCAGATTGATAAAAAATCATAAGTATCTTTATAAAACAAAACAGTTGTGTGTTAAGGATACATAAGAGTGGAATGCAGATATTACTAATGTTCTTAATTACTCATTTTGATAATTGTGGTGCAAATGGCACCCCAGTAAAATGATTGTGTGGTCATTTGTGAAGTTTTAAGCGGTTGGTTGAAGACATGTTGTTTATTCTGGCTAGAGAATCTCAGGATGAGGCAGGTTGGAAGGAACCACAGGGATCAGCTGGTGCAACCTCTTTGCTCAAGCAGGGTCATCCCAGAGCACATGGCATAGGATTGCATCCAGATGGTTTAGGAATTTCTCCATGAGGGAGACTCCACAACCCCTTTGGGTAACATGTCCCAGTGCTTGGTCACTGCACAGTAAAGAAGTTCTTCCTCATGTTCAGGTGGAACTTCTCATGGATCAGTTTCTGCCCATTGCCTCTTGTCGTATTAAAGAGAATAGATTTTAAAGATTTTTAAAAAACCTTTTAGATTGGAAGTACATTTCCTAAAGAGCCCTGACAACTTTCTGGCTTTGTTCAAACTATATTGTCTTTGGTTTCAGCAGGAACTTGAATATTGTCAACAGCTTGTTGCAAAACATCTGTAGACCTGAAATCTAAAGACTTAATTGCAAGAAAAACATTTTCTGCCACTGCCAATGGTTTTTGTGAGGAAGACTTGAGGAAGTTAAATTACTATATTACTTCTGGGGCTTTTCCCCTGAGTCCTCCATGCACATCATACAGTCATTGTATTAATTTCTCTAAAACGCTCTTTGTCAAAAGAGAGTCTTGTCAAAAGAGAAAAATGCTTATGATACTTTTGTTACAATATGTTAATCTAGAGACAGAGCTACCCCAAACAGTCACTCAGTGTGCTTTCTGGTTTCATTTTAATTTCCGCCCTGTGTTGAGAAAGAACATTTTCAGACTTGTTTATACCTTTAAGTGCTTCATAATAGGAGGATATCAATAGAATGATGCTGTGCTGAATTGATGACCAAGTCTATGTTGTTTGAATTCTCTGATGTTGATCTGGTGTCCCTAAAATGTTGTCACCATCAAGCTATCTTAATTGATGAAATGAACTTAAAATATCGTCTTTTAAAATTTTTATTTTCATTTTGCTTAGAAACTCAAGCAGATATCAACACAATTCATTTAGGTCATGTTTCCATATTTTTTCCTCACTATTCTGTGGGGATTATTCCAATAGAGGTAATCTGTTTGCATTATATTACCATATAAAGAGGGTGTTGAGGTGTGACTAATGCTGTAACCTTGTTCTAGAAATGGTTGTCATCACTTTGTCCTACAGTTCTCTCTTTAGCAGTGCATTTCCCCCCTGCCCCCCAAGATAAGTATTAGAAAGTCTTAACTTTGTATTTATTAGAATGACTTTTTGCTTCTCATACTGAAGCTTCTCATACTTTTTGCATACTCATGCTGAAGAAGTGAATCCCTTAGAGATGGTCAGGAATGGGATCATTCAAGATCCTGGGTAAATCTAGGTCATCATTTCCTACTGCAGCCTCTGATGTGTTGAAGGCCATTGTGAAAGGGTCTAAAGTTACTTTATTTTCTGTAAATTGTTGTTCCTGATGCAGGAGCAGTTCCCAAGAGTTGCTGTACTCTAGGCTCACATCATAGCATCTTTTTTTTTGAGATTTGACAATTTTAAGTCTGCAACAACTTTGCCAAATATCTATGACTGAGTTTTTCCATACTACTAATATTGCAAATGAAAACATTCTAAAAAGAATATCTGCTCAGCATTTCTGAGAATCTGGCCCTATGTCTGTAGTGTCCAGTTGTAGCAATTAGGGAATATCTGTAAGAATTGTCTTCTCAGCATTACACAGAAAACTGGTGGCAGGGGCACAGGGTGCTGATTGCCAAAGTAGCAGTTGATCACCTGTGTGGCTCATCAAACATATGCACTGTTTTACTATACAAACACGTCTCTTGATTTCTTTTCTGCTTATAATTGCCCACCCATACCTGTTTTCCTCCTTTCTTAGCAGCAATGAATCTTCTTTGTCGTGCTTGCATGCTCAGCACTGGAATTAGGAAACCACCTTTAAGTTTCAGCAGTGTCAGCTCTCAGGAAGAGCTTCAGTGACATAGAGGAAGCTTACACGTCAGTGTTTTCTATCCAAATCACTTCACCTCTTCTTTTATTAGATGATATGCACAGCTCTTCCCTGCTCCTTCACTTTTCTGAAGCTTGTTTTGCTTGCTTACAAGTACCACATTTACAGGTGCTGAGTTTGCAGGTAAAATTGGTTTGCTAGGCAACAAGGAATTGTCAAGTCATCTTTATATTCCATGTAGATTCCCCAATTGCTATAAAATGTTTCTAGTAAAATTATTAGCAAATGGATGGAGTCATTTGTTCAGGGAGTTGAGTCATTTTCCACTCCCAGATTTCTATTACTGGCAAGTAGTAGTATCAGTTTATACCCTATCTGGAGTTTGGAAAAGTTTCCAAATCAGTGTGGAAATATTGGATTTGAAACAGTTCCTTGGTTTTGTATGGCTTTCTGATATGCTGAAAGATGTAAAGTATGTAGCTGAACATCATCTTGTCTCCTTAAACTTGTTTTGAACTATAGTTGTGAAATATTAAAAAAAGAAGAAGAAGAAAAGGAGGGGAAGACACTTCTGATTCTGTAATGGTTTTAGAGAAGTGCAAGCCATTAGTGCAATTGAAAACAGTTCTTGTTGCGTTTAAGTAGTGCAGTAGGTCAATGACATTCTGCATGCAAAGTTGATTAGTGAAAATGTTAAGTAAAGGGGAAGTATTATGGTGCAACTTTTAAATGTATACTGAAGATATATATAATGTTACTTGAAGATTCATAGCTTTTTAATCCTAAGAATATTTGCATTAAATCACAAAGTGCATCACTAAATCTGCATTTCACTCATGAAATGTGTCTGGTAATTACACAGCTGTTAGCAAGTCCTGTGGTTTATAGGAACAAGGATATCATCCAGGCTTTCTGTTTAGCATTATTTTTTCCTTCTAGTAACTTGTTTTGCAAAATGTTGAGTTGCAAGCTGTCATTAATACTGGACACTTTTTAAAGGTGCCTAGATAACTCACAGTGTGAAAAGATGTATAATTTTATACATCATTTTCTCTCTCAGCTATAGAGTTTCTACTTCACTGTGGACAGAATGTAAACTGTTAGAAACTTGGAAGAGTGCAAGTCAGTGTAAAGATTCCCTTTTTTTTTTTTTGTTTCATTCTTAGTTTAAATCCTTTGAAAACCAAAGTAGCTACTTTTGCAAATTTCTCCTTTTCTACTCTAAGCAAGGCATTGTTCTTGATCTTTGTTTTCTGCTCTACTGTTTACTTTACCCTTCAGCTTGATTTGCTATCTTCATGGCTGGTGCTGAGCAGTTGGAAGCAAAAGGAGAAAATGGACAGTAGAATGATAGTTTTGAGGAACAAGTGGACTTAAAGAATATTAAGATTGGAAGAGCAATTCTAGTTTTAATTGTAACCACATTTATTGCTTGTCGTGCTTTAAACATCACTGTGTTTGGGGATGTAAATTAAATCATGTAGAAATAGATAGATTTTAGTTTAGAGAAAGAAGACCTGGGGGGTTTTTTTGTGTGTGTGTTGTAAGACATGAGCTGCTGACAATGCACTGGTAGCTGTGAATACACTATACACTATGCCACATTCTCAGTGCTGGAGTGTTTTGCTATGTTTTTACCTCCCAGGAAATTAAAGAATTAAGGAAAAGCCTTTAACAACGGAAATCAAAAATGTTAGTGAAGATCTGACTTATTTCACCCAAAAATATTAAGCAAGTGTTCTAAAAATATAAAAGCCTTAAATTAGCTGAGCAAAAATGCACATTACTTAATGCAGAGTCACCAGAGTAGTGGAGGAACACCCGGATTGTTCGAGTCCCATCCTGTCATTCCAGAAGTTGTAATCACTGTTATTACAGTTAGAGGGTGCGGTCAGCGCTTTAGGCACAAGGTCACGAGTCACACTTTGCTCTGCCAGTTTTATGGAGGTGGGTTTGCAGATGTGTACAGCTTTAGGCAGTTTAAATTGTACATAGTTTTGTTCTTAATATCTGTTGGAAGATCTGTGTCTAGTAATCTACAACTAAACAAGTACAAAATGTGATGGTGTTTGTTGCTTACTGTTAAAATTTTGTGTTTAGCAGATTTTCTGGTTTTCTTTCTGCAGCATACCAACTTCACTTTTACAAAATGGGAATTCTATTAAGGAATTGCTCATCTCTGAGACTCTTTGGGGTAGGATACTCAATTTATGCAAAGAAACATCAAATAAAATTCACAATAGTAGAGGGGAAAGATGACAATTCCCTCAAGACTGAGTTACAGCTACAGCACTGCTGTCACTTCATGCTTTTGGGGGAATGTTTTTTGGAATGGCAGCTTTCAGTGAGACAAAAAATCGAGATATGCCCATTTTAGGCACTCAAGACCTATCCATGCAAAAGTAGGAGTGTTATCCAATTTGTTTTCCTTAAATTTCTCTCTCAAGTAATGATATTTTTCCAGCAGCTTTCTTGTGAAATGTGTTAAAAACAGTTTTGAAATTCCTGAATTGAGGAAAGGGTTTCAACAAGGACATATTAGTTGCTCTTCGTAAATGGGATGCCACCAAAGTCTCTGATCAAAGTGAGCACTGTTGAAACTCAAGCTGAATTGAATTGGAAAAGGTAGTGAAAAGAGTTCTTGAGCTTTCCAAATGACTACAAAAGAAGACGATGAAAATTAAGACCTGTATCAAAAAATAGGTTATTCTTAAGTTTGAACAAGTGTAAGGGTTTGTGAAAGGGTAAGTAAATTTTTGATCTAGTTTTTAAAATCTTAGCATGGCTGTCCAAGAGATAACACAAGAAAGGGTTCTGCAATTGTAATTCTGTAATTGAAGCAAAGTAAGTTGCTGAGCAGGATTTTTAAGAGATTCAGTTCAAATTCTAGTGCTTTAGTTCCTCAGTATAGTGAAGAACTGATGTAATTATAATGTAAAAGAAAGATATTTATTAGAGGTTTTAAAGGAAATGGTACAAGATAAAGAAATTTTACTGTCAGAGGTAAGTGAAGAATGGATCAGAAAGATGTGAGTCACCAGTGACAGGATGAGTAGGTGGTCAGCTATGGCAGAAAATTACATTTTCTTGGATGCAGGTAGGAATATCAACTGAAAGACTGTGGATAATGACTGAAGTTTGGGTCTGCCACTCGTCTGTAAACATGTTTATATATCCAGTTCTTACTCTGAAGTGTTGATAGATCTTTGTACATTGCTGATTTCTTTGTATGAAAAGTAATGAAATAGATGACATGTCTTTGACCTTTTCTTTTTTCCCTAGTGTTGTTTTTTTTTCCTCACTGGTTTTGAACTGTAAGATGTATCAATCAGTTGGTGCATGAAGAGCAGGGGATGTCAGTTCTGGCAGCATGGAGAGAGCTGCTTCACAGCTTTGCTATTCCATGTGATACTTGATGGCAGCTTCTGTGACTGAGAGGTGCTGCTTAGCTGTGGTTTACAAATTAAGAACACCAGTCTGTGAGCTCTCCCATAACCTACAGTTTCAGAAAATGTTGTCTAGATCCTGGCAGAACTGTTCTTTCTGTTCCCTCTGCCTCTTTTTGTTCTGGTATTGTGGTATGTTTCTCTTTCCTGTATCCAGTGCTCATCCGCTTAAGTCACTTTTCTTCTGCTTCACTGTTTCATTAATTTTTTTTTTATATAAATGGACATATGGAGGAATGTTTTTAAAATGTGTCAGTTGTTCCATGGTAATACCAATGAAATATTTTCTGGTTTCATTATGAGAAACAGTGAGAAGAGAGTTCAGAATTTTGAGAATGTAGTAGATTGCGGTAGTTGCTTGGGGAAGGCTACAAACATTTTGAGTAGGCTCCTGTGTCAGCCAGTCTTTGTTTGCTGTAATGGATTCCTTTCCATATCTGCAGGGAACAGAGAATGAAACTAGGTCTTTAAAAATCACTGCACAGTAACAAGGAAGTCAATGTACTTGTGTGGCTTTCTTTTGAAAAATTGCTCCCCAGGTGAAGGACTTTGCATTTCCTTTGTTGAACTTGATGAGAACTTCTTTAAATGTGAATTGATTCTGGTCATTTTTTAAACATCACCTGCTAAAGGGCAATGGAGCTGCAATTCCTAAATGCCACAAGTCAAGTAGATGAGGTAGAAAACTGGCTTGACTGAACAGGAATCTTTTCTTGGAAATAAGGCAGAAAAAGGGAGGTGTGTGTCGAGTGGAAGCAAGGTTAGGTGACCTGGGAAGAATACAGTGGTGCTGCTTGCCACTGTAGGGAGAATCCTGTGGCCAAAGCTCAGCTGGAGTTGAAGCTCACCAGAACTGTGGGGGACAATAAAAAGAGTTTTAAAAAAGACATAACCAGCAATAGGCAGTGTGAAAATAACTGGCCCATTATAGGATGTGGATGATCACTGCAAACAGGGCCATAGACAAGGCAGAAGTGTTTAATGCATCCTTTGTCTTTGTCTTCAACAAGGATGACAGACCAAGGGAGGATAGTGAGGGGTCTGGGGGAGAAGCTGTGTGAAGAGTGGCTGAGGTCACTCGGTCCGTTCAGCCTGGAGGAGACTGAGGGGAGACCTCACTGCAGTTACAAATTCCTTGTGAGGGGAGGAGGCACTGATCTCTTCTCTGTGGTGACCAGCGACAGGACTTGAGGGAATGGCTTGAAGTTAATTCAGGGGAAGTTTAAGTTGGATATCAGGAAAAGGTTCTTCCCGCAGAAGGTGGTTGGGGGCTGGAACAGCTCCACAGGGCATCACTCACAGCACCAGCTTGACAGAGTTCAGGAGTGTTTGGAGGGTGCACTCAGGCACATGGTGGGACTCTTGGGGATGGTGCTGTGCAGGGCCAGGAGCTGGACTTGATGATCCTTGTGGATCCCTTCCAGCTCAGCATATTCTATGATTCTATGACATATTCAAGGATTGAGCTCAGTTTAAAAGAAATTAGCACATAGTTCTGGCTTTCTTTCTGTTCTGGGTGAAATGTAGTTTGCAAAATGAAGTGCAGTGGCTTTCTGACCACTTGCAGAAATGTGTAGGCCGGTGTTTATGACTTGAGCTTTACAGCAGTGTTTTCAAGCTGTAGCAGCTGAGATTTTTAAGGACATAGTATCCTAAGAAGCTGGGGGTTAAGGAGTACTCGGTGGTAGAAGAACAGTCTGTTGGTTCCTATTTTGGTGCAAATCTGTGCATAATCAAAAAATCATTATGGCAATCTACTCTGAGCTTATCTGTGTGGGCCAAAACCATTAGATAAAGTATCCACTACCTTCTATGCCTTCTTGTAAGAAAAAGAAGGAGTTTCTTAAGTCACGTGGTGTTGACTAGGAAAAATGGAAATAGCAGGAAATTTTTGTAATGGTTTACAGGGTCCTTGAATCCCTAAATACTCTGAAAGATTCCTTTTCTTCTGTGCTGCTGGAGGTTGTGCATAGGACACTGTTGTTTGCTGTTCAAGTGTCATAGTTCAACACATGTTTCCTGGTATGCAGCTGTTGAACGGGGAGGGGGATTTGCTTGTTTTTTGGTTCTTTTTTTTTCTAATGTAACCCGTACACACATTGTCAAAACTCATCTATTATTCTTTTCATGTTTGTCCAGTACTACATAGTTATTTTCAAATTTTCACTTAATATGTTTAGAGTTTACAGCGAATACTTTTCATATTATTTTTCTTTTGTATGATCTGTTTCATATTTGGGAAACTTCGGAATGTAGGAAACATTGATGCACCAGGAAATGTTGCTTGCAGTAGGGTATGTCTGCTCATCTTGTATCATTTCTCCTGAGACAAATGAATGACTGTGCTAATATTTGTAGGCATTTTTGCAGTTGTTGATGCTCAGACAAGACCATCATGTCCAAGATGTCATCGTCGGCACTTCCCCCGAGGTCGTCATCCTACCAACATCAACCATGTCTGAGTTCCAGCCTTCCTGATAAACCAAATTTTAGTTTTCCTGTGGCCTGCTAGCTTTTAGTGTTACTAAATTTTAATTTTAGTGTTACTGTGAGTGTATTGCTAAGCTATATGTTATTATTTATCTACTGAAATTTTACCAGGCATTTTCTGTTGTTTTAAAGCAAAGGCTTCAAACTTTTTGTGGCATTGCAGGTGTCAGTGTTGAACTTCTAATGCATTTTAGACCTTAAGTTTCAGTCTGCTTTCAAACTAGACGATAGCAGCAGTGATTTGCTTAGCTGTGGGTAATTTCAGACAGTTTCAGTTTTCTAGAGATGACTTTGCCAATATATTAATTTTTTTTTTTTTAGGTGAGGAGAAAGATAAAAAAAGCTAAAAGTGTTTCCTTGAACTAGTGTAGATTTTATTTTTAGTAGTTAAGAAAAATCCCAAATATTTTCAGGTGATTTTTATGTTGCCTGTATCATGTAAGAATAAGCAGTCATTCTTTTAAGAGAACATACTGTCCTTTTGGATAGCTGTATTTCATAAGTGATGTCCAAGGCAAAAGAGTGGGATTTTTTTTTCTTGTTTTACTTTTTATTTTTCCTGCAGATGGCTTCCTCTTGGGTATAATTTGGAATAAAATTCAGTATTGTTAAGTGTTTTGGCTCTTTATTTTATTCAAAGTATGTAAGACATTACAGATGCCTTGAAGTATTTCTATTTCCTCTGTATGCTTGTGGGACAATAGAAGGGAACCCCCCATGGTTGACTAGTGTTTCTATTTTTAATATAACTATACCACTGACATTTAATTAATTTATGGAAGTAAACATGTTAGTTATTAAATTTTTTCAATGAGATTGTGATATTTACAATGTAATTTTCTGTATAATAATTCCTATTATTCAATAGCCTCTTCTATTGTGTCATAATTATTTGGTAATAATTTGATATGTACAGTAATAACAATAATGTATTTTTCCCATCTCTTGTGCAATTTAGATGATAAAGACGTGGCTTCTATTTCTGTATTTTATGAGATGATCTTTAGTTGTTGATGTTCAGTAATGTTTAGTTTCAAGGAACAGTAAGAGCTGGCCAGATCCCTTTGAATATAAGTGGCTGGAATTATCCCACCAGTAAAGAAGTAAAGGGAAGGCCCTTTCTGGGCATTCTGTCCCTGCAGAGCACACTTCTCATGTAGCTGAAGTGCAGTGCTTATATTTTGTCTGCACTTGTTAACTCACCTGGGACAAAGGGGGAAATACATGCTTTTTCTGAACAGTGAAGTTACCAGCTTACATTTATCAATTGTCTTAATATGGCATTGTTTTAATTAATTACCAGTAAATGGTGTTTGTAAGCAGTAAACCATTTTGCAAATATAATTTGAACAATTATTTTGCATTAAATTATGAAGACAAGATAGAATTATCTAATCTCTACCAATCCACTTGAAAAATATTTATTCCTTCATATAAAATCCTACTCAAAACTTTCCAAGAACTAAATTTTATGATATGAAATGATATAATGTTTTGGATATGTTGCACTCAAGCAATGAAGTTTGCCTTCTTTTTAAAACATTTGAGTTTATTTTAAAAAACTTTGTCCCCCCTCTTTTTGGCTTCACAGAGCAGACCATATGTGATACATCAGTTTATTTAGTCTGACCAGAGTCTATTAACTAGCACCACTGATTTGTGATACATTGTCCAGCAATTCTGGTTATTCCAGCTAGTTTCAGTCACGTCCAATTTGATAGTGTTCTTGAGATTAGGATGAAACCAGAGCATCTCCTGAGTTTAAGGGAATTGATTACATTGATGATGCTAGCATGCCATACGCTGCAAAGGAAAACAAACAAGTAAAATAAGTCCCTGAATCCCTCTCAGCTTGATTTGGTAGAAAATTCCATCTCAGTCCTTAATTTGGCGTGCAGTTTATAGTCATGTAAGCAAGACAGGCCAGCCAGACTTCTCTGTGAGTACCTGCCAGCCCCATGAAATGCTGGATGGCTGCCTCTGGCTCTCTTGCAAAAACTCAGATGTCCAATTCAGGTGGAAATGCTGTCTAAATCGCTATGGTTGAATAGATGAAGCTCTGAAGTATGAGATCTTATTACGGTTGTATAATAATGTAAAGCTTCAAGTGTTACAAGCATGTTCAGCCCTGAAAGTTTTAAGAACAAGAGATTTCATATACAGATTTGCAGGTTCCACATTGGTCTGAACTGACTTGTGCCGACATACACGGACTAAATAATTTCTTCCAAAAGCTGTTAAATTTTACTTGAAAGACTCCAGCTCCAGCTGAGGGGAGCATAATGCTTGCTGTGATAACCTGGCTCTGTTTTCCATCCCCTTCACTGACTAGAGTATGAGATCTTATTTTGATATTTGAATTTTTATGAGAATGAATTCTGAACACTTATCTGAAATCCTCTTACTCGCAAACAGCAAGAGACTATTTCTTGTCTTATCTACAAATAACCACTCCATAATGTGTTTCTCAACTCTTCAACTCCAAAAGCTGAGCTCTTTTAAACTCATGGTATGACACTTGTTTTCCAGCCTGAGTGTTGGGACATTTTTTGTCTTACTTGGAAAATTCTCTTTTGTATGCTCTGTACCATGTTCCAAAGTGATTTTTTTTTTGGCAGTTCTGTGTCTGCCCAGTTAGGACACATGGGACAGGATGAGGCTTTTTAGCTGGGAGCAGGGTTGGGTAATGCGTCTTCAGTAGAGGTGACTTCACTGATGTGTGTCTCTGGTAACAAAGATGGGTTATCTTTTCCAGTCCCTGAGCAGGCTTGTCTTTAATCTGTGGAATGTGTTTTAAAAATATAATTACCACAAAGCATCAAATCACTTTTAAGAAAGAAAAAAATACATCCAGGTATATTTATGTGGTTATGATTGTATTTATTAGCTGCATTGTATTGCTATTACCCTACTTCTGTTTTTTACAGATACAAGATTCTGTTTGTATCTTGATTTTGGCTCTGATACAGCTTTAAATTACCTTCTATTAATTTACCTGAGTTGACTGTTGTGCTGAACTAGTCTGTAATTACCTATTGACATTCTTCTTTACCTTTTTAAAGCATAAAAATTATGTCTTTGGTGTCTGGGCCTCTGGGAATTCCTCCTTTTGGAATAGTGAGTTTAGTGGTGAAGAACGCCTCACTTCTTTTTTGCTGTATGCAAGTTACTTGAGCCAGTTTACTTGAAAATACTTACTTTTATCAGAGGTGCTCACATTCTCACTTCTAATTTTTCTTTTTTTGTTCCAGTAACATCTTGCGACATAAGTCTCCTCCCCCATAAAAACTTGTGATGGCTCTGTTTTACTTGCCACATGGTGGAGAACAGAGAACGTGCAAGCTGCAGTCCTGTGGTGATTGTGCAAAACTCCAGTTTAGTGTGTTGTCCAAACATGGAGTACACTGGAGAGCTGCCAGGAAGGAGGAAAAATGGCTACCATGATTAGATAGAAACTTAGAAGCACAAACTTCCTCAGTGCCAAACCTCTCTCAAGCTTCATTCTGAAGAGTTTTGCAATCTCGTAGTGCGGAAACTGCTAAATTTAGCAAGCCTACCTGGAGGAAATAGTCTCTTGCTCAAAGCAGCTGTTTCCTGGCATGCCAGCTATGCACATAGAAGCATCTGCGGTGGCACAAAGCCTTTGTGTTTACAGTGGGGCTTTTGACAGACATGCTCTCTTACCACAACTGTGAGGGATATCCTGTAGTGCAGGCCAGCACTAATGCCCACTGGTTATATGACAATATATAGTACAAGCGCCAGTGTTGTGGGAAGAGAGGATAAGTATGTCTCATGTCATTGATCCCAGTTTTCTGCACAGGAAACTGAAACTCAGTGGAAAGCACCAAACTTTTCAGCTGTCTTTTCATGCTACATATTTTACTGTGTTCCTGGTGAGAACACTGACAGGAAATACATTCCATATTTTTCTTAATTATCACTGTGGAAATGTAGAATTCAGTAGTAGCAGCCAGTGTACAGAACTTCATTGGTGGGACATGTTCATATTGCAATCCAGTTGTTTGGCATTTTTTAATTTTAGCTCCCAGCCTAGTCTTTCACTTATATAAGGTTTTTCTCTGTGAGATTTTTAGTCACATTTAATTTTTCTATGTTTATGTACTTGGTTGTCTGTTTCCTTGTAGAAACTCACACCTGCAAAAGGGGAAATCAATTGTGACCTTAAGTGGGAAACAATAATATGACTTATATAAGAAATATTGTTAAATTCCCAAAATTAACAGACCAGCAATGTATTGCCCTTTCTATAGTTTCCTTTGTTTATTTTTAATTTAACTTCTCCTGACCGAGACAAGGTTTTGGTGCAGGGAGCTATTGTAGTTCTGTCTGTCCTTGGCATTTCTGTGGATCTGAGGCTGATGGGTGAGCAGGCAGTGTCAGGTGTGGTGCTGCTGGGAATGGTGCATGGGACGAGGTGGAGGTATTAGGATGCAAGCCTGGGAGCACTCTCCCTTCAGACCTTCTACCTCTGACATGGCTACAGGGCTTCTGCTGGGCTAGGCAAGTGCCAAACCATTTAAAATTCCCCAGTTGCATCACGAAGGGATATATTTCAAAAATAAATTGGTTATCACTTTGCACTGAGCACTTTTTTTTCAGTTTTAGGTATGTATTACCCTTTTTGTGGTTTACTCTACAAGTGTATGTTCCAGCTGAATTTCTGCTATTTTAAGAGCAAATTCTGACATCTGAATAATTTGCCTGTTTCAAGATTTCCTGTTCTGTATTCTGTCGTCTTGAGGCTGTTGGCATCTCTCTTGAATCTCTCATGTCTATTTTGCTGCAGCAGTCCCAGGCCTCTCAGTCCTTGGGCCTCTGTCATGTCACATCAATGTTCTTTCCGGTGTACACTGCACTACCACCTGCTTATACACAGTGCCCCCAACACCCACGTGCTTTTTATGAGTGTTGAGACTTGAACCTATCTCTGGCATATATATTCTAAGGAGTTACAAGGTGGTGGATACAAAAATCCTAACATATATTAGCACAAGGCTGTTTGTGCTTTTTTTGCGATTGCTAACAGACTATCTCCAAACTGTAATGTGGTATTAACAGTGTGGTTTAATATCTGATTGTGCAGGTGTGAGCGATAAAAATGAGATAATGAGGAATTCGTGTATTATGGTAGTATTTTATAGACCATTGGCCTGAGTTGTCTGGGGTAGTATTAATCATTAACATAAATCAAAGTTTATGTTTGTGTAAATAGCTTATTGTGTGCCAGTTGTAATTGTTGAGTGATGTATATTAATTACCCTGCTATTTTTTTTTGGACATTCAATCAATGCAATAATTGTACATGCTGTATGTATTTTAAAGCTAGTTTATAATTTATCTAGTAAATGAGCTGGGAAGTCACTGAAGATCGGGAAACATTTATGGCTGCTGTTGTAACACAGTGCTACTACTGCCAAAAGAGAAAAAGAAAGAAGGAAGGAGAGAGAGAAAAAGAAGAAAAAGAGTGCATTAGGCAAGGTTAATATTTCATGCTTCATTGATAATTGTGCATAAACTGCTCAGTTGTGTTTCTAAATGGAAACTGTATTTCTAGGTTTGTCTACCTCAGATGACTACTGATTTTTTTAAAAAGTCAGAGATCATTAAAAACAGGAATAAAACCAAGCCCCAAAACAAACAAACAAAACAAACAAAAAACAACAACAACAACACTTCCCAAATGAATTAACAATTCTTATAGTGTCACTAACTATTCTTATAGTGCATTTTCAAAACCACTCCTGAAAAATGGTTGTTGAAAAGGTTAAGAGGGGAGGGACACAGATGCTTCTTTATCTACTCTGTGATGAAAATTAAAACACAAGCATTAAATATGAGGGATCAGTTTCTTTGGTAGTGTTATCCTTCTATAGTCCTCCTTTAAGTATTCTAAATATCAGAAATTCTCCTTCTATACTGTCTTTGTGTCTGTAACAAAATACAGTGCATCGCTAGGACTGTATTATTCTGTATTCACTAACCTGTGACTGAAGTATAAATTGCTAAAGTCGTGTGCTTGAATTTATTGCTGCATTGTAATTGTCTTTTCTGCATTCGTGTTGAACAATTATTTCCAGACTTGTCTTATTCCTTTGACCAGTGGTACCATTAGTAGCAATTACTGCTGACCAGCAAGGATTGCTTTGTAAGAGAAATTCTGAGGGCAAGCCCTGTGTTCCTGAATTTCAGTTGCAAGACCCAAGTTTAAATTTATGACTTCTTAACTCTTTGATGAAATGTAAAATGTATGTTTAAAAAAATGTATCTAAAATTCACTGCTGTAAAGTAAGTTGTTCAGACACCTAATGGATGCATATTTGGGTTGCCATACTGATGTACATCTGAGAATTCCTGATTGTTGTCCTCAACTGTCTTGCTCACTTTACCTGAGGTAGCCCAGAGCACAGTGTTGCATTTTACTGTCGGTGGGTGTGGTAAGAAAAGATTCTGGGTCCAAGGGTCTCAGAATTTTTAAATTTCCATAAGATTATCTTGATAACACTTGGTTAAAAACAGCAGGATGTTTAAATAGGTTAAAAAAATTAAAAATTATTTGCACAAGCCTGCCAATTACACATTCTTACTAAACTTCATTAGAATGAAGATGTTGGAAGTTTGTTTTGTGAAGAAAACTCCATTCAATGCCATTATTAATCCTGTACTATTTCTGATATAAAGGCATTTCTGAAATAAAGGCATTAGCTTGTAGTACTTACTCATAAATCACCATTTCTGTAGTCTAGTCTGGCTTTGTTCAGAAATGTCAGAAGAGTATTTGACAGATTGTTGTTGTTGTTGTTACTGTTTTAAATAAGCCACTGGAATGGCGATACTAAATGTTCTGAAAACGCAAGAAGAAACTGTTTTCTCAGTGGCTGTAGTTTTCTTTCTAAAAGCCAAGTCAGGGTTTTTTTTTTTTTTTTTTTTTTTCAGAAGACAAACTAGGAGTACAGTTGCTGCACAAATGCTTTTTACAAATTTGAGTTTTAATTGTAGCAGCTTATTGAGGAAAGGTGTTTTAAATTACACAATGTTATGAGGTTTAAAAAGGCGAAGCAATGAACTTGAAACTGATTTTTTCTCAAGTGCATGTGTAGATGTGCACCCACAATTATATATTTACTGGTGTGTGGGGGAGGTTATGCTTGATAAATTTCAGTAACAGACTTCTCCGTCTTTGACTTTGGAGGATGAATTTACTGGTTTTAACTGAGGTGTTCCCACATATTTTAAGTTTTCTTGCTTTGTGGAACTTTGCTGCAGGGTCTCTGTGACAAGCTTGAGCACCTGGTTGTAGAGAATGACTTTAATCTGCAGCTCCAATTAGAGAATACCTTGTCTGTCACTTGTGCAGGATTAGTGCCATTGAGAGATCTTTCTGCAACTTTCAGCCTTAGGAAGCTCAAGAATGTGGTTGAGGATCTTTCCTCTGAGGGGAGGTGTTTCTCAGTGTCTGTTTTTACATGGCTTTAAGTTTTTGAGTGAGGAGCTGAGGTGGAAATGTGCTCAGTACCTGGGCAGAGTCTGTCCCAGGCAAAGAAGGAAGGATTATTCACCAATAATATGTGTAATTCACAGGCTGCACAGTTCACAGGTGCCACAAGGTGATTGTGTAAAAGTTCCTCTTGGAGAACACCGCATTTCAGTTTGTTCCAAGGTAGAAATGAAAAAAAAAGGCCTTTATTTTTCTATTTCTTTAGAGCTCTAGGATTAAAAGCTATTGTTTTCTTTGTGAGTGAGTTTAATTGTTTACAGTTGATCACCAGCATATTCTGTAACACTGGAAATGGGTTTTTACCTGAAAATAGAGTCCACTTTAAGTGCCCTGGTTTTATTTTAGACCAGGATAAAGGTAAATAAAAATATCTTGTTTCTTAGATACAAGATATTGAAAGGCAGGGAGCTGTTACCAAATTCAGTCTATATTTTGTGTTCTGTTTACATCCAGGGATATCCAAAAGCTCCAAATGTTTCTTCATATTTACAGCTTCATAACATTGCTTTTTTTATCATGCCAGTGAGTATTGTAATTGTTTTGTTTTAAGTAGAGGCATGCATCTGAGAAAGAAAATTCCCTTTGCCAAAATTCCATACATAAGTGAACAGAGAAATGGTGAAATACTCAGCAGCTGGTGCTAGGTCATGCAAGTCCAGATGGAACAAACTTCCTTCACATAATGTCCAGAACATGGTTCTTTATTTTTAGGGAGGTTTGCAGGAAAGATGATGATGACACATGTTAAGAATAAAGTACAGTTACTTGAATAGTAGGAGCCTACAGACACAGGCTTAATAAAATGAGATTTTGTGCCCAGAGTGATTCAAAGGAGAATTCAATGTTTGGTGAAAGAGTTGAATTAGAAAGGAAAGTGGATATCTCTGTCAGAGGTTTTAAATTTAAAATCATTTTGGGATCTCTTAACTCAAGTCTTATCAGTGGAGTTCAAGTGTTTTCTATTTTATGTGCATCTTAGATAGCTTTGGATTTTATTTGATGAGGAACAAGTGTGCAAATGTATTTTGAAGAAAAAAAGCAGTCTGAGAATCTATCTTTAATTATTCAAGTGCAGGATTCTGTAATGGTATGTCATAGACCTTCTCTACTGTTCTGTGTAAATCCTTCACAAAATGCTTTCAAAGCATGACTTGCAAAGAATGTTTCCTGTTGTAAACTTTCTGAACAAGCTTTTTCCCCGTCCGCCTCGGTCGTGCCATCAGAGGTGGTGGATTTCTGATGAAAAGCTGACCAGATCATTGATATAGAAAACAATGTAAAGTGCAGAGAGAGCAGTCTGTGGCTACACGGACCTAACTAGAATATTGGTTTGAGTTTTTGTTGTGGACTTGGTTGTGCTTGGGCTGCAAGCCCAGAAGAAAATGATTAATTTCTAATGTGCAGTTCAGCAGCTGGGTCATTTCTGATCAAATTTCTGAGGTACAGATTTTATAGTTTTGCCATGGTAAGGATACTAAGGACTAAAATTTTTCCTTAATGAAACTTGAATACTTATAATTACTGTTCATTATCATGATAATATTTAATCTTCATATTCACAGTAATCAACAAGCTTTCTTCCTAAGAATTCTAAATCCTGCAGTGCTTTAATAGAAATTGTGACAATTTCAACATTTTTTTCAATTTTTCAACAGACTTTAAAGTGCTCCTTGAGGAATTTGTCATGGCCTCAAACCACTGGGTGTTCAAGCCTACCTTTGGATAAACTCCAGCATATCAATGTCCTTTTTCCAATGAGGACACTCAGGAGGCTCTACTCCATAACTTGTCCTGTCCCATTCAGGATGTCCTAGGATTCTGGACACCAAAGCTGTATGCAGTATATCTAGGGGATATGCTGATTTCTGTAAATGATGTGCTTTAATAGAGAGGGACAAGGCAGGTAGCAGCAGTACAGCTGTGGCTGTAGGTTAGAGAGGGGGAACAAATTTATGAATCAAACAAAGATGACGTGTTTAGCTCATAAAAATTGGAAGAAAGAAATGTCACTTTTAAACACTGATTAAGCATGTCTAGACTTTAGCAAGAAGGCTTGTGGTAATGACATACAAATTTTTTGAAGATAACAAACTCAGTTACAGTGGTTTAAAATGCCATGCATAATTTTTAAATCGATCTAATTTCTTGTTTAGTCTGAAAGCATTTGTGGGAACAATTAAAAGTTCTTTGCTTCAGTGGGCACCTGCAGTTTCAAACAACATGTACAGTGTAATTTCAGCACCTGCAGTGTAAGATGTGTTGCATATTCTTCAGTGAAATTTCTGCATATCCGCAGCAAATTTTAGAAGGCAATCGGTTGTAATATGGAGTATGTTTGAAGCACTCACCCAGCACTAAGGGCTTATTCTTATAAATTGTAAGTTGGACAATCTGCTTCATTCTTATTTTCACTGTCTTTGATAGAAGTTGTAGTCTGCTTCCAAGAATTCTGGCAAATAAGTGAAACAATATGGAAGTGTGTTGGTTCCTAAACTTCTGGGGTTTTTCTTGTTTACTGGAGCAGCCACATGACCTTTGGATTATATTCACAGTGATGCTTTTGTCTGTTTTGGTGAAGCATCTGGTTTGGTAAGGAAACATTTTCCTGGTTTTAGTAGCGAGAGAGTGCTGGTAATTATACTGGAGGGTAACTTCTCTTTATACTAATTTGGAAAATTCCTCTCAATGTTGCTTGCATTTCAAATATTGTGCTAATATTTATTACCTTATTTTAAGGAAACTGAGAATCAGTCATTGTTTGATCTTTTGGAGGAGACTGTTGTCTTTATCCTCAATCTCTTTATTTATAAATTCCTTCTCGTTTATTTGAAAACAGACTCTCTGTGTAGCCAGTGGATGTACTACTTCAGCTGTTTTCCTCAGCAATCACTAATTGTTGTTTTCTAGTAAAATAGTTAAATCTAGAAAGCATGTTTTATACACAAAATCACTTTGAAACTGGGGAGAAGTTTCACCTGTGACATGAGTAGGTTTTAAACATGCATAGATTGAGAGATTGCTATTTACAGCAGCCTGCCTAGATCCTAAGTCTCCTCTCGTAGTGAGAAGTTGACCTTTTGGGTTTCCCTTTGCATTTCCCAGTTTACAGGGCAGATATTGGTATAAATTTTATACAGACCTTAAGAAGCCTGAGCTGCATGAACAGCCTTAATTTGATCTACATTGTATGAGTAATTTGATTTTAATGGCCTGTCGTGGAAAGGTTTTATTTATTATTAGGCTCTTGCTGCATTCTTTGCATTTTGGCTTATATTTGTTGAGCAAAAGGCAATTCAGTTTTGGGGGTTATCTTGTTGTACTGTGGATTCCAGGCTTCATTTATTACGCAGACATCCCTCAAATTCTGCAATTCAATGAGAACTCTTAATGATTTTTTATTGTCAAACTTTTAAATGATGTTTTTGTTATAATGTCTGTATATATTGACCATATTACATTATCTTTATAGCAGTCCTGCAAGATTAATAGCAGTATCTTCTTATTTTTAACTGACATGGGATGAAAAACAAAAGGAGATTAGGGCAGTTTTATCAAAAACATGGTCAAATACTGGATGCTTAACTTGGAATGACTAGGATGTCTTTTCACAGAATACTTTTTGATGTTCAGAGCAGTTATTCTCAGATGTAGAAGGGAGTACTTAGCACTTCTAAGGATACACAGTCACAAGTGTTAAGCTGACTATCTAGAATTTGAAGAATGTAACACGAGAAGACTTTGGTTTTGAAGATTTTCTCAGGATCATAAAAGAAACTCTTGTCAGAGGCAGAGTTTTAACTGCTGTTCACCTAAGACTACCCAGGTTTTATTGTAGAGATTATAAAGATGAATTTGTAGAAAATGTTTGTTTAACACTTACTCTTCATGCTCTTTCAGTCTTTAACATCTGTCTAGAGGAATGAAGCAATTCTGGAAACTTGATATTTTGACCGATCTGTTTGGTTCTTTTGGTATCTGCATTGTTTAACAATTCTAGGAATTTATTGTGGGTTTTTATTATTGTTATTACTCTTAATACATACTGGAGTTATTGCTTTGTTTGTCTGAATTCTAGGTTTATAATTTTGCTGTTAAAAATGGACTTGTGGTTTTTTTGTGGGGGTGACTTTAGCCTTCAGTAGAAGAAAGGAGGGGATACAGTATTCCATAAAGGCCATCTCAGGTATCCTCAGCAAACTGATCCCTGAATTTCTGCGCACTCTTGCATTAGAGAGTAATAATTTTAAAAGGAAAAAAAATCCTCACAATTTCCACTTTGCTGTTGAGCTTTAGTTCTCTGCTGCTTGTGCATGTAAAATTTCAAATGTTTACAATGAAGTTTACAGAAGTAATCAATAAATAGCTGAAAAATATTGTTCTAAAATATTTTTTAGGAGTGAGTTTTGAAGAATTTTGCAAGTAGGTGCAAGTGATATATATCTATGTTTGATTAGATAAATTATTGTTGAAATAAGTGAAGAAATTAAACATGTTGAGCTATTTTAAGACACAAGAATTTTAGCTTCATATTCTCACCTTTTATCCAAATGAAATCTGCTTCATGTGTCAATTTATGTGTGTTATTACCTGTTCAACACTGTGAAGATGCACTTGAATACTGACTGTATTTAAAGGAATACATTTTCTTTTCACAGTGTTTATTCTCTCCCTTGATGTTTATAGAGCTAAATTTATCTCAGTCTTACCAAGTTTAAGATGTATTGGGTTTTCCCCATTTTCTTCAAATTTTGCAACCCTGTATTATGTTCACTTTAAACAAAATAATCCTTGATAATGTTGAAATATTTTTCATATTTTCTGAAAGCAATTGGTGTCACTTCTTACCTGTGTCTGTCTGTTTGCTCCCTTAGTTTTGCCAGCCTGGAGGATGGCAGCTTTCAAAAGAGAGGAAACAGCCAACGTTCTTCATGGTGGTTTTGACTGACATAGACTCAGAGAGGCACTACTGCTCCTGCCTAACTTTCTATGAAGCAGAGATTAACCTGCAGGTAAAAGATTTACAGTAAGAAACAAAAAGGCAGGAAGAAGTGCCTACAAATGATAGATCAGTGTTACAGAGGGTAACTTGAGAAAATATTTTGCTGTTCCTGCCCAGGGTGCATTTTTCTGTCCTACAGAAATCCATGTATTTTTGCGAAAGGTGAGCTTGATGTACTTTTTTGTTTATTTGGAGTTTTCATCTGCTTTGAAACAACCAAACAATGAAAACCAGACAAAAAGCACGTAATAGAATTTCTTTTTCTCCACCACATTTTTCTTTTCAAATGGGATAAGCAATATGGTGTTCCTTTCATTTCCTTTTGTGTTTGTCATAGCATGGATGAGTCTCAGCCTTGTTCTAGGATAAGGTTTATTAACTTCTGCTCCCTCTGCTGGCCTGCTCTGTCAGAACAAATAGGCACTAGGATGCTGTAATGTATATCCACAATTCTGTAAGTGCATTTATTGGCAAGATTTTAAAAACTGATGGAATATTTATTCAGTTTTTACTTGGGTCAGATTTGAGGTGTCAGCTACTTGGCACTGTTTGTTTTTAAACATGTATTTAATTGCTTTTTGGCAACCTCAGTCTTTCAAAAATAGACATTTTATTTCCCATTTGATGTAAAGTGCTTCACAGAATATCTGTTGTGACTTAATACATGAAATCTTTAGAATTTAGAACCTAGGGACAATCTAATCCAATCTGTAATTGCAGACTGCTATTGTTATGTTTTGAAATATCTTCTTTCCTACATGAAAATTAAAAAATAAAACCTTGGCACTAAGTATAATGGAATTAGTTAAGCTTAAATAAATAGCTGAGTAAAGTAATTTCTTGATCTTTTAGTGAAGAACTGTATCATTATTGATTCTTTTAAGGAAATGTTTTTAATAATCCAAGAGTACTCTGTTCATTAATACTGGAGTTGAAAGGTTACCCTGTTTGTAGAATAATTGAAAGATGTGTTGTAGTAATAAGAATAACGGTATGTGTTTTTCTGGGCACAGTTGTAAGCATGAGAATAATAGTTATTTCATTAGTGCTACAGTTTAGTTGGATGTTTTTCCATACTTTTAGGAGATTTGAACGCAGAAATATACCCCAATATTAGATGTATTTTAGTCTTAAACTTTAGTGTAGATCAACAGACACATTCCTCTTAAAACTTTAATGTCTGTCATATTTCCTTCATTTTATAAGTGGAGAGTGAAACATTCTATAGTAATTCTTTCCCAGCTGATAAAAATTTACAATGGCTAACTCTTCTTCCACTCCATGTATTTCATAACATAAAGTAAATTTAGCAAACTTGTTATTTATCCTGTGGTTTTTAGCAGCTGCTTTTGATTCCCTATCCCTATCTTTGAAGTAATGCTCATCACAAAACATCCAGTATTAACTAAAAGGGTTTTTTTTCTTATATTGCCTAAGTATTAATACAAAATAACCCAAAGTAAAACAACAATAAAAAAACTGAGTGCAGCAGGATGTTGGTTCTTATAATGCCATTCCTGGCTGTGTTGTAAAGAATGCATGTTTTTCAGATGAACTTGCTGTGGTGAAATTTATTCTATGACTGCATTGTTTATAGCAAAACTTCCTGTTTCTTTCTGAAACCCAAAGAGAATAATTGAACGTGCCCTGTTACATGGTCATTAGACAAGAATTCAGCATGTGTACAATCTGTAATGAAACCTAAGCTCACAGAGCATTGGGTTATGACAATAATATTGATTTAACCATTCAGATACATGCATAATTGAACAGTCTGTGAAACATAGTGCCCAGGACTTGAAATTAAATCTAGACAGAACTTTGCACAGATAAATACAGTTCAAATTTTCCTTAACTGAATTATATAACTTACTGAGGCAAAAGAAAGATTAAATTTCAAAAAAAAACCCAAAAACCACAAAACCACTTTTTTCCCAGTAGCCTTCATCAGGTAAACCTTGCTGATACATGAGACTGGTCAGAATTCAGCCAGAGCAGCAGATGAGGTGTTTGCCTTGGCAGAATCATCTTCACAAAAAAAAAAAAAAGTCAACAACTTGCAAGTTTCTGTGGTTAATTAAACTGTGAATTGAAAACAAACTAATTTGTCAGCCTGTGAATGCTATGAGAGAACCATCAAACCTTTTTGGAGCCTTCTGCATAATACAACAAACCCTTTAGACACAGTTGAGTTCAAGAAGACTCAAGGGAAGACTCAAGTCAAGAAGACTTCTATTGTTTTGGTTCTCTTCATCCCTGCTTCAGTTGTTTGTTACAGGATCATTTGTAAATAACTGCTACCAGAAGTGTAAGGAGTTTATACCTACATAGTATACCTAAGTGTACCATGCTAACCTAAGATTAATATAGGAACTGTAAAAACTACACAGTCTGCAGGAAAAAAGTATCCTCCCTGCTATCTCCGAAAGCCCTGGATTCAGTTTAGTTTTTTTGGCAGTTGCATGTCATAACAAGTTATCCAGAGAAAAGCACAGGCTATAGTAATGAATCAGCTGATGGCCTATTTTCAGCTTCTTACTCCGGACAGAAAATAGGATGCTGTTTTCTTTGCTGGCATCTAGGAATCATCCTTTGCATTGTTGCAGTTCTGACTGACCCAGAATTTATTACCTGCATGCAATCAAACTGCTGGTCAGTTTGATTAGCAATCAGCTTTCAAAAATGTGTGACAATATACAGAAAGATTGTTTTTAACTTCAGTTTGATTAATATTCCATATCTGTAGGCCATGAGTAAGATGAACACACTCCATTAAACAGGGGAATGGAATTCACTTGATGCTATGTGATTTCAGGTGATACAGCTTTGCCACTGGGTCCTTCATTAATTGTTCTGGTTTTGGATGCTAGTCTCATTTATTTGTCCCAGTAAAGTCTGCTAAAGCTAAATAAGGATATGTTCCTCGTCTGGGTTTAAAATGAAACATTAGAAAGTTTGACCTTAACAGCAGAATAATTTGGATTGAGGGTATACACTACTAGAGACAGTTCAATTAAAAGTGATAAAGCTGCTGTCATTTAGAGGCATCCTGAGTATGTTGCAGAACAGTTCTATGTGCAAGGTTTCTCTCCCAGCTCAAGTTCCTACATGAGTGTAAACAAATCTGAGATACTGTGCTGGTTTCTTCTTCCAGCTTCTTGTGTTTCCAGCACATGCTTGGCTTTATCCACATTTCTGTCTGGCTTAAGGTGCAATTTAGATAGTCTAGCAAACAGAGCTGGATGCCTCATTCACTTCCATGTATCTGCAGGAATTAGGAGGAGGAGAGTAAGTCAAAACATCTCTATTTCCATCCTCTCACAGTGCCTTGAAAGTTGGTTGGTTTTTTTAGAGGGGCTGGGAGGATATGGAGGTGTGTGATGTCCCATTGCTGTATTTTGATTGCGTCTGTGGACTTCAAACCTCATAGGTTTGAAATCCACTTGAAATGTCACCGATTTGGAAAAACCTTGTCCTATCAACCAAAAAAAAAAAAGTCAAAAAAGTCTGCTTAGTTTACTTTTTTGGCAGCTGAAACCAGAAGCTGTTGAGCAGCCAAAAGGGGGTTCAGAAGAATTGTGACTTATATCTACAGAATTCACCTGTAAAACTCAGTTTCTCTATGTTTGTAGCTTTATTAGTCACCTAAAAAAAGAGTATATATTTGTGTACATATACATGCATACGTTAATATGTTTAGTTCTTTGTGGTGCATGCAGTTTGCTAAAATGAGGTTTTTATTTCTAACAGCAAGTTCTGCATGTTACCACTTAGCAGACAAGGACTTGATTTAATACTTTTGACTCAGCAGATACTTCTAGTGACCTCAGTTGTGCTTCTTACCAGTTACATAGTCAGAATTTATATTAACAATGTTTGGAAGAGCACCACAGATAGAATCTTTTTTAAAAAATGTTGACTTGGATAATTTAGGAACATAGTAGTCAATTTGTACATTGCTTTGCACTTGGAAAGAAATTTGCCCTCTCTTCCCAGCTCCACCATCAACAAATTAGAGGACGATTTATGCCAGCAGTTGAGCCTGTGCAACTGCATTTCTTGCATTGCAGAAAATCTTGTCAGTGAGATCAGCACAACACCACAAACATTTGTTTATAACAATCTTATTACAAGATTCTTTCTTGTGTGTTGTCTCAAGTGTATATGTGTTAA
Source organism: Prinia subflava (assembly GCF_021018805.1). NCBI lineage: Eukaryota > Metazoa > Chordata > Aves > Passeriformes > Cisticolidae > Prinia > Prinia subflava. Next base: position 11,465,882 of record NC_086251.1, read on the forward strand.
AACATTGTGATCACAAATATAGGATTAAATGGATCACTCTGGAAGATGGACATAAGTAATAATTCACAGCTTTCCTGTTTCCTGCCATTCATGTTCTCTTCCTCTCTCTGCCCTCCCCTGCAAAAAGAGGAAAAAGAACTTGGAAAAGTACCAAACCATAAAGTGGCAGATTCACAATGTTCACAGATATTTCCTGAGTCAAGGGAAAAACTGCCAACAAAATGATTGTGCTTCATAAAGTTACAATTTTTCAACTTGGACTGGAGAGTTAGTGATCCTGATGTGTTAAAGCATATGCTACTTGATGAGTCACTGATGTTTGGGTTTTACCAGAGGGTGAGAACACTTGGTTCAGTTGTACCTGTTTTGTGTGGGAAATCTGAGCCCCCTTTGGGTATTAGATGAGCATGCTCTTCCTAAAATGAAGTTTAATAATTTTTTTGTTAGTATCCCAAATGCTATTTTTTTTATTCTGAAAGTTTCTTCATATATTTAGTGCCCCAAAGCACTTTGTTACACTTTGTGTAACTCCCCCCCCAACTTTTAGAAGTAATGTTTAGTATGTTGCATCATTATCTCTTTGAATCTACTGAAAAATGGCTGTTGTGACATTGTATAGAGATTTAGTAATGCCTTATTTCCTTTCTATTCTGGTGTGAAGGCCAGGTTGCAGATAATTTTGTTTATAAGAAATAGACTCATATTTTAATGTCATTTTATACATTTAAGGTTCTCTTTAGACCAGAATTCAAAGTTGAGAACAGTTGTACAGAGGAAATCATATTTCCATCTTAATAACTCTGGCAATAATTTCTCCTGCCCTGTTCATCCCCTGGCTTGCGCATTTGCGCACACATCCCCAAGCTGAACTGAGGCTTTTGCAGGGTACAAAAACTTGTGTTGGGTAAAGGTCACCTTGTCCTCTTAACTCCTGTGTTGTTGAACAGAGGCCCCAAGTTAGCTCACAGGACAAGGAGATGCTATCTTTTAAGCAGAGGAATTTCTTTGTCAGTAGAGATCAGCTTCAGCTGACTTTCAAGCAGTAGTATAATACTAATTCAGCAATTCACTGGGAGCCTTTTCAATGCATTTCCCCATATGCAGTTCAAAGGGATTAACTGTGTTTTAATTAACCAAAACAATCTGCGTAAAGTTTTGCCTTGGTGTACATATGCTGTTCTATATTATTTTAAAAAACGTGATAGTGAGTTAAAATAAGGTGTGAATTACAGCGTTCTTAGATTTGAGTTTTGCCATTTGTTTTGCATGCGTTTTGTAGGTGTCTGCAGTTTTCTCACCTTAGTTTAGGTGTGTGAAGTTAGAAAGGGTGAAATTCGTGATCCAAGTTAGCTGCCTTTGGGAAAGTTCAGAAAGACTTAGTAAACTTGAAGCTCTGAAATGATGTTTGCTTATGCATAGTTCTTGCTAAGGGCCTGGTACTGCAGTTCTTTCCCTCAGTGGTAAGGTTAACAAAGCAGTTGCTTAATGCTATTGATTACTGCCCCGTGGGATTTCAGCATTTGCAGGGCAATTCAGTGGCATCACCTTGGAGTTCCCAGATCCTCTGGGACTTGTACATCCCAATGTGGCCTATTCCAGAGGGACACATTGGCTGGGAAGCTGCACTGAAATATGCAAAGTGTGAGTGTGAGGTTACTTTTGTTCCAAAGTGCTTTTGATGTTTTTATACGATAATCCATATCAACAGCTTCTGGACGTTTTCCGAATGAGGTGTCTTAAATGGTAAACGTCTAATAGACTGTGGTGGTGTAAATTTTGTGTAATGCTGGAAGGTGCATTGCAAACTCTTTCCTATCACATTTGTACTCTGAAGTGTCAGTAATACATAGGAGTGAACAAGCTAACCCTGTCATAAAAACTTGAGATTACTCTATTTTATAAGTTTATGATCTTCATGTCATTTTCTGTCTTTGATCCTTATCTGTTTTAGTTGATAGGCTCCTTCTACACTGTGCATTACTACAGTGTATTATCCCTATTTTTGAAATAAGATAACGGCTTTTGTGTCACTTTAATTTTTTCCAGTATAACTTTAGCTGCAGTGGTATGGTTCTGTGCACATAGGCAAACCACAAAGCAGATCTATTCACCTGTGGTTTTAAATCAGTACAGCAGATTGCAGGCAGGCTGCAGATTTGATTTCTGGCAGCAGTCAGCTTAGTTTATTTTAACTTTCATTCATGTGTTAGAATTTATTGGATACATGCATTTATATACTCTGACAAGTAAATAAAATGAATTGATGCTGAATGTTTTTTGGCCTTTAGTTGTTAATAAAGCAGCTAAGTGGGTTGTATTTGGCTGCAAATAAGACAAGCAGAGACCAAGTCACATGAGGAGAAAGGGATCTGTCCCAAATGAGTAATTGGCATAAGATTACTAAAGTAAACTTCATATAATTTTTCCTAAAATAAGAAATTGAACATGGTCTCTAAATCTTTGCTGGGCAGTTAGTAGAAAAACAACAAGCTTGCTGAACTTGGCATAATTTCAATGCAAAATTTTGCATAGAGCAAATTGGTTTTGACATAATGAAGTACTAGAGTGCAAGTTTTGTAGTGAGAGATGTTCATTCTCTTTCAAAGGGTAAACAAATTCTTAAAGCACAACTCCACTTCTTGCTCACATTTGATTTCCTTTGAGTTTCAAATAATGCCTGCCAGCTTCCACCCTCAGAACAACACAACTATATCTAAGGCCTTGTGTTTTCTAACTTTTCTATTAGTACCTCAGTTTAAATTGATTTTCCTCCCTCTGACATGAGGATAAGCCTAATTTTTCTCTGCTCAACAGGAATCAGAACTGGTATTCCAAAATCTGAAAGCTAGCATGAAAAAAATCAGAGAAGAAGGGTGGCTGGGATTTATATGTGCTGTAATTCAGTTGTATGTTGATGGAGCAAATGATAATGCTGCACTCAGTAGTAGTGAGAATTTTTTGGGACCATATTAGTAGGTCCTTTTGATCTTTCATAATTGACTTTGATTCCTAATGTTGATTTTGGCTAGATGGTTATCTATAAGTTAAATGCCAATATTTAGAAGCGGAGCTGACATCTTAAAATAATGCAATTTGCAGTTATGGCAAAATTAGGTTTATAGAAGTTTAAGAGAAAACCTTAAAGTTTGAAGGCTAGATCATGGCAACTAATATCTCTGTTTAATAAAAGAAGATAAGGTTAATATGAATAAAGTTGTTTTTTAAGGCTTTGTTTGTTTTTTGGCTGCCACATCTGTTGCTTTTAAGTGAGTTGCAGTGTTTCGCTGAAGTAGCATGAAATCACCTTTTTCTTCTAGAAGTTTTAACATAATTTTTTAAGCAGAAATTGAGACTTGCATGAAAATGTCTGGTTTTGTCCTGATTTACCCCATGCAACATTGAAACACATCCAGTGTCAGCCAGATGTGACTTACAGGAAGTGTAATTTCATGGAAGTGAGTGGGAAGCAGAGAGTTGTTTCATAGTCTATTGCCACTTGATGGAAAACTTGGAATGTAAGGTCAGCCTTTATCAGACACCAGGTAACCCACAAATGTTTTAATTTTGACATAAATGTACATAAAATGAAAATTCATGGCTACAAGTACTTATTTCCTTGTTACATGTATGATGTAGATATTTATTATATTTAATTCATTTAATATACATTTCACTGTTTAGAAAGTATTTTGCTCTTGATCAACACCCATTTATTTGAGGGAAATATGCAATATTTCATTATCATAATTATCCTTTGTTTAATACTTTATCTTGTAATACCAGGCTTTCAAACTCCTATTTTACTACTTGATAAAAAGCTGCAAGCTGTGCTCAGCTTTACACTTTTTCATAGATGTAGAGGGATTTTTAAAGCAAAAGGACACTGATTAAACAAAGCAATACCTTACTTAATGTGTATAAACCCCACAAGTATTCAATTCTGACTACAATGATTGAGAAGGTATTAAACCTGTTTCTAAAATCTGGGATACCATGCCTGATCTCTTGATGACTGCAATTGTCAGTTACCTTCCTCATTAAAAAAATATTTCAATAAAAAGACTGAATTTATATAGTTTGAGCTTGATGCCATATACATCTTGGCTAACATGAGGAACAGATCGTTTTCAGAAAAAAAAGAAGCAAGTAAATAGAGTGATGATGAACAGTGGTGATCATAGTTAATTTTTCTAAACTGTCAGTCAGGGATAAAAGCTGGTTTAATGAATTTATTAAATCAGCTACTTTTATTGAACAAATTCATAAACTATGGAGTGATGCTGTTGGTTGGTTATTTTATATTTTAATTTACCCCTTGGCTTTAGGTCAAAAATATGTTCAGTGGCTACTTCTCCTATAAAAGAAGAAAGGCCAACTGTTGCAATATATGTACTCTCTAGTTCTGTACTCTCATTTTTGTAAGAGCCTGTGAAACTGATTATTGTGTCATTCCAGGAGTTGTGTGTGTGTGTATATATATATATGCATATATTTTAGTGTAGATGTGAGTGTGAACATTTTTTAAAATACATGAAAACATTTGAGTTTAAGTATATGTATCGGTGTGCTTTAAGTGTACTGAACACACACACACACATTTTTTGGCCAGTATCTTAAGAGGCCACTTTATAGCTATAGCAACCAAGTTGAGCAAAATGAAGTTGCATCCTATGACCTTCAAAAGAACTGTCACCATTTTCTGAGTTTGTGTATCAAATAGAAAAGATGTGGAGAGAGCAAGTAAATAAATCAAACCCTCTGCTGTAAAACCAGGTAAGACTCTTCTGTTCAAACTTATGATCTATCCTCAACCATGTTCTACCTATACAAGAAATAATTCTTGTTTAATTGTATTTTGATTTTTCAAGTATTTAATATTGGTTTTCATTTTAAAATTGGTTATGTTAATTTTTCCTGTACTTTTTTCTTATCTCATGTGACATTAGTGTTAACATTCGATACTGTGGTGCTGCATGTAAGTTTTCATGATGATTTGTAATATTTGGTAAATTTTTTGGGGAAAACTGCTCTAAGGACATAAGTCAGCCATAGTTTACAGATCTCTGCATTATATTCTCCTTATAACTTTAGAAACTAAGTCAGGATACAGAAGAAAAGAGGATTCTAGGTGTGACAGGCAGGGAACAGGACCCTGGTGGGCTTTGTTCATGTCTAAGTACAAGGGACCAAATATTTTAAGCATGGTGAAATCATGTATAACCACAGGTCATACATTTCTGTGATACAGTTAGATCAGTCTCAGTTACCTATTCTGTAGCCCATGGAAAAGTCTTTTGCAGGACTTTATTAATTGGATGTTAAAAAAAAAAATTCCTTTGCCTTCTCAAGGCACGGGTAATTTTGGATTAGATTTTAGGTGTTTATCACCTGTTAAACTAAATGGGTTGTTAAGAATCTGGAACACTGATTTGCACTCTAGTTGTATGTTTTTCTAAATTTTGCTGTTCTCAAAGTTTGCTTTATTTCAAATAAATAAAAAGAGAAAAATGGGAAAAAAAGGAATCTCTTTCACTATTTATTAATATTAATATTAACCTAGGCAAATTTAGGGAAGGGCAACAGAGCTGGTGAAGGGTCTGGAGCACGTCTTGCGAGGAGCTGCTGAGGGAGCTGAGGGTGTTTAGCCTGGAGAAAAGAAGGCTCAGATGGGACTTTGCCACTCTCTACAACTCCATGGTTGTAGCCACATGGGGATCAGTCCTTTCTCTCAGACAGTAGTGACAGGACCAGAGGACACAGCCTCAAGGGGAGGTTCAGGCTGGACATCAGGAGGAATTTCCTCACAGAAAGGATGATCAGACACTGGAATGGCTGCCCAGGGAGGTGCTCGTATCACCATCTCTGGAGCTGCTCAAGGAGAAACTGGACATAGCACTCAGTGCTGTGGTCTAATTGGCAGGGTGGTGTTCAGTCATAGGTTGAACTCAGTGATCTCAGAGATCTTTTCCAACCTAAGTGACTCTGTGGCTCTGTCATTCTTTAATTTAAATTCATCTTTCAATCTGTGTATCCTTAGCAAGGCTTTCCGTATCATCCCTTTATTCCTAATTAAGTTGTAAACTGAATGCTGCATCTATAAAATAAAAAGCTATTGTAAAAAGCCCCCAACATAACAAACGCTTTCATTTTGTTATTTTTTATTAGAGAATATTTTTTCCTTAGATGGGAAAAGGGATATAGAAAGATGAAATACATATGTGTCTGACCAGAAGTGTAAATAGAATCACATTTGTGGCTTTACTGCTTTGTAATTACTTTTAGAACAGAATGCTTATGCTATTAATACTTTGCTTGAAAAGTAGGTTAAAAGTCATGTGTTTGAAATGATTATCTACTTAGTCTAGTGACTCCTAATAATGTGCCTATGTGCCTGTCAGAATATTGAGCCAGGGAAGAAACACAGCAGTCACATTGCATTTTTCTGTAAGTCATTCACAGGAAGTAGGAGAGAGTGGTTCAATAGTGTAAATGCTTTATCAATCAGTACTGTGCTGTTGTCATGCCCTGAAAGCTTTAAATCTAACTATGAATTAATTCAAGACTTGATCTGAAGTTGGGTGGATTTTATTAGAAAGGTCTTGTATGGAAAGCTACTCTCTGCCTGAGGTTTCATTATCTTAGGACCATGTAAATATGGAGAAGCTTCCATGTTCCCTTGTCTTTAGAAATGTGGAATGTGTTTTAATTTCATTTTTCTTAACATCAAAGTTCACAATTTGTCAGATATCCAGAAACTGTTGTCTTTATGCCTAGAACACATACTTGCTCTTTAGAATGGCTGACACAGTAAACTTCTGCTGATAATTAAAAAATTTGGGGATTTTAGGGGGCAGAAGGAGGGAACTGTAATTCCTGTAAAAACTCTCCCTGTCAGCATTAAAATGGATGAAAATGAATGAACCTCTGTGAGATGTCTGACTGTTGAGTTATTGTGTTTCTCTATGAATTTTTGAATCACAATTTCATCTTAGAAATGAGATGCAAACTCGGTTAAGCACATACATTGTGAATGAATTGCTTGACATTTAGGCAAAATTTAATGTAGAGAGTCAGGTGTTTGCCCATATGTGTATATGTATTGTTGAACCAACTGGTTTTATTTTGGTATGAAAGTGTTATTCTGTATTAACCAAGCCGTTTTGATTAAGACTGAAGTACTCTCTTTTTACATCATTTTAACTTGAATGCTGAATTGTGGGTTAGCTTTTGCCTAAAGAAACTGTACATTCTGAATTGAGGTTGTGAAATAAAGCTCATGAACTCACAGCATTCCTGGCATTTAAGAGCATTTTTATCAAATTTGGTCCATTTAGGAGAAATGTTAGATTTTTTTTTTTTGAGAAACTGAAATGATGAGTAGTAATGTGACAGAAATAGAAGGCAGATATTTCATATGAACATTGATGTAATTTTTTCTTGTGTTTCTAACTAAGATAATATAGTGATTTTTGCTTGGAAGAATGCTTGGTCAGAGGAACAAATAAAAGAAATTTGGTGGGTGGTTCAGGGTTGGAGCGAATTACATGCAGAAAGTGGAAAGCAATGATATTCTGTCATCTGAAAAGTTCTGGCAAGAAGGGTATAGCCACTTGCACAATATCATGAACAACTGCAAGTTTATCTGCACTGTGCTGTTCTCTCTTTTTTTGTAGCCTTAGTGGTTCCTAAGTGGGAGGGATTTTTTTTTTGAGAAATATGAACCAGTTTTGTGGTGAAGGAATTTCTTTAAATTCCAAATTCACTAGGTCAGGCTGGAGATGACATTACAGATAATTCAGCTGTAATGTTAGTGGGAATTCTGTAAGAAATTGAGTTATATTAATATAAGGAGGACAACCAAACATTCTTTTGTGGAATGCATGATCTCTGTATTTGGAGAGATTGTAAACCAGCTAACACTTTGATGTGGAAGGATCCTGTTCTGTGATCCACTTCACTGTCTAAAATGTGCAACAGGGAGTATTTAATGTGAAACAGTGTCCTGGTAAACTGCTATCTTATGGGAACTGTATTTTTAGGTACATTGGTGCATGACTTCCCAGTGTGAGTTTTAATAAACTGAATTACATCTAGAAGCTTTAGACAACCATTGGAGTGTGCTCCTGTTACTTGATTTTGTTACCAGTTTCAAATAATGCAGTACTTTTCTGGAGCTCTGAGAAATGTTGACTTTTGGTAAAAATGCAGACATTTTGATCTGAGTTTTCTTCCTGTTTATTAACTGAAGTGTTTCTGTTTTCAAGGGAACAAAAGAAATTGAAGGTGAAGAGGAGTCTGGTTTAATTCAGCCAGCAGAAGTATTTGCACCTAAAAGTCTGGTGTTGGTGTCCAGGCTAGATTATCCGGAAATTTTCAGGGTAAAGAACTTGCAATTGCTATTTACAGAATCAGCAGGGAAATCTGGTTTTAAATGAGAAACAATGACAGTACTTTTGATTTAAAATATCTCACTCAGGTTTGATTTGGGAATTTAAAAGCAAAAATAACTTTAGATTGAACTAGATAAAATTCAACATCTGTGATAGTAAATAGCCTTGTAGGTTAAAGTAGTGCCTTTTTACCCTTCAAGCAGCTTTAAAACTACACAGAAGGAGCAGTAGAGATTTTTCTGGGCTCAGTGTACTGTCTAATGAAAGGAGTTATTAGGACAAAACGAGACAATATTTGACTAAATATATAATGGTAAATTAACAGTGAAAATCTAGTCTCCTCCATTTATAAAGTAGAATGTCCAAGCCTCTTCCAGGCCAAATTAAGATGCATGACAGGGATTTTGGACCTTAGATTACTTTCAGTTGGTGAAATATGACTTGTCTGAGATAAATGAAAAGCTTAAATTTCTCCTAAGCTAATACATATTAACAGAAACAAAGTTCAATTTACAGATCAAGGGAGGAAATCATTCAGCAATTGCTTTAGACATTAAGGATGATTGAGCCATGCGAGTTTAAAAATCCTTATAGCCCAGTATTTTGTCTCTCATAGTGGCCCATAGCAAATGCAAAGTTTGTAAGAATAGGGCAGGCCGTAGAAATAACTCTACAAAATGCTTTTGTAATTCAATGTGAATAATTGTTAAATGACATCCTGAATGAGAGGTGTTGGTTGTATGGGGTTTTTCTATGTTTAGTTCACTTTCTTAACATTCACATTTTACAACAACCCGCGGCAGTTTCACCATTTAACTATGTGTGATATGAGAAGTTACTGTTGGAATTATTTCTAAGAAGAGAATTACTAAAATATTTGCTGATTTATCAAAGTTACAGCAGTTAAAAGGCAAAAGATGCTGTGGAGCACTTATTTCCTTTTGTCCAAAGGCTTCTTAGAATGTCATGTTGATCTGAATTAAATTATTAGGAAAAATGCTAAATCTGTATTTGTGATTTCTCAATCAAAACTGGATCCATTAATAAAATATGCTGAAATATTAATATACTATTAATATAAAATATCTACACTGATATAATAAAATAAAGAATGTAAGTTAAATAACATATGGAGTTGTTAGTGATTTAAACTGATTTTAAAATGAGCCTCAGAAGCTCATTGATTAATGAGTGTTCTACCTGGGAAACAAGTCAGGTTTAAGTCCATTACAGTTCAAAGCACAGATGAAGCTGTATTGATTTTTATCATTTTTAACAGTATCTTATAATAAAGCACTTCTTATGTAACAAACAAAGCTGAAATATTATACCTAGAACTTCTTTTAAAAAGAACATATATCCCTTTTAAGTAGCCAAGCTAATTTTTTAAAATTAACTTTGTCTCTGTGGCAAATTACTTTGGTTGGAGAGTACTTCACTGCACTACTAACTATTAAGAAGAACTGATTTTTTTTAAGGATTATATACATAAATCTTTGAATAATTTGACATCTTTCTTCCCTATATTGTAGTCTGACCTATTTTGTCAATCTTTCTAGGCTTGCCTTGGCTTGATCTACACCGTGTATGTGGACAGCCTTAATGTGTCACTGGAGACTCTCATTGCAAATCTGTGTTCATGCCTTGTCCCTGCCTCTGGAGGGTCTCAGGTAAATAGAGGGGGTAAGGCGGGGAAAGGGTATTTTTCCAGTTAATTTAATTTATGAAGAAAACAAAAAATAAATTCTTGAGATATTTTTGAAGGGAAAAAGATCATAGTTCAGCTGAGTGCTTTCCCTGTGGCCTATGAGTGCTTTCCCGTGGCCTGTCTTCTAAAGACAGCAAAAATTCCATTCCAGGATAAGGTCAAAGGGTTAATTTTGTCACTGAGTTGGCTTTTGCAGGGCACATAAACAAATTAAGCAGTTGGTATAAGTTTAGTTTTTAAATAATAAAGTGTTCAGGAATATTTTTGCTTGCTACAGAAATTGTTTAAAGGCTTTTTTTCTTTGCCATTTTCTAACGTAACCTTCATATCAGTTCGTTTATGCATGTTTTTTCCTTGATGGAGTTCAGGATCCCACTGGTCATTTATTTGATAGTTCATTTAAATTTCTATTTTCATAATCTGTTTTTTAAATGCTAAAAGTAACTCAAATATGGTTTCTTCAGAGGAATTAAATAATGCAAATAGCCCAAGTATTCAAAAATTAAAATAAATTTTTCTAGCAAATAGACCTGTCTGCTTTTCACTTGTGGTTTCTGCGAGCACAGAGTCAGGTTTGTTTCTTGATTTATTTTTCCTAAATTATTCCTATACATTTGGAGAGTTTTGATAAGCCAGTTGAGTCTTCTGTGATTTGATTTTTGCTCTATGCTGTGACACTGATGGGAAATTATGGTCCTTTCTATGAAACAAACCAGAAAACTACATGTGCAAATGGCAACGTTTTAAATACACAGCTTCCCACCCAACCTATGGATTTTCAACCCTCTTGAATTCCTACAACTTCCTAATTCTCTTCTGGTTTTCCCATAGCCCTAGCTGCTTTGGAACTTCTCTTAGTGCAGAAAGTGTCAGAATGTCCTGTCAGCTTAGTTGAGCTCTGCCTTACTTCTCTCCTGGCCATGTCTCTGTTTTTTCCATCCTAGGCTTTTGGTTTTGAAGGAGAGTAATGAGATTTTATCTCCTCATCAGAAACCCTCTTTTCCAGTGGTATTTGAGCCTCTTTTTTTTTTTTTGTTTTGGTGATCCACTTGAACTTCTGGCTCTGCTTCTGTCCTCTCTTTTTTCTCCCTGTCCATAAATGCAGCTTTTCTGAGTGGCTGTTTGCTCTGCTAGAAGAGGAAGGAAAAGTCACGCTCCTCTGGTTGTTCTTCCTTCTGCTTTCTCTCTTCAAATAAAATGCTCATTCATTTCCAACTTAAGTTTGCTACTGTCAAACTGCCATTTAAATCAGAAATTAAGTGTTTATCTTTTCTTTCTTAAGCTTTATGCTTCCAAGGCTGAAGAAAAATTACAGTGAACTATATATATAAGTGTGGGAGCACTCTTGTAGCATTTATTTCCAGAAACAGTCAGCTGTGAAATGGGTTACTGACCTGCATCCAGGCCTGCTGCTGAAGTGCTGGGGCAGAGCATCTCTGCTACAGCTCAGGGACTTGTTTGGATTTACTGGGGAGAATTTTGGTTTGAAATACCTGCTGTGCAGCAGTCAGAGCTTGCTGCCTTCCTACATACCCCACCTTTGCTGCCATACCAAGTGAAGATTTACCACACAGAAATGCCCCCCAGCTAATGGGAGTCTGATCCCATTAGGTATCTGCTTGGATACTGCTTGGAAGTATCCAAGGTAGCTGCTTGGAATCACTGCTTGAATGCCGTGTGGATTTACTCACAGGAAAGCAAGGGTATTTTGCAATTGCAGTGCTGTTTGGGATGTGATACTCAAGGGCACTCCTTTCATTTCCATTTCCTGCCTCACTCGAGGGAGGTGTGTTCTTGTGCTGGAAAGGTAACTGAAGTTGTAATTCTACTTTAATGCACAGAGCCAGGAACACAGAAATAGCAGAAGTGTCCTCTTCAAAACCCACGTCACACTTAAAACACCCGTGAGGATGGTAGGATGGCAAAGGAATTCAGTTAGTAATACTGTACATTTTTCTGATATAAATGGATTTAAGACCTTTTTTTTGTTCCTGGGAGATTTCTTATTGTATTGATAGAAATGTACTTTTAACTTTCTTCAAAGCCATAACTATTTAACTAAGTCAGTGTAAATGCAAGGGACACACTAGCATGCTATATATACATTCAAAGAGCCATATCACTGTCCCCAAATTATATTTCAGATCTCTATTTGACTTTAAATTTCTGTATAGAAAATAAATAATTTTTGCAGTATGAGTCACTTATCTGTATGACAACAGCTTGTTCATTCTATATAAATTAAATTTTAATTAATATTTTTTTAAATTAATTTTAAAACAATTATTTCTACAGAAACTATTTTCTTTGGGAGCTGGAGACCGACAGCTGATACAGACTCCTCTACATGATAGCCTTCCTGTTACAGGCACCAGTGTGGCTCTTCTCTTTCAGCAACTGGGTATGTCTAAGTCTGCTTTGAAAATAATTATTCTTCTAAATTATAAAATGGGGTATTTTCTGTTCTAATTCAATTCTAATCATGTGCCAAGAAAGCTGCATGGTAAATATTCATTTCTTTCAAATAAAAGAACGACTAAATCTGCTTTTACCCCTAATCAGACATTCAGAGAACCTTTTTGTGCAGCTTGCCTGTGGTAGGTTATCTCCAGGATTAGAGAATCATGGAAATGTTTGGGTTGGAAAGAACCTTTAAAGGTCATCTAGTCCAATCCCACCATGTAGTATCTGTAAGTTACTGGGGGCAGAAGTGAGTGTTGCCCCTATTTAGTCACAAAAACATTCATGTAAAAAGATTCCCTGCTCCACTCCCCTTGGATACTGTACAAACTCCAAAGAAAACCAGAGAGGTTTGTAATAAAGCTGGTGTGACCAAAATGTTCATATAATTCTCCCAGACTTTCAAGAAGATGCTCTAACACAATCCTCATCAAATGCTTACTTGTTCATTACAGCTACAACGTTGCATCACTGTTATCTGGGTATCTCAGTACTGATCTTGTCTGCCATTAAATCCTAATACTTTTAGTCTTCATTCCATTGGTTTGTGAAGTGACTTTGAATCATAAATGTGTAGCAGCCATGCATAAGGACACAATTAATAATCTTTTCTGAACCTGTGAACCTCAGTTTTACTCTCAAGCAACTAAATGGCCTCAGGATATATATTGTCATCCATTCTTCTCTCAAACAGACAGTAAGAATGGATGAAAACCAGAAAAACAATAGTGAACGACGCTAAGCTTATGTCACAGAAAGCAGTATCAGATCTGATGAGCTCAATGCCATCTCCTACTAAGATGATTTAGTTGTATCCTTCCAAACAGAATATTATTCCAAAAGGAAAATGTTTTAAATAGTAGTTTAAATAAAAGAAAAATTGTGGCTAACATGGTATGTAGGTGCTACTTAACTTCATCACAGTCCTGAAGTTTTACTTGGCTTATTATGTCAAGATTCATTATGATTACTCTGATCAGACTGCAGGCAATGTTTTGAATATGAACAGGCCTAACAATTTTTTCCCCCTTTTCTGAAGACATAAAATGTAGTATGAGGTACTATAAGTACAGCATGTTACACCATGTGGTGTAGTATATTTGTTCTGTAAGTATAGTGTATGTGATAACTAATTTGAGTTCGGTTTTTAATCAGTTCTACTGAAAGTTGCTATAAATGAACAGTTCAGAAAATGTCAAAGAAGGTGAGGCTTTCAGTTAGTTCTTAGGTAATTACCTTTCTTCTGACACCTGGCTTTTGTATGGTAAATTGGGATTGGAGTGTTTTGTCACAGAATCAGGCTGAGGAAAACAATGAGGACAAATTTGAAAAGTCATTGTATGCACCACATTTATAGAGGAAAGCCATGAAGATGGAGTGGGAATGTAAGTATATGGAAGAGAAAACTGAGGACCATCTTTTCTTGTCTTACTGAGAGCATATTTTGCAGGACGAGTTTTTAAAATTCCTCTCTTTGTATATAGAAAGAAAGAATAAAACTTTCATATGAGAATTTAGCATTTATTTCAAACGCATACAGTTTAATTTGTTAAGCACATGTTATTAGAGGGTTAATATATATAGATGAATGTCATGTAAATTCCTAAATCTGCTGTAGCAGAGTACTGAAGAGTTTGGAGTGTAACCAGAAGTAGATTGTTGTGCTAGCACTCCAAAATCCTTTACCTTTATATTTTTAATTTGTGTCATTCCTTGTTGGCTCCCATACACTTTCCAATATCTATACCCCCAATTTACTCTTCATCTACGCTTCATCCTTCTTTTCCCATAGTCCATTAGACTTTTTGCTGTCTGTTTCCTGTGATTTTGCTGTTCTTCTGCCTTATTTTCTCCTCCTGACTTCCAGTGAATGTGGAGGTTTTATCTTTCTTGCTTTTTGCCTTGTAAGAAGTATGAGTCAGTAAGCTCATGTTTATCAAATGCCCTTTCCAGTCATAGTGCACATAAGGATATGAAGATCAGCAGAAGGAGGCGGAGGGAAAGGCAGATAAGGAACAAAAACTCAGTGCTCAGTTTTCTAGCTAATGATGATTCAAGTGGCCTGAAGAAGGGAGAGACTGAAGAAAGTGCATGGTTATAAAACTTGGCAAATCTTGTCACGAGAAGCTCATAGGCTTTCATCATGCAAGCTCATGGACCAAAAGAAGAGTTGTCTCCCTTCTTTTCTGTTGTAGCAGAACTTTGTCTTTTACAAGACTATAAGAACTATCAGGAATAGCTTGTCTAATGGCCTTGTGTAGGCCCTCTTTTTGTGTCTCCCTGTTCTTTGGTGTGGCAAGGGTGGTATTGTTGCCTGGGAATGGGCTTGGTATTAGTTAAGGAATGTGCAGATAAGTTGGCAGGTAGTTTGGGTTTTTTTTAAGCAAGTACTTGAACACTTTGTAAAAGGCTGCTTTTCCCACCTGCTATTTCCAAGTGCTGATTTTTTTGTTTGTTTCTTTGAGTTTTGGGGGAATTGTTGGGGTTTTTTTCCCATGTGTGCCTCTGTTGCCAGTTGATGTATCTAAGTATCTGGGATTACAGCACAGTGGTAAAATTGTCTTGTGTCTCAAAGGACACAAATTAGAAAATGTTTGTGTTTTCTAGCATGCCTCACTTTCCAGAAGAGCACAAAATTCCATTCCCATGTAGGTGGTGGGATGTCATCATGTTCTTAGTGCCAAGGCTTGTTAATTCCAGGTTTCTGTTTGGATTTATTAAAAAAAAGTGTTGTTAATACAGCCACATGTGCCTATTAGCAATAGCTGTTAACTGTAAAAGGAGAACCAGGAAATATGAACAGACTGTTTTAAATAAATTCTCATTTATTCTCACCTTTCATGTAGTCATATGAAGAGTTAAAGGCAGTGAATCCAGAAGAGTGTGGTAGAATCCCCTGGTTCATCCCTTTGAGAAAGTTTATTTTCCTAAGATAAGGCCTAATTCTTTCTACTGGAGATCACAACTGAACTTGTCAGAAGTTTTTATGCTTCTTGGAACAATACTCACACTTGCTCTGTTTCTCTTGCCTGGTGGGAACAGGACTTAGTGTGTATTTGTATCTACAACCTAGGCTAAAGCTTTCTACTGCTGTTCAGTCCTTTAGTGGCAGCTGTTATCCCATCCAATCTCATGTTCAGGACACAAATATTGACCAAGCTGTTTGTCAAATAACGACACGTTCAGTTACTTCTCTGCTGGTACAAGTCACTTCATCCTATCTCAGTCATTAATAGAAAATTGAAGAGTAGCTAGAAAAATGTTTGTGAACTGCATAAATCACCTTTTTAAAAATAGCTCTTTCTTGGAGGAAGATGGGCAGCAAGACAGCATGTATCACTATGAATAGATACAAGAGTAATTTCAACATTTATTTTGAGAAATATTGTGCAATAATAGCCTCATCATGCTTTTTCAGCTTGGCAGGATAACTCTGTGTCAGCAGATGACCCTCCCTGTATTACCAAGTCCACAACATATCTGGAAACAGACCTTATTTGTGCTTAGGCATTACACTACAGTTGGGAAAAATATCCCCAAAGGTTTTAAGCTTAGTAATAAGGAACAACAGTGTTTGACATGTTAAATCATACCTTCTTTTTTTTTTTTTTTTTTTTTTTTAATTTAAAAAAGCCTCATCTGTAGGAATAGTGTGACAAAACCGAGGCCTGTAGCTGCATCACTAGAAATTATTTAATCAACAAATGATTAGGTGGAAAAACGGGAATCATAAAGTTACTTTTAAAAATTATGCATGGTAGCAAGAGGACTTTCAGTACTCCTCTATTGCTTGTTGTCTGTTAGTAAGATGGTAGATATCTACTGAAGCTTCAAAATGCAGTAGCTTTCTTCAGACTCAAAGGAAAGGCACGTTATATTTAGGTTATATTTCTCTCCTGTCTCACTGCATTAACTGTACATTCCCAAGTTTCTGCCTTAAGCTCTTTTCTCCAGACTCCAACCCTACTTGCTTTCTCCATATGGGTACTCAGCAGTGATGTATTCAGTCCTTTGAATCTGAGACATACACCTCCATGCCCTCTAAGAGGCAGCTTCTTTTTCAAAAGAAGCTAGGACAAAAAATTAGTGACCAAAGGAGCAAAACAAAAACCTGATGTTTAGCCAGCGCTTTTGATTTTTGCACATTTCAAGGACTGGTAGCATAAATCACACTGTGAGCAGAATTATGAAAATTTATTTTCCGGAATAATTTCTCTCTCCAAATATTTAATCAAAGACAAAAGAGTCTTCCTTCCTATCCTTCTCGTTTAGTCTCATATCAGGTCTGTTTTCTATGTCCTTATTTCCCCTGTTCTGTTTTGTTTGCCTGTGGTTGTTTTCCTTCTCATATTTTAAATTCACCATTCAAGTATTTCCAGTAAAATCATACTGTCTTTGTGTTAAAAAGAAAGTAATTATTTAAGTGGCGAAAATGACACTTTGAAGTAAATTCTATTTTCAATATCCTGGACGAAGATAAGAAGGTAGGGGTGCTTTGGAATCCAGGGCTGTGTAGAATACAGATTAAATAGGTGGCATGACATGAACATGAATGATCATGGTACGTGGAGCCAGGTTTCTTGGCAGGCTTGTCTTTGATTTGTCCAAACTATGATGTAACTGAAGGTGTTAAACATCATTGTCCTTCAGTCATTTTGTGTCTTAAAATATTTTTAACTAGAAATTGTGTGTGTAGCATTAGACAATATATGAAACCTCCAAAAAGGAGTACCTAAAAAGAATATAGTATAGTTGAAGACTGCAGTGTCATTAAATATCTGTAATTCCAGATCTCAAAAGTGACTGATTAAACTTCTAAAGATTGTTATGGTTGCACAAAATATAAATACTAGGACAGATATTTGTGATGATTGCAGAATTGCTAAGCAGTGAAATACTTCCGTACAAGCACTTTAAAATGCTCCACTCCAGTATTGATGTATTTTCTTAATGTGACTATTCAATTCCAAATTTCGACACTGTGACTTGGGATGAGAAGTTCAAAGTGTTCTCTGTCCTATTGCCCTGCTTGCATGTTCTTGCCTTTCTTTTGCATCAGAGCAGATACTTCTCTGATACCACAGAGAACTGCTTAAAAATAAATAATTAAACAACAACAAGTAAGCAAATAGAAGTGAATTATTTTCTTTTTTCCATTGAGTGACACTGACAGAGATGATTTTTATTGGTTTAAACAGTCATGGAGCCAAACCCTGTTGCTGTTACATGGTGATAAATCCAGTCAAAACATAGTGATGGGAACATATTTTAACTGTCATGCCTCTTTAGAATTTTTTGGAGTTGTGTATTCAAATATACAGAAGTAAAAGAAATGCTGTAATTTCTAATTTTTCAGATATGCTAGAAACTAATGAAGAATGATGGAGGTTTAGGGTTTTTTTAATATAATGAATATACTGTAATTATTTGTGTTCAAAAATTTGTTTGGACAAGATCTTAATGGTAGTAGCATTATTTTAATTATTTTTTTTATTGGGGTGTGCTGCTCCAGCTCTGTTGGGAAGTAGAAATTTGTACATGCCAAGGAATTTAAACTGACAGACTTGCCGTTTACAGCTTTGGTTAGCTCATTAAAAAATTTTTAGGATGATTAGTTGTGCCAGTATCTTACAGCAGATGTTCTGCTCTCAGAAGAAATCTGTGCATAGGTTGAGAGTTGAGCAGGCTCTGTCCTTGGTTCTTACAAGTCATGTTCCCTTTGGAAGCTGATGTCATTGCACTGGGCAGCTCCCAAGGCCCTCCTGGCAGGGCTGGGCTGTGTTCAAGGCCAGCACTGCTGGCACAGCTGCACAGCTTTGGCCCAAGGAAGAGCTGTGTGAAACAGGGGAAAGGCAGGGGCTCCTTGGCCTCTTTGCTTGGGTGCTGTCCTTAATCTCAGCCCATGCCACCAGAGCCTGCCCAAGCCATGATTCTTGTGCCAGACAATGCCCTCTCTGACCCAGATCCTTAGCCATGGGCTGCTCATACTACCTTGGACTTGGGTCATCCTCAGGACCTGGATTTGCCTTGTGGCCACTGTGGCTGACCTGGCTGCTGTCATTGACACTCATCCTGACCTGGCCATGCCAGCCTGGCTCCCTGACTGGGCCTCAGACCCTCCTCATCTCTGTGACCTTGTCTGGCTGTCTCAGCTTTTGGCTGGCTGTCACCAGACCTACTCAACTCATCTTCTCTGGATACTCCACTGCTTGTTGGGCAGGGCACTGCCCCTTCCTGCCTTGCCTCCATAATTTGCCCTCTGTTATAGAGATGTTGATCCCTGGCAGCTCGTGGTTCTTTGTCCCAGGTTATAATGTAAGATGTGCCTGAAGTATGTATTCTACCACCATTTTCACGAGCTGTTGAAACTAAGTGGGGCAGTGTTTCTTGTGGCCCCTCCCTCCGGACTATCTTCTGTTAATGGGCCATCAAGGCCTCACCCCATGACTCACAGGTAACTCCCTCCAGGAGCCATCTCTGTTTAATGGGCAATCAAGGACCCACTGCAGGACTCAGAATGAGATCAGCCCATTGTGAGATGCTCTGCCCAGGGGGAGGAGCCAAGCATTCCCACCTGGATATAATCTGGGATTTGGGACAGCACAGGCGCCCTTACCCACTGGATTCCCTGAGGACAAGAGCTACCCGACCTTTCTACAGAATCACTGCTTCAACAAGACTGCTTCATCTGGACTGCTACCACCACCATAACCAACAGGGTGTCAGGTTGCATTCTGACTTTGTTAGTGGTCTTCTGTGCTATTGCTTTTATTTTATTTTACTTTTTTTTCTCTCCTATTAAATTGTATTTCTGACTTGGAGTCTCTCACTGGTTTTGCTTTCAAACCAGCATGTTCTTCAATTTTCACTGCTTACCTTTGAAAAGTCTCGAGCTGATACTTTGGTATTAGTTCTTCATAGTAATTTTTGTTCCCTTTGATGGTAAAAATCAAACTTTCCAAGTCCTATGAGAGGTGAAATAATTCACCACTACTTTTAGGTATAATTTGATTCTAGGGAAGAGAACAAAATTTTAAAATTGTATTATTTTCTTGATCTTAAAATATGAAGACTGATCAGTTCCTGCATTCTACACTAAAGCTGGCTTCATCTGTTAGCTATCTTTCCAATGTTTTATTGCTTCCCAATACCCTGCGTCAGAGATTATGATGTGAGCTACTGGGCTATAAACAATGAAAGTGTCCAGCCTATAGAGTAACATAAACAGTATAACCTTATTGTGATAATTGGAAAATACCTATCAAATCAAAAGGAGAAGAACTGAATTATTGTGTGCCTTAAATTAGGTTAATTTTGTGGTAGCTAATTTTTAAAGTCGAAATACTTGTTGGACATGCTATGCTTTACATTTTTATTCTGAATCAAAGTAAAAGTAGCCCTACTGCTTAAAAAGTGTAGCTTTCTTTAGAAACCATAAATCCCAAAATAAGGTAGAGTCTGAAATGAATATTTAAATTATTGTCATGTAATAGCTCATACTGGCTTCTAGAGGCTGCTTTTGGAACAGTGTTAGGATTTTGAGCTTATATCATAGACCATTTGTATTTACCATTTGCTGCTTTTTACATCGGTATTGTTCAGGGAGAAGTCACAAGTTACAGAAGCTGGTGAGCACCAAGAACAGGCTCATACAAAAAGATCATGAGTTATTTAAGGTTGGAAGTTAAAATTTCTAATTGTAACTGTGGGACTGTAATTTCTAACTTAGGACAAGAAACATCCTGAAACACCTTCTGTTGGGAATTCAAAGTTGGGAATGCAAAGCATTATCAGTACATTTAGGATGAAGCTTGATCAATTTGGGGTTGGCTGATATAGCTGATATAGCCATGATGGGAAAAGGCTGGAGTCTTTCACTGCTTATAAACCCTTCAGTCCCATATTTCTAAAACCAGGATATAGTTAAATACCCAGAATTTTTGCTTTTGACTTTGTTTGTTGACCCCTTGAGTAATGTTTTCTGTAATAAAATAACTTCTCATTATTTTAATTCTGGTTTAGGGGAGATAAAATGTGCAGCCTGTCATTAATGTATTTTATGCCAACAGATGACAGTACCAAATTACTATATAAATGGGAAAAGACATTCCTGATGAATATATATATATATTTGTATGGCTGGGAGACATTATGAAAGGGTCACTGCACAGTCAGCATGTGAGCTGGCTCATACTTCTTGACTAACAAAATCCTAGTGTCTTTGACATGCAGTAAGAATATTTTAATATTTCATTATGTAGGGCAGCAAAGCAATGAAAGATTTAATCTGTAGAGTGTATGAAGCACACTGAAATGCAGGCACTTTCAGAACAGTAATACCTATAACAGGGAGATGCAGTAAGGGTCGATGTGGTGCCTTTTCCATGTCTTATCTTTATTATGAGATTTCAGTGATAAGAACCAGAACTTTTTTTTTTATTCTGTCAGGTTGTTTACAAAAATCTCACTCAACTCACTCAATTTCTTTCCTTTCTGTCAAACATCATGTGTCATGTGATGGGAACATATATAACTTTTGTTTTTTAGGCAGCATGTGTAGTTGAATGAGGACAGTTTTATTGAAGTATATACACTTCTAATCAGTCTTTGATCTCAATAAGTTGTATACTCTCCAGCATATGGGACCTGGCATCACATGAGTGGATGCTGTTGGCTTATGTTGTAGTTTCAGTTTAAATCGCACTGGTTGGTGAGCTGCAATTACCTCCATAACCCAGCCAAAGAGAATTTACCATTCAAGCTTTCAAAGTAGATTTGTGTAGTTCATCAAAGAATAAATAAATTATGTAGAGATCTAATGTGGCATTTACTGCTAATGGGGCCTTACTGCTGCAAGAGCAGAACAAAAGGAAAGTGTTCTTTTTGATGCTATTGAAAATAAATGGATATTGTCATAGTGAATTTTATACAGGGACTCTTCTGCACTTCCAAGTAAAGGCACTTCATGAACAGTCACTGAGGCTTCGTTTCCCCAGCAGTATAAACTGCCAATTAGATGATCCTGTTTGGAATGTTCACTTCCAGTTGCACAGTGTTGCTTCTTCTCCTTTGCTGAAGTGGTGCTTGACTCAGCCAGGCTGAGCAGTTTCATCTCACCAAGTTAACAGAAAGTATTTGGAGAGTGGAAGGAGGGAGAGTCCCATCTGTTTTCTGTCAGCAGTCTCAGATTGTGGTTTACTGCTATGGTTAAATCAGCCTAATGGCCAAGTTCTGGAGTGAGAACAGACCCATCCCTCTGCCACCTTGAACTTGCTCACTCTTTTGAGCTTTGCTGCAGGTGTGAGGAAAGCAGCAGCATCCCTGTCAGAGAGAGCCATTAGGACAGATTCCAGTCAGATAATGCCAAACTGTTCCTTCAGTACATCCTGCTCTATTTCTGTTTGTTTGATGTGTGTGGATACCCTGGGAGCTTGGTCAGCACTCCCTGAGATGCTGCTGCTGTGGAGGCAGGAGTCTGAAATGAGTTGGAGGCACTATAGTTCTTACATCCAATATTTCTTAAAGAGTTCAATGTTTTTCAGCACAGCAAAGCACACAACATAAGATGCTTACTTATATCCACTCTGAACTTGTATTACTCTTTTAAGGAGACAAACTGTGCAGTAGTTTATTTTAAACAAATTATAAATCTGAGAAAGAAATGTTAACTGGCGGAAGTAAATAAACTTGAAGCTGTGGACAACATGCTGTAGTTAATGAGCTTTTTTTAAAAGGAAAATTTCAAATAAGAGAAAAAAATAAAATTATAGATTACAGTTTACTCCATAACAATAAAATGAAATTTATTTAAACTTTTAGGTGAAAAATTGTTTGGAGATGTTTGAGAAGGGGATTATTTTCTATTTACAGCAGGACTTCAGAAAACGCTTCTCAAAAGAGTGTAAACAAATTACTGTTTGTCAGAGGTGAGCAAAATATAAGCTCCAAAAAGCAAATGTCTAATGAATAGACAAATTTCAAAATGATACAAAAGAAGCTTGTCTCTTCTTATAGAAAATACTGAATGGGATCCTACTGGGAACAGATTGCTTTTATTCCTAATTTTGCTGGTATGAGTGCAAACAGAACTTTTCTCACTATACTGAAACAGGCTTGGTAGCTGTCAAATCATAAGAACTTGCAAAACTGCAATTTCCAAATGTCAGTGTTAATACTGGTGGTGAGAGGAAAAGAAAAACAGTTCTACAGACCTTTACTTTCATATATTCAGTTTTGTAAATTCACATTTAAAGTGTTGCTCTTTAGTTGCCTTTTGGGCTGAAGTAAACGGTCTCAGGAGGTTAGGAAAATCTCAGCAAATTTGACTGAGAATTTTTAAAGTTTCGTAAATGTTTTAAAGATAATCCAGATGTGATCTGTAGAGAAAATAAAGTGATTTTTTTTTTCATGGTTATACTGTTTCACAGTTTCTTCAGTTGAATGTTTGTTCTTTTATGCTCTGTGAATATCAGCCAGTGGTGGCTGAAGATTGCTCTTACAGAATATACTGATCAGCCACATCTATTCTTGTTGGCTTTGCATTTATTTGGTTATTTTCATATAATGCTTCTGTAGTAATGTTCCTTGAGAAAGATTTTGTAGTCCTTATACAGGAAACAGATATGTTTGCTGTTTCTTGTGTATCCTTGACCATTTTTCCTGTTCAAGACAGACAATACTCTTCTCATTCTTAGATATTTACTTTCTAAGGATCCTACTGGTATTACCCTCACTCTGAATTGCTTTGGGAAAGAATACTTTTTCTGCTTTAATACTTTTTCTGCTTTCTGATCAAGTTGCTCAAAAAATTTTAATGTTCCTTCTGAATTTTAAAACCTCTGTTTGTGCCTGAACAGACTCCTCCTTTACTTTCTACTGTTTATGAATCAATTTGGAAGGATGGTATGATGCTCTGGTTTTGGTTGCTTAAATACATCAGCAGTTGCAAATAATTTCTCAGATCTCAATTTTAGATTTGCTATCAGAATAAAAAGAGATAATTTTGGCTAATCAAAGTGCTATAAATAATTTTTATAATGTGTGCTTATTTTTATAAAATATCTTTGGATGTATGTGGGAAAGAAGATTTCACAAAACATTTGGTTCAAACAATAAAATCATCATTCTTAAAAGGGCAGTTCTAAAGAATGGATGAAAGAAATTAATCCTCTAAAAATTTCTAGAAACATGGGAATCTTTCAGTAGCACTCCCCCACCTCTACTCATGGAAATTGGGCAGCATGTCAATTCATTAGTGTGTATCCATTATCCCAGTCCACTCAAAATTCTTTTACAGAATTTCATTGAGTTTCTGTTAGGGTGGACCTGTGAGGGTTACACAGAAATTCTGTATCCTGATATTAGTAATTATACAGGTAATTAGCAATTAGTACGCAGATTACTACTAATCATACAAAATTACTGTTTACCTTTATTTATGATTTTTTTCAGGGTTGGACTAGTATTCAATAGATATTTATGGGATTAATATCCAAAAGAAATAATAGCTTCCTAATTTAGTTACCTTTTAGATGACTAAATAGCTCAGCAGAAGATATGTGAAATCAGACAAGAAATTAAACCATATTCCAGCAGAATAGACTGTTACTCAAATCTTAACATCTGTGTGCATATAGAGACACACAGTAGGAGAACAAAACCTTCTGGTTTAATTTGGTAGTTAACAGTTCAGTATTTAGAAATAGTGCTTGCTACCCTCTCTCTAGGAAAAAATGTTACTCTCATACCTGATTTCTGTGAAGATCCTTCCCCTTACATAAATCTATTTTTTGGAGCATCTATCAAACACAACCTGTTTATATGGGACAGACATGCAATCACTAGGAAACTCTTAACTGGTAATGCAGGTTATGTTTGTATATTTGTGTAATTCAGCTCACTGCCTTCATGTGAAATCAGCATTTACCTCCCTGCCATGTGAATACTTTCTATATATGAAAGGGTTATTTGCCTGGTTTACCTTCCTATGTCTTTTCTGCTTTGTCAAGAAAATTCACTTAACACAGTCGTATTAATCTTGAGCTTATGAAACCTTCCTTTAGGAATGTAAAGCTTTAAAATACACATAAGAAATGATATTACACTTATCTTTTTCAGGAATGAAAATCTTATTATCTGAATCTTCTATTAAAAATTGTATTTAGCTTTATCATTGACTCTGGACAAAAATTAGCGATCGTGTTCACTCAATGTATTGGCAGAGTTGTACTTGGAGGCTCAAGAAAGCCAAAGGGCTTTAAGTAGGTCTGCAGAGAGATTTAAGAAAATTGGCAATAATGGAATGATATCAACATGCAAATGACAGACAGACTGTTTTCCTGAGTAGATCATATGCTGTGCTTAATCCCTGTTTCTTTGTGCCTGTGTAATTTAGGGTTTGAATAATAACCATTGACTCAGTGTAGACAGAACAGAGTGGATATTGTTGAACTTTGAGAGAGTGACAGCTGTAGGAATATTTATCCATCAGCTGAAGACATCTTTTTTATGTCTCTTTCCTCATTTTCACAGTCTCTTCGATAGCTTCTAATGATCAGTTGGCTTTCATGTTTATAGCAGAACCTTTTTCTGTTTCCTCTTCCCACCCTGCCCAGACGCTGCTTTGTAGGGAAGCTTTCGTTCTGCCCTTCTTATAAAGAACTTGCAGAATTCATGGTTCATATTCTGAATCGCCTTCAGTTCAGTTCCAAATCAGAAATGCATCTTTAAAAATGGAGTTTGGCTTCAGTACTACATGTCACACCCGTGTTTCCTTCTGTGGGCTCAGAATTGGGGATGAATTCATGAAATGCTGGAATTTTGAGGGAGTCTCAGCTGAAGGCTTGATGTCATACGGATAGCTTCTCTTCCTCGTGAGTCTGACAAAGCCCAGATAAGTTAATCTCTTGTGGTACTCATCTGACTCATGTCCTCTTGTTTCCCAGCCAAAAAAGCAGGATAAATTAACCCTCCCAAAGTGTTCTGCTGGCATAGCCAGATTGCTCCCCATTTGTAAGCAAGCTTGGCTGTGATTTAATCATGGAGTGTGCAATCCTGCTCTAATAACAGACCTGCATGCTTTCCTAAATGCAAATTGATCCTGAGCTGAGTGACATAGCAGTCATTTTGGTTTCACTCTGTGTAGCTGATTGGAGATACTGTGTGATTTTTAGGTGGACAAATCAATGCAATTTGGCATAGATTACCTATGTGAGTATTGAGTACAGTTGTTGCCTCTTATTTACTAGTTAAGCTTGTATTTTGATCATTAGCAGAGTTATGCAGCCACATCTAAAAATAAACATGAAAAGAGTTTTATTTTTCTCTTCTCTTTTCCTAGTTATCTTTAGAGCTGGACACTGCCTGGCACAGAACTTGTACTCCAGTGGCCTTTCAGAAAGGCTTTTCAGGCTTTGTTGACCCACTTCCTGGATTAGTCTTGCTAAGTTATGGATTATTTTGTCTATTAAGCTTTTTCTTGTGTCCAGTAATTCAAGAATGGCATATTAGCATTATAATGTGTTCAACTAGTTGAGTTTCTCAATCCATGTTTATAACTCTTTACAAAAGTCTGAAGAAGTAAGTGAAAGTATTTTGATTACACACAATATAGAAGACAGTAACTTGTTAAGTAGACTTTGTGTTTGGTGCTTTTTTTTAATCATGCTTAAATAAGTACCTAAATTCTAGAACAACAGGAAGCAGCCGGAATGATACATTTGTTGATGTAGGATGTCAGATAATTTAGTACAAATTACAGATTCTTTAAATACTTGAAAACAGTGAAGGTCACGTCCATTCAAAACTTTCCAGCATATGTATAATATTTTACAGGATGTCTGTCTGTAGACTGTGAAGGAGTAATTTGTAAAAATCAGCTTGTTTGTTGTTTTTCATGTTGTCTATTTACGCCCTGACAAATGAGCATTGGATGTAGTGTGGAGTCTGCAGACCAGCAGAGAGGGTTCAAGGTTACAGACAGACACAATTGTGTCTTGCAGCATGAGGAAACTGGGCTCAGGCTGTTATTTGGAAAGGTTTGTTTTTAGTAAACAACTTGGAAGGCTTAAACAATGCCTTGGTGGCGTCCTCAAACAATTTAATCAATGGCTTCAATGGTTTTGAAAAGGAAAGTAATCAAAAGTCTTACTATTCATAATTTGTTTGTTTCTATCAGACAAAACTTTCCCTCACAGTCATTATACTGCTGATATTCCTGAAAAAATATATTTCAAAGTACATATGGAACAATAATTTTGTATTGAATTAGTGGCTGTCATCTTGAAAATAAGAAAATTCCACATTAGCTGTCTGTATTGCACACTTGATTTTATTTATACTATGTATTTTATATTTTTCTGAATTGCATACAGAGCATTTAGAGAAATAAAGAAGGAAAGAAAGGAGAGAGAAGGAAAACACTGGAACAAAGAAGCTGTGTGGGCTCTACAAGCTTTACAGTTGGTGGAAGTGGTTAGCCTGGGTTTTATTGTCTGAATGTGTTAGATGCTCTCAAGTTTGGTCTCTTCCATAAGTTCTGCAAATAAAGCAGTGATTTTTTTCTATCTCAGCACAGCTGGGTCTACATCAGGTGCATTCACTGTAAAAATTTCAAATTCACCTTCCGTGGCCAGTAAGAACGTCATGAACATCTGGGAGAGCAACTCCCAGAATGTAGTGAAAACATGTTTGCGGTTTGTATTCTGCTATGGGACATTAAGTTCATCTGTGGGAAATAGCTGCTGAAAGTAGCCATTTAAATATCGACTTATACTGGTGCTGATTAAGATGCACTGACAAATACCTTTGTGGAGTACAAACTGAAGCTTAATCTGTGGCCGCTAAAATGCAGCGAAACCAGACCTAATTTCCTGAGTGAAACTATGAAAACCTCACAAACCATGCCATCATTGTAAGTAATCTAAATAAACTTTGTGTTCCATTGAATGGACAGCCAGAACTTTCTGTAAATTGAAGATGCTAACAAAATTCATTCCTTACAGTGGTAAAAACAGATAATAATCAGACAGACATACAGTTTAACACTATGCAGCACCATGAAGATAATCTTCATTTATACAAAAGTGTATCACTTTACTAGTCCCTAAGAGAGACTGGGATCTACAACCACTGTGTTCGAATACTGTGAAGTACTTGCAGGTGTCCTCTTTATACATGAGCAAAATTCTGATTTCCCCTTCATTTACGTTTTTTGTTAACAAGATTTTTACAGAAGTGTTCAGTAATTATGTACTATGGAGAATTGCATATTGTTTTGGTGTCTGATGAGCAATTTCATTTTTGAAATTAAAAATGCCGATACCGGATAAGTTTTATGACTTTCAAAGGTGTTAGAATTAAAATACTCCTTCTAGACTCTTGAATCATCATAATTCATAGCAAAATAATATCACATATCTAAAAAGGCTGGAGTTTTTTTCGCAGCTTGGTTTCAATCGAATCTTCTACATCAGTGAATGAATGTTCAAATTCTTTCCAAATCAAAATTTGAAGTCAATGACATCCAGAAAGTATTTTAGAACTCTTACCTGTCAGAACTCAGGTTTGGGTTTTAAGATATGTAGAATGGTAAACCATCTCTTTCAAGAATTTTAAATTATAGGTATTTCGATGACAGGAAGGGCTTTTATACAGCATTTTATTGTACTAAATGTTTTTAATGTTTGTGAGGTTTTTTGGTATTATTTCCCTCAGTAATACCTGCCAAAACATTATAGGTTTTTAGAGCAGTGTTTGAGAATCTTTGTCTGATTGTAGGAAAAAATTGTCAGATGTTTAAAAAAAGACATATTCCTAGATGTCTTAAGATATTTAGTGTGGAATGAAATGGAGTGAGAAGCCCAGATGAAAACAAAAACTTAGTTTAAAACAAAAATTATACTCCAAAATATTCTTTAAAATTTTCCAAGAAAGGAACAAGGGTGGTTTTGTAAAAGGGCCTGTTTTGAGTTTTTAGATTTTTACTGAGATTTTTTTTTTCAAGCAGGCAGCATTTTCTAACCTTGTGTTCAAATATGTTCATACCCCTTGTGTATACACACAAGGCAGGACCCTATTTCCAGTTACCTTCTAACCATTCACTGCTGGGTGCTGTTTCATTCACATGAGGAAACAAATTGGACTTTTTATCATCATCCTTACCTTGTGTGCTACCAAGCAGTTTGTTTTCTACTAGCACAATATTAATTATGGCACTGACAATAAAAGCAAACATTTGCTGCAGTAATTCAACTAAATTGCAGTAAACAAAGCCCTCTATCCTCAGTCCTCTCAAGCCTCTGCCTTTGGTTATGTGAGTTCTTTAGGACTCATGGAGGATGGAGTTTGGAAGCACGAGCTGTTATGTCGTTGTTTGACTTTTTCATCCCGAGAATTAAGTCTTCTTTTTCTAAACAACCCTCTCCAAATCCATGCCCCTCTGTGTTTATGAACGAGACTTTATTCCAGCTAAGAAAATTTGTATACATTATGGAAGAAAAAAGGTTTGTCAAAAGATGTAATAAAATTACTTTTAAACCCCACAGTGTTAATTATTGTATGAACATAGTGGCTCTCCATAGTCACACTTATTTTTGGAGACATTATTGCAAGATAAGAAGTAGTTTTGGGAAGGTAATGCAGGCTGTCTTACTGATAACACAAGCCCTGTCCTCAGGGAAACATCATACATTCCAGCATATTTCAGGAAATTTCATAAATTTCAGCATATCTCCCATGTGTCAGGCATGTCTGCTTCTCAGGATGGGACTTTTTTCTTAAAGGAAATATATTTTTGGTTTTCCCTGAAAGCACATGGCTTTGTCTCTTAGGTAAATTATACTGTCTTAAAAAAGCCCCCAAACCATCCCATCATCTGATTCATAAGTCTTCCTCTAAATCTAGGGGGCTTTTTTAAACACTCAGATCTTCCTTTAGGGATCTTTCTAATGATGAATACTTTCTTACTGCCCTCTTTTAACCTCCTGACTCCTAAAATGCTCTCCATGGATAAGGTATGAATGCATTCACTAGGAATCTTTTTATTTTCTTTGGAACTTAGCAGTAGGATTTAATTTTTTCCCCCTACTTGGAGATGCAGAGAGGTGGAGAAGTTAAGCCTGGATTGGTGACCAGAATTGAGTACTGGATACACAGAAGGATATGCAGAAGATACGCATAATAATGTTTGAAATCATTATTAAGCATTGCTGGGGTTTGCTGAGAAGCGGAAATCCTTGCAAGTGGTATTGAAAAGGAGATATAATACAGTATATCTGAAATGTAGAAATGCATTCAAATAGTATTTTAGTAACCTGAAAAACAGGAGGCTGCACTAGTCAAATAAAAGGTAGAAAAACATGGAACTTGGCAATTTATGCGTTTATCATATGCTTCTAGAAAAGCCCTCTGGAAAATGGTACATTTTAATGTAATTTTGAATTTCTTGGCGTGTTGTTACAGTTCTTTCGTATTATTTTATTTTTTAAGGAATTCAAAATGTACTCAGCCTATTCTGTGCCGTGCTTACAGAAAATAAGGTTCTCTTTCACTCAGCAAGTTTTCAAAGACTCAGTGATGCCTGTAGGGCTCTGGAGTCTTTGATGTTTCCCCTCAAATACAGGTGAGTTAAGTTTGGATTCTTTGAACTTGTTAAACAATTTTATAACGAGTTTTGTAATTTTTATTATAAATACAAATGCATTTTATTACAAAACCATTTTTTTTAATTTTTTTGTCCCAAATAAAAGAAGTTGTGCTATATTTGTTCAAATAAGCAAAGCTATTAATGATGATATATGCAAATCCTAGTGTACACATTATTAATAAAAATCTGGTTGCATTGTGGCAGTGGAAACAATTAAGGGAGAAATATTCCATCTCCCAATGAAGGGTAGAAACCCTACTCACAATCCAGAAAATTCTGTAGCTCAAAGACAGCAGCTACACTAGTGTGTATCAGTGATTGAATTTAAGTCAACGAACTGATCCTCTCTAAAAAGCCACAAGTGGGTCCAGAATTTTGAAATGGTAAACTTCATGTCAATCAATTTGGTTTTTTAGGAAGATGATGTCTGATTCTGACTCACCTGTTTCAAGCTATGCTTGTTTTATTTAAAATATTTCAGAGATTGGTTTCATTATAATATAGAATAAGAAGGGAAAACTGGAAATTGAGTTTTGGAATATGTTTCTTAATGTTTGACTAGTAATGAATGTAAACTTTAATAACTATAAATTAGGTGTAGAAATGCACTGATCAATTTAGATCCAGTTCTTGATGTTGTTTTGATGAACACACCAAGATTTTTTATTTGTCAAACCAAGTAAACAATACCTGAAATAGTGTTCTGTGCATAATGTTTGTTTAGTTGTCATTTCAATATAAAAACAAACCATTTCCTTTAGAGACTTTTTATTAATGATATTTTACAAAAGGCTGAAGTGTAGGTATATGGCCAAAAACTAATTATGTTTTTAAAAAGCATGTATTATCTATAACTTTAGTGTCCCTGATAACTAACAGGAAGTTGGCGGTTTTTTGTTTTGGTTGGTTTGTTCGGGGTTGGGGTTTTTTAGTTGGTGGTTTTTTTGTTGGATATTTTTTTGTGTGTGTGTGTGTGTGGTTTTTTTAAAGAAAAAAATTGCCTTATGTGCAAGAATAGTCACAAGGTTTTATTCTATTTCATTTATTCTTTTCACAGTTATCCCTATATTCCAATTCTTCCTGCACAGCTACTGGAGGTTCTCAGCTCCCCAACACCTTTCATCATTGGGGTTCATTCTGTCTTTCGCAATGACATTCATGAGCTTGTGAGTATTTGTGTCCACTCACAGTCACAGTGCCTGCTTTAGTGTTCAGCTGCAGAGTGTTTCTGAGTGCTTTAGAGGTGTTTGTGTGAATAATTCATATATGTTCAAAATATTACCGTAAGAAAGCAAGGCAAGACAATTAGGAGAAGAAAAAAGAGAAAAAGCATCATTGTTTAAAAAATACATTGAGACTGTAAAGTAGAGGGAAATTGTTTGATTCTAGTGCAGGAGGGAAAGGAATGGATCCATTTCTGGCTTTGCCATCTATTTGTCCTGAGTTTGAGCAATTCACTTAGGATTTTCAAGTGTATTCTCAATTGTTTTATTTTACCCTTTTTAAGTATGTGCTTGGAGAAACTGAACCAGGGTTACAAGAGGTGCTTAAAAACATGAAATTTTACTTATAGTTGCTCCCACTGTGTTCCTTTGCAAACAGCCTATTAGGTATCTCATGTCTCTGAACACAGACCTGGAACATCCAGAAACAAAAATCACTTGTGAAAGTTTGGCCTAATTTCATTTTCTTTGGCTTGATTTCATTTTTCAGGACTAGGTTCAGTAATAGGAAGTATTTGTAGTATTTTCTGTATCAAAAGCATTCTGTACATTAATGTTGGTATTGTTTTAATTTGTTTTTTTAAACTTATGTGCAGATCACTGTGCAGAAATTTGAACTGTTGTGTTTTTTAAGCTATGCTCACTGGATGCACTTCTACTACTACTATTTGTCCCTTGCAGTTAGATGTAATCATAGCAGACCTGGATGGAGGAACAATAAAAATTCCTGAATGTATTCATCTGTCCCAGCTGCCAGAGCCACTGCTACACCAGACTCAAATGGCACTTTCTCTGGTATGTTTGGATAAAATCCCTGCTTTTCACCCTGTCGCCTATTTGTAAAGAATGAAAAATTTCAATATGAAGCTTTTAAGCACACTGGAAATGAGATTTAATAGAACGATTCATGCAACATTCCTGGTTTTGGAAGAGTTTATTCTCTGTAGTTCAAGTTAGTATCATCAGTAATATGGAAATCTAAAATGTCTTTTCACTGTTCAAGAGGTAGAGATTTTTCCTTTGTAATGATTTTTAGTAAGAGTATTTGAGCAGCATTATTACTGCTTAATTCTGCTGCCTTTCTGTGTTTATAAATTCATTTCAACTGTACATTTTCTTGAAATTTAACAAATTAATAACCCTTTAAAGTTTGTGTGGTGCCCCTGTTTCAGAATTTAGGAATGATGGATTCTACATTAGGGAATCACCATAAATATACTTCAGTTTGTCTTTTTGCTAGCATTGTAATAAGTTAGAAATCACCTTACTTGGAGGCTTCTGAGCTAATCTTGTCTTAAACAGAAGAATTTTTAGTCTGTTAATTTGTTTCAGCTGAATTGCCTCTAAAATCCCTAATGATATTGATCGGTTTCATGGACTGTGACTGGAGTTTTTGATAACTAACTCACACAGAGAAATCTGAAGCTGAGAAGTTAATTCCATCTTTACTTCCATACAGTCTTCACAATTTAAGTCAATTTATTACTTGAGATACTCAATATCAGTGAATATTAATTTGAGAAAGGAAAAAAGCCTTTTTCTCAGCCAAATGAAGGGAAAAAGCTTATGTTTTCAAAATTCTCTAGGTTTTGCATCCTGATTTGGAAACAGCAGATTATGCATTCCCTCCCCCACGAACAGCTTTATCACACTCAAAAATGCTGGTAAGATTTGTGTTATTTTCTATGTCTGACTTTCATAAGTGGAGAACTGTTGAAATTTTAGACTAGCTTCCTTTTAAGAAATTGTGTTTGCTTTTCCATATACTTTATAGTATTATTGGTAGAGCAAAGAGGCATTTTGCCCTCTAATAGCATTCTGATGGGTTAGAAGTTTTATGAAATCCAAAAGCCAGTTCAATTTAAGAACACACACTGGGGCTTTTTGTGTAGATATATTTGAAAATGTGAAACTCTTTGGTGGTACAATATCTTTGTTGCACTTATTTCTTGCTTTGAGATTGGGATTTTTCATTGCTGAAGATGGGACATCATCCAGACTTCATCTAAACTAATGGAAGAAATCAGCTGAGATCTCACTTTGAATAGGGAAGTTTCAAATAAATATAATTTTGTATCAAAATAAGAATTTTTTT
This sequence comes from Prinia subflava, assembly GCF_021018805.1. Taxonomy (NCBI): domain Eukaryota; kingdom Metazoa; phylum Chordata; class Aves; order Passeriformes; family Cisticolidae; genus Prinia; species Prinia subflava. Next base: position 11,499,402 of record NC_086251.1, read on the forward strand.
AAATCTGTTGAAATTACCATGTTTTCAAGTAGTCAAAAAAGCCAGGGTAAAAAAGTACCTGTTAAAATCCTAGAGAGCAGTAGAAAATAAGCATATCTGCCAGTAAAGTGAGCCATAAAAATTTAAATTAAAAATAGAGCAACACTGATCATGTTCCAGTGAAGAATAAACAGCCATCTAGTAAAATACTCCAATCATATATTCCAGCTTTATATAATCCTATATGTTCCTTTTCTCTTTAAAAATAAGTTACAGGCTGTAAATTACTTAGGTTATATTTTCTTGTTTATTACCTGATCAGCTAGTTACCTGATAGTAAATATTCTTTGCTGTGTAACATTTAGAGTTTGTAACATAACACCATAAAACCTGAGATCATAAAGCAATTTTTGGAACCTCAGGTTTTTGGACATGGCTGCTGAGATAAAATAATAGGGTGGCCCAGGATTTGATGTCAGTCTTTGGTGGCATCTGGAGCAGCTGGAGATGTCACTGCCCCAAGTCTGCCCCAGCTGTTCACATAATTTCCATTAATCTGGTGGTGTCTGTGTAAGCACTCTCTTACTCAAATAAATAAACCAGGACTTTAAAGACCTACTATTTCTACTTTTTAAAGTAACTCTGGCTTGTTTTGGTGGCAGAAAGTTGGCAAGTGAAGATGTGAGTTGGAAGAGTGCTAGACAGGTAGCTGGGCAAACCTGGAACAGTCTGCTCATCTGGCAGAGCTGGTGGCTGTAGTGGGGTGCTCTAAACCTGGATTCCCCCAGCAGCAGCAGTGCCACCTTAGGCTCCCTGCTACCGCTGCCCACTCTGAAGACACTGCTTGTATGGTGCTTCAAAGCCACACTTACTTTAGGGAATAAATCCAGGCTTAAAGAGCCTTTTTCCTTTATTTCACATCAGGTTTCTTTCATGGCAGCTCATTTGTGTGGTTGACAACATGACCACCCCTCAGCCACCCTGGCTTTGCCCAGAGCCTGTGCTGCAGGCATAGCAAAGAGCAGCAGGGGTGAAGGGTGACTACAGAATCTGCCATGGCCATCTGAGGACAGGGCAGGGGAACCTGGTGGTCTTTAAGGTCCCTTCCAGCCCCAACTGTTCTATGATACAACCTCAATACCCATACAAATATCTCTGCTTCATGTGCTGCACTGCTGCACTCATGAATCTGTAGGCATTTCTCCTATAGATTCATACAAAGTGTGGAGAAATGTGTGATACAAGGCCAGTTTGACAACATATTCAATTGCTGCTTACAGGACAAAGAAGTGCGAGCAATCTTCCTTAGGCTATTTGCACAGCTGTTCCAAGGATACCGATCGTGTCTTCAGCTGATCAGAATTCATGCTGAACCTGTCATTCACTTCCATAAGGTAAAGGAGGAGCAGTTTTGTGTATTTGTGGTATTCCTTTGTGCCGTGTTACTCCCACTGTAAAAAAAAAAGCCTGCCTTTTGAACAAGTGGTAAAGTTTAAAAATGTAAATGAAATTATCTACATGTGATAAGCACATCATTTTGGCATAGCACAGTATCAGTGTGTTTTAGTGGGACTAATTGCAGGGACAGGACGGAAATATACAACAAAGTTAACTTTGAAATGTAATACAAATAAACATTTGAGGAATCACTGTGGAATTTTATTTTTTACAGAAATATTTATTTTTTGCAGAAAACTTCTGTATGTAATAACACACTGCTTGAAGGTACTAGTTTTCTTTTATTACCTGTGAGATACAAAAAATGTGTGCATCAAATTTCCAGTTCTGAATTAGGTATAAAAAGATACTATGTATAGTAAAAAATTTAATTAGAAAGTACCACTTACTAGTATAAGCTGATAGACTGGTGAAAATGTTTATCTAGAGCATAACAGTTGCGTGTAATTTTAGTTTTTAGTGCTGATTTTAAAAGGTGCATTTTTTTCTGTCTTCCTTACAGGCAGCCTTCTTGGGCCAGCGAGGCTTAATTGAGAATGACTTTCTAACCAAAGTCCTCAATGGAATGGCATTTGCTGGCTTTGTGTCAGAGAGGGGTCCTCCCTTCAGAACCTGTGATCTTTTCGATGAGGTGAAAGGTGTTTTTGTATTCCCAAGTAACTTACTGTGATATTTCAGCATGGAAAAAACTGCTAATATGCTTCTGAATGCCCACTGTTTATTATATCAAGTTTATACTAATCATCTCAGCTCTTACTTTCTGCTAAGGAGATATTTCTAGCTTACTTCCAAAAAATTATGCCCCCTCATATGTATGAGGTTAAATAGTTGTATAAACTTTGGTAATGCTGTTCCTATTGTCAGATCTGTAACTTCATAATACATTGCATGTGCTAGTACAGAATTATTTTCAATAATTTAATTATGTTCTCTGAAATGTTAACAACCTCATAGAGAAATATTACTTTCAGTACATATCCAACAGTACAGACTGAGAGGGGGGAAAAAATCACTTTAAAAAGCAATGCCATAGTTTTTACTGTATTGGCTTTGAGCTGGATGTAGAGTAAAAATAGAATGTGATAGTAATTCTGTGTTGTTGTAGTAGTAGTACCTAGGAGAAATTTGTATTGAGGTATAGAAATGTGAAAGGACTGGTTTAGGTAAGTAGGACTTTACTGTCTGGTGAGAAATGCTGCATATGAAACTGAAAATGTCTCATCTTCTAGAGCAACATGACATCACACATTTTTCAGTGTTCAGCTTTCTTTCCCTGGTTTCAATTTAAGATTAACATTTCATAACTTAAATAGGAAATAATTTTTTTTAGTTGAATTATCAACATTTTTATTCTTTCTTCTTAAAAAAGTTGGTGGCCTTTGAAGTCGAAAGAATTAAAGCTGAAGAGGGCAATCCACCAAAAATGATAAAGCATGTTAGAGAACTTGCAGAACAGCTCTTCAAAAATGTAAGTTGACTGTACCTGCTGCATCTACAGAGTTGAGATGGTAACATTGAGAATTCTAATTTCTCAGATTGATTCAGTGTCCAGGAAATGGAAGTTACTGCTGGTGGTAGTCATCATCTACATTATGGCAAAAGACTTTGGAACTTTGGAGGTCATTACATTTGTACATGCAAAGGAAATTCAATATGATACTATTGATTTATTAATGCTAATCTTGATTTAGATATAGCTACAACTACTTATCTGTTTTTAGTGTGTATTCACGTAAGGTCAATTTCTATTTGCTATTTTCTCTGCTGAAACCTATCCATGCTAAATACACCTCTTTTCTTGCCTCTCAGTGGTTTTCCATATGAAAATAATACATGCACTTTGGCATAATGTGTGGCACTTTCTGCAGCTCTTTCCTACTGTTTAACCCAGTCACCCTGGTTTGCATGCTCAGCAAGCAAATAATTTCATTTTTTACAGCCTGTTTCTTGTACTCTTTAGGTTTTCTACAACTCTATTTCCAGTTTAATTTTTGCCTTCATATCATGTTTATTTTACATAGTGTTTTTAGAAAGTGTCTTACCATTCCATTAGCTAGTTCTGGGATTTTTTTTTTTTTTTGGTGGTGGGTTTTAGATTTTTTGTTTGCTTTGAGATTTGTGGGCTTTTTTGGAATAAAATGATCTCCCTCCCCCTCACACTTCTGTGGTTATTCAGACTCCACAGAGCATTATCTATTACACCATCAGCTGACACCTTTGTCACCCTTTCTTTTCTACATCTCACTTTCCCAAAACTGTGGTTTACATCTACAATTCTAGAAAAAAAACCAAAAGAACTACCAAATGCTGCTAAGTTCTGGGGTGTTTGGACGTTTCTTTTGTGTTTCATGTTACTTTTCTGATGATGAGATTTATTTATACCATTGTGATTGACCTGCTCCTTCACTACCACTAACTCAGTGACTTCACAGGAACACACACTGATATTCACTGAGTTGATGATTTTGTGCATTGAGAAGTCAGAATTCTAGAAGCTGTGTATGCAGCTGACTTTGAATATAGGTGATGAGTAATACTGCTTAAGCTGTGCCTAGAGCTGCCTGATTTTAAACAGACTGCGTGATGTATTTTGACATCTTGTTTCACAGTTTTAATAATAATAACATTGTAGCTATGACAGTTTAGATACAAGGGAGAGATAGACAAAGTCTATTAGGGAGAGATGTTTGCATGAGTCTTGCTGGTACAGGTGGAAAATCCAAGGCATTAGACCTTTAATTAGCCTAATGTCATGTACATCTGGCATTAGATTTGTGATGTCCAAGATAAAAGTAACTTTTCCTGTGTATTTCTTCTGAATCTCTCACTGAAATGAATTTTGGAACTTTCCTTTTCTGGCGTTTTCTGTCCTCTGTTACTCCCTCCCGAGACTGTGTTCCCTTTCTCTCCCTTGCTTCCCCTGGCATCTGCTACTCTCATACCCCTGGATTTTTGGCTTGTTCCATTAAATTTTCTTTTACAGAGAATGCAGGTGGCTAAGCAACTGTTCTGTTTTGACTGTTGTTCCTCAAGTTGATGCATTTGATCTCCTTGTTGCTTTTTGCTCCTGTAAACAACAGTATTAAGCTCCCGTTTATAAGTTTTCTTCCAAACTTATTGTGCATTTACAAGAGAAACCTCATTGATGGATAGCACTCTTTGGCAGTGGTATGTAGCCAGTAATGAGTAACAGCGTAGAGTCAAATTGGACAGCAGTAAATTCAGATGTGATTAATAGTAACTCCAGAATGAAGAGATGAAAATACCTCATTTTGTTTGATTACTGCACCTCTGGAAATGTTCGGTGTGATTGTATGCATGGTGGTAGATAGTCTCTCTAATGAAGGGCTTGACTGTCACACTAGTGACAGGATTCAAGTCCTTAATACTCATTAATTTGCATAAAATCAGCCTAAGTTAAGCAGAGATTTTCTTTTGCTCTTCTTTTGAATTTTGCACATTGACAAAAATAATTTTATAAAAACCTTTAAGATATTTGGAAATATTAAGGTTAATGAGTCACAGGTGATATGAATATGAAACATTTTATTAGTCATATGCAATTAGATATTTGACATTTTAATCTTTTGGATATGGTAGATTCTCCAAACAACAGTAAAATTAGATGAGACAGATGGTAACACTGCATGATTCACTTTGTGTGTGACCTTTTTCTTTTGACCTGCAGGAGAATCCCAATCCCCACATAGCATTCCAGAAGGTGCCGCGGCCCACTGAGGGCTCTCACTTGCGGGTTCACATCCTGCCTTTCCCTCAGATCAACGAGGGCCGGGTGCAGGAGCTCCTGCAGGAAGGGCTGGCCAGGAGCCAGGGTGCCCCCCCTGCCACCCGCGGGGACAAGAAGTGTGTGGTTCCAGCAGGTCCGCCTGTGGGTATGTTAATTTTTTCCCTCTCCTACCTGCTTCTCATGAATGATTAGCATGACTGCAATATGTTGCTCCCAATTTCATGTTAATATTGTATTTTTAATGATCATAACAAACTCCAGTGTGTAGACTCCAGTGTTTGCCTTAGCAACTTTAAAAGCCCTTTTTTATCTCCCTTAACTAAGAAGTCAAACATCCAGAGAGTGAAGGGTGTAACTGCTAACAACAAAGTGGATTTGATCTGAATTATATTTTGAGTTGAACAATTAAACTAGATGTTGTCTACTCAGCTAGGCTTGTTAAATATCAGCATAGGTCACCATAGCACTGGCTGAACCAAGCTTTGAACCATTGGAGTTCCTCATTTGATACCAGTGAAAGACATGTAAATTACTGGAAAAAGGTGAAGAGCAGAGATAGCATCTGTCTCAAGATAAATAGACCTGTATTCACACATAAAGAGCAGATGTGGACATTGTAGGTCTGTCATTTTAATTTTTATGCCAAAAGGTTCTATTACTCACAGTCTTACTCATCGATGTGAATGGTGGCACAAACCAGTATGGTTAGAAAACTTGCACATGAAGTTGGCAGACCTTGCAAAACTTTTCAGGGATGGAATCAGAATTCAAATCCAACTTTAAAAACTAGATATTGAACTCCATTGAATTCTGTTCTTCTCTACTGATTTTCTTCTGTTAAGGTATGGCACTTGCATAGGTTGGATCAGCAGACTAGGCAGCAGTTCTTCAGAAATGAATTTGCAAACTTTAATAACCGTAGGGCAAACATTACCCCCATAGGGCAAACTTTATCAAGCTACTGCAAAAAAGCTAAACATCTTAGAAGGATGTATAAACATGAGCTCAGTCAGTGAACCCCATGGAGAAATCTTTTCATTGTGCTCAGTAAGACCTCAGCTGGAGTGTTTGTGTCCATTTTTGGACACTCCATTTTTGGTTCTGTTGGAGGGAGTCCATAAGAAAGCAACAGGAATGACCAGTGGTCCACAGAATGTGACCCACGAGGAAAGATGGCGAGTTGTTTAGACTGAAAAATAGGAGACTGAAGGGACACATAATAGCAGGCTTCAATTATACAAGAGACAGTGAGAAAAAGAAGGGGAATAATCTGTAATGATAAGAAATAATGGGTTTAATTGCAAAACAGTAGTTATTTGTCAGCAAGATGAGGTAAAATGAGGATTGTGAGGCAGTTGAGTGGATTTCTTGTGAAGCCATGGAGTCTCTCTTATCACAGAACACTGGGAACATATTAGACCAACATGAGAAATATATACATACACAGTTGACCCTGTCTAGGGACAGCAGGGTGAACTAGATGGCCTCTTGGGGGCCTGCCCAGGCCTGTTTCTCTTTGGTTTTATGCAAGAAGAAGTTGAACTCTCTTCACTTGCCTTTGCTGTTCACTGTATCGTTGCATCTGGTACTTTTGGAAAATGTAAAGGATATGTGGTTGTGTTCTGTTGTCTTTCTTCAAAAGGCTAGTTGCAAAAGAAGGTGTTTTTTTAACAAGTTAATTTCTGTATCAAAGCAGGGGGTTTCTTGTTTTTTTCTTTCCTGAGGTACAGCTTTCACGCTTTCTCTCCCTGCTGAACTGTCTCAGAATCCTTGGATATAAGTAGCTAATTATTATCTACTAGAAAGGCATATCCTGAATTTAGATGCTATTTATTTGATATTAGAGAGAAAAAGACAATGTTAGTTCTTTCATTCTGAATTTTCTTGGAGAATCAGGCCAAAACAGTGCAGTAAGAAAATAAGATCTCAGCAATTTGGAGTCTAGATAAGAGAACAGGTTTGCCAGGTTTTATTCCATGTTGCAGAATTCATGTCATGGCAATTAAAAATAGTTATCTACTGCTAAAAAATATGCAAAGCTATGTAGCTAGCTCACTGCAGAACACAAACACATGCATTTATGATTAATTTGTGTTTATTTATGTGTTTCATCAGTATGATAGAGGTTTTACTCTCTTTGTGCCTGTATGAGACAACAGTTCAAGAGCACTCTCCTCTTCAGATGGTGTAGGAAGACCAGAATTTTGGAGTCTTGTGTTCCTATCTGCCTACAAATGACATTTGCTTAACAGAATAAGAGGGAGGACACAGTAACTATTTTTTTAAAGAAATTTGTGGTATTCTTTGTGGTTCTTGCAGACATTTCACAGATATATATTCTTTTTTTCTTTGTTAGTTTCCATAATGGAAAAAGGAAGCACAGTTTTCAACAGTGCTCAAAGGCTGGAAGTTGTTAGAAACTGTATCTCGTTCATTTTTGAAAACAAATTTTTGGAGACTGAAAAGGTAATAAAATGAATTTTTAATTCTTCCAAATTACTCTCTGTTCTGTTAATGAGCAAATGGAGACTGGCCTAATCACAAAGTACAGTTTGAAGTCTTGTTTCTAATGCTAAGGATTATTTTGGTCATTTAAATTAATGAAGTAAGCAATAATCATCAAAATGCAATATTGTGTGTAATATGAGACTAATGGATTTGAAAACCTGTTTCTAATCCTACATGGGTAAACTGAAAACCCTTTTTGCAAAATTTATTACTGTTATAAGTAGCGCTGTCCACATAATTTTTTAAGAGGTCGGTGTGTATTGGTCTAGCAGCATTAATTAGAAGGAATGTAAACAAAAGGCATACATATGTGCTTTGGTGTTTAACGACCAATGCCTTTGGAAATTTTCAGCACAGTCTATTTTGCTGGTTTTAAAAATCAGTAATTTGGTATAACTCAGATGAATATAAATATTTGGCATGCTTGTCTTCCCTGAAATTTGCTAGTGAGTTGTTATCCTTGACATTCTTATTGTCTCTTCATTAAGAAGTTGCCAGGTTTTGTAGATTCTGTCTATAGAGTTTTCAGTTATTGACTGTAGAACAATCACTCAAACTTATAATCAAATCTAATTCTCCATATGAAAATAACTGTAAAATTATTTGAAGAAATTTTTTTGATTTCTCAGGGAAGTATTACCTGTATAACTCTGATGCTGTGTAGGTCAAGACAGAAAATGAGCTTTGCTTGATTTACGAGTTGTGGTGTCAAAATGCTCGTGGGAAAAGTCATAATGAAGTATGTAACTCTTTGAAAGAGTTTTCATCCAAGCAGTAGTTTTTAACCTCATTCAACTTCCAAACACTTGGGAAAGTTCAGTGCAGTTTTTGTGCTTCTATATGGTAATTTTTTCCTGAAGAAATAGGCTACCTTTTCTTACTTACCTGTTACCTCCAGGCTAAAAGGCCACAGCTGATAATCACTGTTGTAGCATTTGCTGCATCTTTAAAACTTTGATATTCTGTTGGCCCTGGTTTAGGATAAACTGCATGACAATCTAGTGGCCTCACTGCTATAAGAGCTGTGCCACTTCTAAATGCATTTGTCATTCATTGCTTATCACAAAATGTGCTGCTTGGCCTTGATAAGCAAACTCCAGTCCTGGCCTGTACTGAACAGAGAGCACTTGCTTTTACCCACAAGAATCCATTTCTCATTTCACATCCTTTCAAGGCCTGTCCATATTAAAGGATTTCTATTTACAGGTGTAGGTGAGAAATGCTGTTTAATGCATTTGGAAAAAAAAAGGGAAAAATTTAGTACTTGGTAACTCAGGCTAAATCAACCATTATGTGGAAAGTTTGATATTCAAGCTAATGGTTAATTTCCAGAGCTGTTCTTTACTGTCACTTGCAGTTTCTTAATAAAAAATGAATGCTGTTCAGTATGAGTAGAGGCATTTAATTTCATTCCCATAAAGTGAGGTGTTCTTCTCTGCAGACCCTGCCTGCAGCTCTGAGAGCCCTGAAAGGCAAGGCAGCTCGGCACTGCCTGACTCAGGAGCTAGGCCAGCATGTTAAAGAAAACCGAGCAATCCTGGACCATCAGCAGTTTGACTACATTGTGAGAATGATGAACTGTGCTTTGCAGGTACAGTATGGCAAGGCTTTGGCCTTGATTGTCTTTCTCTTGTTTAAGATTAGGATAAGCAAAATTGCTTAGAGGGTTGTGGAGAAGCAAAGTAATTCAATTACTTGACCATGTCCTACACTGATGTAACAGATATGACTTGATGGTGGATTTAAGACATTCTGTTGTTGAAAGAATAAAAGACAAAACACTCATGGCTGTACAGGTCTGCCTGATATGACAAGCAGAAAGAAAACTGTTCCCATTATTAATAATTTAGATACAATTTCATTTTGGTAGGTACTGAAATGATTTAACTTAATGACTTGAAGTGCTTTTTATTAACGAGGGGGTCTTGGCTTTTCCAGGTCATTTTCAACTCAGAGTTCCTAAAATGTATATCAACCACTGCTCAGCTGAAAATCCCAAAAGTTTGTCTTTATTTAAACATAGTTTAAGAAAGCATACTTTTAGCTTCTGTGGCTCATGGTGGCAGTTCTGCTTGTCACACTGACATCTTAGTTTGTCAGGAACTCACTGCAAGTGTTTGGAATTCATCTCAAAAGTTAATTTCTACTAACAAATTATTATGTGCTTAATAAGCATCAACATATGGTTGCAGTTACCTATGAAAGCAAAATATGTAGGTAACTTCTTTTGATTTTCATTTCAATAATTGGTCTGTTTTGCCTTCACTTGTTCTCAATTCATTATCTGAAATATTTTATAAACTTACATGTTTTCAGTCTCTTGTCTGAGAATGTAGTGGTATTTTTATTAATTTGTAAGGTGATCACATTTGGTTATAATTTTTCATTTGTTAACCCTAAGTTATTGTATCAAATTAGGGACTTGATGGAGGTGTTAGTATTTTAATCCCACTCTCCTCTAACCTAAAACCCACTGAAATTGTTCTGCAGCAATTTAAAAAAGGTTGACCCACATTTTTTAAAAGGCAAGTGCTAAATGCTGCTTTCACTTAAGTGTAGAAATAAATTAACACTGACTGAGCAAATGCTCAGTCATGTTAACCTCAGGTCACCATGAAATGGAAGTTTTGTTGTCTGTTGCGTTTCTTGTTTGTTCACAGTAAGGTATTTTTCTACTGTTGTGAATGAAGTTCATCTTTGTCTGAGCAGTGGACTTAAAACTGCCTACAGTCAACAGATGAAAACTGAAGTTGACGGGCTAAAATTACGCAGCACATATAATCTGCTTTTTGGCACAGGTCTTCACCTTTTCCAAACCCTAAATTTAGCCTTAGAGTTGTAAGAAAAATTGAATTTATCTGTGAAACTCTATTTCTCTGTCAAAAATCATGACTAATGGAATATTGCACCTGCTGTGTATTCCAGAGTTATAAATTTTCTTTCAAACCAGAAAGCAGGATTGTTAGATGTGTCACAGATATTGATTCTATTTTTTGATCATTCCTGGGTTAAAAAAAAATCCAGATGTTTTTAGACAACAGGAACAAAATACAAATCTCCTTCATTTCTGTATCTTGGAAAAATGATAGCAGAAGAAAATAAAATCTGAGGAAAGAAATATTGACATCACTTTTTAATAAAATAATAAAAGCCAGTTTTTCTCTGGAAGAACTTTTTTTGTATCCCAGTGATTTGAAGGCCCAAGAAGGAGCTTAAGTTCAAGGAAATGAATGTGTCTGAAAAGTTACTGAAATTAAAATAGGCTTGTTTTTCCTCAATGAAACTAGCAAATATAACTCAAATCATTGAGGGAAAAGAGATCAAGTAAGGAGGCATAGTTTTTATGCCTTCCCTACCCACCACCAACAGTATTTTCATATCTTTGAAAATATGAAATAAAAGTTTTCATTTCTCAGGAGTAAGCTTGGCCAACATGAAAACATCTGAACTTCTGACACTGGGCAGTGAGTTAGAAACAAGTTTTTTTAACATCTACTTTTATGACATATGAAGTTATTTATTAAGATAAAAACATGATTTATAATTTGTCTGTGCACTTTGCTCAAGTGTGTTATTTGAAACAATGTGTAAATTGTGACATTTTGGGGCTTCCCTGTATCAATTCAAGAAAAAAAGCACATTACCAAGAACTTAAATAAGTTTGCCCTTGCTGCAGTGGGACTCAGCAAGTCAACATTTTGGTGTAGACACATGAATTCTGTTAGCTGCAGGGCACAAGACCAAGTAACTTAAGCAAAAGACAGAAAAAACTAATTTAAGAAATGTGGTCTTAACTGGAAATGTAGTGAAGTTTTAAGGAAATACTGCATTAATTATTGGTGGGGTTTTGAGAGTGAATTAGGTTGCAGCAGGGCTTTCAGGCCTTACTGAACTACTGGAATTGTAGAAACCACCTCAGTCTTACTACCAGATTTTTCTGGTTACGCTACTGCACGTTCCCATTGACTTCTGCAAGGTGCAAACTGAAATACTGCTGTTGCTGCAGGTACAGAGAGGGTGATCCAACAACTGAGAGGAAGGGAAGGGTATGCCCTGGCAGAGGTGACAGGGTGAGCAGAGGCCTGGCTACTTGCCAGGCATACTGGGTTGAGTTGGGAAACATGTGCAGAAAGCTCCAGTCCCATGTTTTGCCCTGGGACACACCAGTCTTACCTGCTCTTCCACATGGGAAATCTGATGCTCTCCAGCCACCAAACCTCGGCTAATGATAAGGTGAATTGTTGCAAACTCAACAAGTCAACATTTTGTGATAGACACATGAATTCTATTAGCTGCAGGTTGTAAGACCAAGTAATTTAAGCAGTGTCTGTTAAAAGACACAAAAAGCTAAGAATTTCCAGAGATGCTGGTTGGCCATTTCTGGGAAGCCTTTTGGACTGAATTCTTTGTCTTACAGTGAAGTTCTGGGGGTTAGAAAATCAGGAAGATTGCACTCTGCAAGTCTAATGCAGAGCCTTCCCTTGCTAGTGAAGATTTTTCTGATTGTCTGGTGTCAGGTTTTTTCATTTAATAGAATCTAGTATTTTTTTTAACTAGAAAAAATATATATATACAAAAAGAAAGGTCGGATGCTTTTTCAGAGCTTCTGTATATTTGTTTTGTGCATGAAGAGCAGTATGTAACAAAATGCTTGTGATAATCCCCCCCATGTATATTATTGCTGGTCTCATATCTGTCTGCTACCACAGGGCTTGAGAAGAGATTGTGGAAGTGGAATAAAATGCTCCTACTATTGCTTCAAGTGAATAGTTATTTGATTTTAGTGGATGACTCCATTGGCTGTATTTCCCCAAGGATCTGATCTAGCCATTTTGCAGCTGGGAGGAAGGGAGGGTGATATTTTACCAATTTCTCTAGAGATGGCAAAACTTGGACTTTCCACATCTCTGGTGGTTGTCAGCTTGAGTTCTCTCAGTCCAAGAGGGGCATTGTTTTGAACTGTTGTTCTTTCAACTGATAACAGGTAGAACCTGCAAATTTTAGTAGGCTTATGATTTGTGGAATAGTATGTGAGTGTTTCATGTTAATTTGCCTTCTTTAGCACCTGTGGTAGACTGTAGGAGGCCTCACAAGTAAGGTATGATGCAGCAGGTCAGTACTCAAGTGTTAAAAACATGCTTTTCTGTGTCTGAGAAGTATTGACAATTACTGCTGCTGAAATAGAAATGAGAGAAAGTATTTCTGATCGATTTTAGTAGTAGGAAGATCAAAATTACATGGAGATTGTAATGGTCATTCATTAAAGCAGATACCCTGTGATGAGGGCAATTAAATCCCCAGTTACTTGCTTTTATCTCTGCTAGGAGTTGCCACTGACCACTTGCTGAAAACTTTGTCATGCCCAAGTAAGAAATCACGTACTGACAAATCATGTAGTGTGACAAACATTTAAATCAGCCTGTCTTACCAGAGTGATTAATACCTTTGATAGAAGAGCAGGAGCATTATGTTCTGTTCCATATGTTATATGACTAAACTACTGTTAAAGAACGCCTGCAGTGTTGTGAAAGCTTAATTTATTGATTGACAATTCATTTCATTCAAACAGATACCACTGCAGATAAAAATGTGAAATTACAGCTCTAAACACTATTTCAGTCATACTTGCTTTCCTCTGCTGTGGTTACCTCAGAAAAATTTGCTGTTCCACATAAATTGCTATTTAAAACATTTTTCTTTCTGTTTTAGTTTTCTATAATAACATTTGCTGACGTCTCAGGAAAAAAAATACCTAACTTTTTTTTTGCAACTAAAAAGTCTTTTTTTTAGCAGGGAAACACTTCTGTGTAATTATGTTTTCAACAACACATTGTTCTTTTAATATTTGTTCAGAAATCGTGGCAGAAACCATCCCAAGGCACAATTTGCATACTTCTCCATTCATTTATTGCAGTCATAACTCGTCCAGAATTTCAATTGTCTCTCTAACTTTCGTCTGGCAGCAACAAGTGAACACTGTATTTTGAAATGTAGTTGCTCTTAATTTGGTTAAGTGGTAGTAAGAGCAAGAAGAGGCCTGAATACAGTGTGGGAGGTGGTATTTGATAACCTGAAACAATTTTCGTATTAAAAAGACATTAAAAGCAATTTGCATAAAATATTTAACAGTAAGTTTTCCTAAGAAAAGGTATTTCTGGGGAAAGATTCTCTTCAGGTAATGCAGAACTGTGTAGTTGGGTAGTTGCAATAGATAAAACTTTTCATTTCAAAAGAAGAGCTCCAGGATGTTGCAGTACAACACTGCCTTTCTAAGATGTTGGTCAGAAATATTGCCTAACTGAACATTAATGCTTTTGTTTAGCAAATGTGAGTCAAACTGGAAAGCATATCTGCACCAGACTTCTGGATTCTTAATCTAAATGTGGTTAGGGTGGGGAAAAATGTGCATAAAACTGGTAAGTACATAAATACTTTCAAAATCCTAGTTTGAAGCTGTAGGGGAGGAGTGAGGTCATCTTGTGATGTGATTTAATCTTACAGGTACACAGTCATCAATGCTGTTTTAGGACCTGCTCCAATGTCACATCTGTGTCAGTAGATATATGTTGTGCCACTGTAACTGAGAGAATATCTTTAATAGTAGACTAATTAGTCATTGTTTTAGTGCTTTAGGTGGTTTCTGATAGATCACTGTGGCTTTTCATAGTGGCCATAACCAGATGTTTATCTTTTAAATGGATTATACTGGATAATCTAGAAGTATACTTGTAGTATACAGTATGAAACATGACTTAGTAACAACAAGGACAAAATTAAAAATGTAACCTGTATTAGCTTACAACAAAGGCGTATCTGGGCCATCTTCTGTTCTCCAACATTGACCAAAAGCAGGTGGAAGATAATACTGATTTATTTTGCCTCTAGAACTTTGCTTGTCATTCTTCTGTATCACTTTAGTGTAATAAGGGCCTCTTTGTAGCACTTACTATGCAGTCTGTTGTGAAAGAAACTTTGATAAGCAAAATTAAAAACAGTGGCATTCTATAAATAATACTAAATTTATTTTTCATAGGCAAGTAACTGTTGTATTATATTCTGCCACTAGATAAAGTTTAAAAACCTATCAGTCAGTTCTCAGAATTCGGAGATTTGTGAATACTGTCCAATCACAAGACAGATTTTATTATTCCTGAGAGAAAATCGGCTCGGTGTGTATGTAATATGAGTCAAATTCTTGGCAATATGAAGGTTACATGAGCTAGCATTTCTCATATTTTATGTTGAAAACTATGTTGCTAAACATCTTTATTTTGGATGGTTACAGTAGATTTCTCTCCTTTTGGACTTTTATTTCATGACCTGTCTTTTATTACTCAGTTTGACTTGCATTCCTGGAAGCAGAGTCTCAGAATTGATGTTTGAAAAACAGCACTATTTAAAAATATTTAAAGGTATTTTAAAGCATAGAAAATCGGACATGAAGAGAAATCACGGGAGTTTAACAGGCCCACACTTAATTCTATTAATTCTTCAGTTATTACCAGTTTGAACTTTCTCATCATGTTAGACAAAGAAATGGTATTATTTAAGTGGGAAAAAAACCTGAGATTCCAGTGTTTAAGGCTTGGGCTTCAGGCTTCCAGATTTAATTCTGTATTGTGCTGAACATGATTTTGGTAGGGTTTTTTTTGGTCAGATCACATGGTTTCTCTGATACGTGATTCCCAAAAAGAAGAAATACCACTTTTATCGTCCTGCTGACTTTTTAGGGGTCCACCTATAAAATTCCAGACCTAAGAAAAGAAGTTGCTGTTCCTGAATCTTTCTGATAATGTCTTTTTCCCAAGAGATTGCACAGTACCAGAATATTGAACTGATATTGAACTGATAGTGCTCACATGATTTATCTAGGAAAAAAATGGAAATGCACTGTAAAAGATTGTATTGTTGATCAGTTTTCATTTTTCCTTTCCTCGCTCTGAGGACCATACTGGTTGTTATACTCATCCCATCTCATAGGATGACCAAAGAGATCTGGGAGATCCCAGTCAAGGGCATCTCTTTGTGAAACCCAGAAAACAGAGTTGCTTTCTTTGCAGGACTGCCTGTGTGTATACCTGTATCATAGAGTAGGTGTGTGTGTGCTGCTGTCATGGCACTGCCAGCTTCCCTACCCCTGCTGGAGGGCCAGTCAGCATTCCCTACAACTCCATGTGTCAAGGGAGGTGACCCCATTTGCATAGCAGTAACCATTCCTTGGGCCAGGATTCTCCCTGTGTAGGTGACAGTGTCCAGGTAATTCCTTGTTGCATCCTTGGGGACATTAGTGTGTGCAGTGGTGTCCCCAGCAAGGTGTCTGGCTGATTCTACGTGTGTGCCCATCCCAAGGGGGTTTATCTCCAGCTGTGTTAAACTGCCTCTGTGGTTTTAGCAAGGATGGGGTTTTGATGACTAGGCAGCAGAAAACCATGGCTGCTTTTTGTACTGGGGCTGTGCCAGCAATGCTGTTCAGGAATGAGCTCGTGTGTGACAGGGAAATTCCTAAATTGCTGTTTTCCTGCAGACTTCTGAGACACTGCTTCTGCTAATCGTGACTTCTGCATGGACCTGCCGTGCACAACTATTGCACAAGACTTAAAGAACTAAAGTTACTTAAAGAAAGGAAAAGAGAGGGATTAGCAGAAATGAGAGTCCCTTGGCATGCTGTTCATTCCCGCATCTGCCTTCAACTTCTCTCCCTTCCCTCCTGGCTTCTGACCAAAACATGTGGTGTTCACACACTTCCTCCTCCTGTCGATGTATACGCATGTCTATGTGCATATCAGAGCAGGTTCAGCCTTGTTTAAGGGTCTTCACTTAATATTATATTTTAAAAAAATTAAATGGTAGCAGAGTGTTGGTTTTAATACAAGAACAAGCAGAACTGCATGTCAGCAGCTCCTCTGGCTGGTTGCTCACAAGGGAATTTCCCTGAGCACCTCCCTGGCATGGGTGAGGAGTGTGGTACAAACCCATCCATCCCAGATGGGTCTCTGCACTGTTGGGCAGCTGGATCAGGCTTTACTCTTCATGGATGTCTCCTTGTTGCTGGCCTTCTGTTAAAACCTCTCACATTTGCTGTTGGTGCAGGATATGCTCCCCTGTGTTTGCTTACTCACAGGTATCTTACTGAAACCATGGAGCTCCCTGGAGTGTTGACAGTGAGCTCTGACTGCTCTGAAGTGTTCATTAGAGTTAATTGTGGCCTTGTGGTTGTCAAATGTTCCTAGTAACTCCATGTTCTGAATATTTTTGGTAGTCGTGATGAAAAGCAGACATGGGTTTGTACGCTGCTCACTGCTGTAAATAAAACACGTCTGGGTTGGGAATTGTGTTGTACTGCTGTGCTGTTGCTCTCCAGCCTGGATGGGAAAGAGATGAACTGATGAAAGGTAGTAAAAAACAAACCAAAACAAAAAGTCTTTCATGTTGGAAAGAATAGGCACTTCACTTACATAATAAGCTATGTGAAATCAGTGGCTTCTGTTTTTACAGGTTTTATATCTGTAAAAATAAGGAAGTAACACATGGAATTTTGGTTTTATCTAAGATATTAGGTATGTGTATGAAGTGTATTACAGTACAGGTTCATCATTCCCCACAGATATGTGTATAACACTGTTAATTATGTGTACATGCACTTCATCTGCTCTGAGTGCCATTTAATATGTACAATAAGCGGCAGAATATTGCATACAGTCACCCATGCAGTGACTGTACCACTGTGGTAACACATGTGCACAGTCTGGTTTTAGGAAAAGGAATTCCTGCATAATGTGGCCCCTGATCTTCCCTCCTCTGTACTTCACCCTTGAAGTACCTGGTAAGTCCAGGTAGAGAAGCTGCAGTGAGACATCTCAGCAAGATGTGCTGCCTTGGCCACACACTAGATTGACAATTGGTTTGTTGTTTCTATAACAAATTTTGTGAAGGTTCTGTTTCTAAGTGTTTGATTTTACAGGAATTTGCATAAAAATTACTAATGGATGACTGTAAGAGCCTCATTATTTTTTGCATACGATAATTTCTGAAGCAGAAAGAAGATGGAATATCCAAAGTCTAATCATTTGCTGTCATGTTTGCATAACCTTTGGTTTAAACAACTGAGATCTTGGCTGCTTGCATTCAAAAACTGAAGTGTGGTGCTGAGATAAATACCATAAAACCAATTCTGGGTTTTGTCAGTATTTTGTGTAAACTTTGTCAAATGCATTAATATGACAGACAAACAGTAGTGAACTGTGTGACATTTTAGAATGATTCTAAGGAAAAAAGCATAAGGATCAATTTCTGTACAGTAAAAGACCTACCTCTCCTGTTACATTAAAAGTGTATGCTATTATAGAGCAAGAACACAAAATAAAGGTGTAAACAAAAGAACATTTGACTATCTGCATATGTTGTAAAAAAATCTTGCAGCTGTTGACATTCTTTTTTAATATTACAGCCCAGAATTATTACTTAAATTAATTGGCTCTTAGGGTGCATGGAAAATGCCATGTCAACATGCCTTAATGAAGATTATTTTTAATAATTCCCTCCCTGTACTCAGTCACAGGGGCAGGCTTTGGTATCTAGTGATCCAACAAAGTATTTAAAAATTACTTTACCTCATGTCTGTGGATAAAACTGACAAACAAATCCCACAACCCCCTTTCCCCACCTCTCCCCTAATTCTGGAACTCTAAAGTCCAAAACTCCACTTGGGAGCTAAGAATTGAAATTGAAGGTGCATGTTTAACAGTCTAAAGTCCCACAATGTTTGTAAATGAACAAATTGATTTGATTTTCTATACAGATTATTTGACTTTTGGAGACAAAAGATTCTTTTGATTAAATTAAGTCTTTTAGTCAATTAAACACCTTGTAAAACCTTTACTTGAAATGTTTGCTGATAAAACATCACTTTAGAGAATACAAATCCTTTGTTATACATAAATAAATTTCATACAATTAGCATGCAATATTCTCTATCCCTTCCAGGTATATAGAATGAAATATCTTTCTAGATCTTACTCTAACTGTAGTAATAATAATACACTTAAAATCAACTCGGATTATGAGGGTGCCATGATTTTCAGCACTTCTTTTTTAGAAACTTTGTATTTTTTTCCTTGTCTGCATCATAATACCTTGTTTGTAATATTCTAATTTTTCAAATTCAAGATACAATCTGCATATCAAAATAGTTGGAATTGGAACTGATTAATTTAAAATCAGTCCAGCAAACCATAAATAATTATTTCAATCAATTTAATGAATAGGGTATTTTGTAGAGCCTCTCATCAAAATCAAGTATATAGCACCTCTGTTATTATTGAAGCAGTGATGAATTTAGGCTGCATCATCACAGTCACATCTCATCGTACAAATGGGCTCCAGCAAATGACACAGCAGCATCGTGCTTGTGCACCAAGCTCTCACCTTGTGTATTAATTTCAAAAACGCAAATCTTCATTATTTTAGTTTCTGTGCGTAGAAGATTCAAAGAAGGAGAAAGATGGTAAGTAAGAGTATTTGAAATTTTGGTAAGTTGTTGTCTAGCAGCACCTGGCAGGATGTCTCACAGAACTCAGCCAAAATCTATGCTCCTAAATGTCCTTGCAAAACAGTAAAGAACAAGATCTAAAATTTTAGCAGCATGAGGAACTTGGACAAAATGTGGCCATCAACACTAGCGTGGTACTGAAAGAAGAAGGTAAGGAGTTCTGTGGGATTCATATCAGCTATGATAGTGCAGGTCTTCCTGAAACCTTGAGGATTTCTTTGCTACTTAGAACGGCAGATAAGGTAAAGAAATGAGAAGACGGTCAAATGCATCAGGATTTCTACTCATATTTCTTGTTAGGAAGAGACACAGATAAGAAATACTTATCATTTGAGTCATCACATTTATTGTACATGGCTGATAGTTCTTGTTGATACAGTGTTTCATTCAGTATATGCACTAAATAATGCCATGCTGTCCAGAAATTATCTGTTGATCTTTAGAATGCGTTCTGCACTCATTTGGTGATTTGCTAGTGGGTTCTCTGGAATTAGAGTCATGCTGGTTTTAGGATGCCAAAGCCATTGCTAATGCCTGAACTTTTCAGTTTTTGTTTTCACTACCCGTTCTTTTTTATCCAGCCACTGCAATCTGGATCATCATTCTGAAAGCTCCAAACATGAATTGTGAGGAAAGAATTTCAAACCGTATGACTATAATTGGGACTTAGAACTTCTCTAATATTTCACTGTACCCCAAGGTACAGAAGTTTTATTAAACTTCTCATTGCCATTTACTGTGATTACATAGCAGAACTACCCTTTCTGTGGTTTTTTCTTTAAATGTCAATGAAATAAGAAAAAAAACAGGTGTTTGGAAGAAAACCTTCTGGAAGGAAGATCAGATAGCCTATGGAGAAGATTTTTCAGGGTTTTAAAATGGATTAACTGGAAATTCAAAATCTGGCAAAAGAAGGCTTTCTCTGTGGTTAGGTTAGGTGGATGTTGCTACTAGCAGTGATTTAGAAGGCTGTGGAACAGAAAGGGATTGTGCCAATTCCTAGAATTTGTACCAAAGGAAGAATTTTGCTGGAAGGCAGTGCTAGTACACTTCTGCTTCTTTGGTCCACACAGCGAGCTCAAGGATGTCTTTTTTTTTTCCACTGGTTGTGGTTTTACAGGGAACAGGAATTTTTTAAGGACACCCAAACATGTCTCTTCAGCTAGATGACCAACTAGTATGATTTTGGAGTTTACTTTTTTTACTTCTGTGACCAAAGTTGGAGGAGTTACTTCATGGATTTCTAAACTTCTTATTTCCTGAAGCCATTTAAAAATCCCAGGGAAAAGTACTAATTCAGCAAGCTTTAAGACAGAAGAATTCTGAGGGTAGTTCTACAACTGCCAGTTCAGATTGGTTTACTGTTTCTTCCATTGTCTTTATCTCTTACAAAAAATGCTTCATGCTTGTTTTCACTTGGATTCTTAGAAAAGCAAACATTTTGCTAATAATCAAGAAATTAATTTTTAATAAATGTTTCATAAGCTGCAGTTCCCACATCTCCTAAAAAGTGCATTTATCATACTTTTATTATTGAGCCACCAAAAAATGTAAGATTTCAAGTAAAATCTGTATCTGTATGAAAGAGGTGGCTGCTATCCATGCACTGAAAAGTACAATCAGAAAGTTTAAATTACTTAACATTAAGTTAAATTAAACGATTGTATTTTCTATGTTTTCCTTTTTCATACTTTAAATATTTATATTAGAATATATATTTTGTTGGCGGATGTTATCTTGGAAGGGAGCACTTTACTAAATCAAGCAGGCTTGAAATCTGAATTTCTTGGGCTTTTCAAGCTTTGTAGCAACACTCTTCCTTGACTGCACAGATTTGATGTGTTAATCAATGCAGACACTGCTCTACAACATGCTACTTAATCATGCAGAATATGTCTTTCAATTTCCCAGATTTGCTTTGAGTACTATTTTCTATGAACTGTTTATCCTTGAAATTACTTTATCGGTGTGGTTTTTTTTTTCTCCAGAAAAATGGGATATTTCTGATAACAGCTCTAGTAACATGATTTTTTCATATGATGTGTGGTGTGCCTAATTCTGGTTGTTGTTACAAGGTTGATTTTTGGTTAAGTAACTTCTACAATAACTTCATGAATGTTGTTAAGACTGCAGTACTCTTTGAAACATAACAGAAGATTTACATTCCAGCTATTAAGGAACAGAGAGGTCTGGCATCAGAGTTGGCAACAAGGGATTTTAGGTTCTGTCAAGTTCACCAGCACAGCTAATACAGTGCGTCATTTGTGCCTGAGCATGGAAAAACCCTCACTGGATGAATTCAAGGTTCAGAACCTTATAATCAGAATTACCTCAGAAAAACCCACAAAACACCCCTTGTCATCCTTGAAATTCTGCAGCCATTGCAGATCATCCCAGAAGTGTCCTCTTTCCAACAGCTGACACATGTTTCATGGATCCAGAAATAGAGCTGCACCAACAAGGCTGATCCAAGAAAACTTCTTCCAGGAGCAGCTGGTCAGTGTTGTTTGTGTTGTCCTTTGGTGCAGCTGTACACAGACTATCTGGTGCCCCTGCCAAAACTGTAGGAAAGCTTTTCCATACTATCAAGGTTGGCTTAAAAAGCTCAAAGCTGTTGTGCAGCAGGATGTCAAATACATATTGAAAAGAGGCCCCATTTTGGTCAGTTGGTGGAAGATGCCTCTGCCAGAGGCAGTGCTACACCCAGGCAAACATGGGCTTGGGTTTCCAGGAGCACCTGCCAGAAGCCCATGTATCTTGGGTTGAAAAATGTAACAAAAAATGTGTATTCTATTTTCATCTGTTAAAGCCGGTTGGGAGATATTGTTCTTTATCTCTTGTAACTCTAGGGGACAAAAGAGGGAGGATGCCTTCTGTTAATGGACACCTGATAACACCAGATAAGGCAGTGCCTCCTTATCTCTTCCTCCACCCATCCTCCTCCGAGGGACATCACCTGTGAATGGGCCATTTAAGACCTCTCACATGACTGATAACAGCACCTCATTCCATTGTGAGATGCTCCACCCAGAGGGAGGAGCCAAAGCCTTTCCACAGGATAAAATCAGCAATCCCAAACACCAAGGTAGCCTGTTTCCACTGGATTCCCAGAGGACAACTGGACCCTTTCTTGAGGATCATCTCTACTTAAACAGAGACACATCTGTCACTCTGGGAGGACTTATTTCGGGCTGATTCCTCCACCCTGACCAATAGGGTGTCATGTTTGTATTCTGACTCTGTCAGTGGTCCTTTGTACTATTGAATTTATTTTATTTTACCCTTTTTTGTTGTTTGTTTCTTCTCTCTCTATTAAATTGTATTTCTGACTTGGAGTCTCACTGGTTTTGCTTTCAAACCAGTACACCGTGGATGCATTGGACATAGATATATAAAATTGGCATCAGCTTTCTTGCCCATAGTTTCTGTCTGTGCTGGTTGAGAACACTGCTTTCTCTTTACATATTTATTTAGGCTTTTTGGGATTCTTTCAGTTGTGCATTCTCCTTATATTTTCAGATATGCATCTTGGTTCAGATACATAAACTTGCTAATTGTTTTGTTCTTTTGCCCCTGGTATAAGTCTTTGTGAGACTAATGTTTTAGGAGTTTTGATTTGGTTTGACATGTATAGCACAGCATAGTTCATATTTCCACATGGCATTACCCTGTCCCTTGTACAGAACTTTGTCTTTCGGAGGCTTAGGAAGCTCTTTCAGTCTGTGTTTGCCAGGCTGTGATGACAGTCAGCAGCAGTCCTGCCCTTCAGTGTATTTACCACCCTCCCAAATCTGTTGTCAGTCAGAAATGTGAAGACGATGCATTTCATGCCATTTTCCCTGTTGTTAATGAAAACATTCACCACAGTATCAGGCCCTGAAAACAGGATTCAGAACAACCTGCCTGTTAAACATTGAGCCTGATGGTGCAGTCAGTTTTCCAGTCTTTCATTCAGACTTTCTTTCCCAGCTTGTCCCCAAAGGTACCAAAGGAGTCTGCAAAAAACAAACTGCTCTTTCCTCAGATACAGAGCTTGATATTTCATTGAAGAAGATGATCCAGTTTTCCTTGGTTAGCTGTATTTTTGTGTTCTAAATCACTTCTGTGGTTTTCCTGTGTCTGGAAACACTCTATGAGGACTTGCTCCCTACTATCCAGCCTGTAGCTCCCTCAGACCTGTTCCTTGCCTTCTTTGAATTGTTGTTGAATTGCTGTTCCCCAGAAATTCAGTTGACAAGAGACTGAGTCTCCCAAGGGGAAAACTTTGGGGATTAGCAGTTCTCTTTCCTAAGATGATGTCATTGAGGGTTCTTAGCATAAATTAAAAAAATATTCTGCTATCATGTGCTATTCAGTGGAAAATTTTCAGTGAGCCCTACTTCCAAGTTACGTTTCATCGGACACTGTTCAGTTTCTCTGTAGTGAACTAGACCCAAAATATTTTGGTAATTGATTTGAACTGAGCATCGACATGACAGAAGATGGATGTAAAATTCCACTTCTATCCAAACGTTATTCTTCTAAAGTGAAAGATTTCAGTGAATCTTTCACTTTACATACCCAGTGAGTTCAGTGAATCTTTCACTTTACTTACCCATATAAATCTG
Organism: Prinia subflava; assembly: GCF_021018805.1. NCBI lineage: Eukaryota > Metazoa > Chordata > Aves > Passeriformes > Cisticolidae > Prinia > Prinia subflava. Next base: position 11,523,250 of record NC_086251.1, read on the forward strand.
ATTTGGTTTTTTTTTACGAGTTCATGCCTGTTAAGTTGTAAAAATTGTATAGAATGTGCACTGATGATATGATGCATTTTTATTAAAAGTGTGTGAAATTGGAAAATCACATTAAACTTAGAAAAGAACAGTAAAATTAAGTGAGATTAATGTATTTGTACATATTTGAAAGTTTATGAATTTGCTTTAAAGTTTAGGAAAGAAGATGCTGCTGGGAGTAAGGATGTGTCCTGTGTACTTGTGAACTGATTTGTTAATATATAACTGGACTATACTGTAATATGGCATCTATTTTAATAGTTCTTTTAATGTCTTAAACATTTCTCTGTTCCTTAACTCAATTAACTAGGCTGTGTATACAGCAGTTTACAGAGTATCCTATGTTAATATTTTGCAGAACTGTTTTGGTCTGCCAGGGCTCTAGGAGTACACTGCAGTTCCTAGCTGTATTATGAATTAATCACTCCCTCCAACTGAGCAGTTAATGGATATTGATCACTTTTTTGTCATGAATTGCAATGTATTCTATCATTTGAGTGTTGTTTGTCAAAACTTTTTACAAATTGCTGTGCAGGACCTTGTATCACAGCTGGTGTAGTTTAAGGTTTGGACAGAGTCACTGTGAATGAAGCCCTGCTGTGAAATGAAAGTCAAAAGGCATCTTGGCATCCCAACCATTTCCTTGGGAGAAGATTACAGCCTGAGTATGTTGAACTTTATTGCCACGGGCCTCATGACAGTATTCAGAAACATGCATGGCATTTCTGTTAAAGAAACTCAGATGTGCTGAGATGAGAGGGATGGCGTTCTTGTTTTTATCAGTATCCTGCAAAAAAAATATAACATGTTTTTAGGCTTTTGGGGTACAGGAAAAATAGAGTGACAAATGTGTAATTTATGCACAAAAATTGAGGTTCCTGATCTAAACATAATTTGTAACAAGGAAGAGGACATGACTAACTCAAGCCCAGATGGAAATGTATTTATTGAGAAAGTATGTGGGGAGCTTGACAGCTCTTTGAGTGAAATGTTGTTTCGTGTTTTCACTTGTTGTGAGATTGGGAGTAGGATGGGGCTGCACAGAGAAAATATGTTGCATTTGCTGGCTTGTGAATGTGTGGAGTAAAGCAAGAAGAAACTTAAAAATCATTGAACACTATGTGCTTGTCTATCTACACTTGTCTTGTAATTGAGTCTGAACTGCCTTGATAGAACTCTGTTCCTTATACCACTATGCTTCAAGGGCAGGCAGAATTAAGAGAATTCAGGGAAGGTGAAGACAAACATGAAATTCCTCAGGAAGTAAAATACCTCTAAAATGAAACTGGATCCCCTGCCTGGAATGGCAGCTCTACAGTATCTTGCATCCTGTTGCTGACAGGATAGGTTCCTTAATTAAATTGTCATTGCAAAGGCTGATCAGGCAGAAAGATCACAAAGTCAAAACAAATCAGTGAGGATTCTCCTGGGTTGAAGCTGTTCCTTTGTCTTCTGCACTGGCATCAGTCTATGATGGCTGTAGAGGGTGAAGAAACTGTTACGTGTGGCAGAGTTCAGAGCACAGGTCAAGTCTGTGATCTGAACTTTGTGTTCAGTTATTGCTGTCAGACCGGGTAGCAATATGAGAAGCTGCTTATCAAAAGCCTAGAGACCTGATCAATGTTAAACCTGGAAACCATAGACAATAGTGGGTACTTGTCTTGATTTTATTAACTGTGAATCTCTGCAGCAGTGTTTAGGCAGAACAAAAACGAAATTGAAAGCTTGTGTTAGTGAGCGACACATAAAATGTATTAGGGTCATTTATGAAGGAAGAGTTGGATTTTGCAAATTAATACTTTGGAAAAGCTGTCTTGGTTTAGAAAGACGTGTCTGCCAGGGAGCTTCCCTTGGAATGGAGAAATGTAAACCCCTTCCCTCCAAATTATTACAATTTTCCAATCAAGGGAGCTTTTAGGCAAAGATATGGTAATAGGAATATCAGTTCTTTACTAGGAATATTAAAAATACAAATGTAGTAGTTCAAAAACAAGCAACTAAACAAAAAAATTCTAGAAACACTGACAGAGTCAGAATACAACCTGATACCCTGTTAGTCAAGGTGTTGAGAGCAGTCCAAATAAGTCCTCCTGGAGTGACAGATGTGTTCTGTTGGAGTAGAGATGATCCTGTGGAAAGAGTCCAGTGGCAGCGAGATGGGTCTGGTCTTCCACTAGAATCCAGTGAAAAACAGGCTGCCCTGGTGTTTCTGACTCTCATTTTTTATCTTGGCTCCTCCCACTGTGTGGAGCATGTCACAGTGGGATGATGTAATTTTGTCAGTCATGTGGTGAGCCTTAATGACCCATTAACAGAAGATATCCCCCGAAGGAGGATGGGTCGTGGAAGAGATAAGAACACTGTCCCACCTGGTTTTAACAGCTGGCCCATTAAGAGAAGATACTCCCCCCCACCCCCCGGAGTTATAAGGAATAGATTATACATGAGATTAAGAAAAACACCTCCCCAGCTGGTTTCAACAGATGGAAAAGGATACACGTTTTTGGTTACATATTGCAACCGAAGACAAAAGCTCTTTATATTTTTATCAAGACAAGAAGCTCTAAAAATAATGAGAATTTTGTAAGGCAGTATCTCCCAAGTTTTGACTTTGTTCTTGTAGTTCTGTCAAAAGCAAAGGCAACAGGTCGTGAGCTCTGTGGACTTTCTCAGTATATCTACTTTTCATCCTCTTTCTCAGGTCCCAGAAGAGTTCCACTTAATAAAATTGTAGCTGCTTCAATAAGATTTGATTTCCGCTTTGTCAACAAAATAAAAGGATAAGTTTGATCCCACTATAAAGCAGAGCAGCAGCTGGCATTGATGGTAGCTTCACTAGGCAAAGCTCTGTATGAATATTATTAAGAAAGTAAATTCACATTAATTTTCACTGAAAAAAAGCAAATTTGTTTATGATTCCAGTAAGAACATTTAAAACTTTCTTGTGAAGTTAATTATGTGATGCTAATAAAGTAATATAAATTATTATCGTCATATTGACATTTATTCCAACAAATTCTAACTATGGCTTTATCTGTGAAGTTGAAACTTGTAAGTTAAATACTTCTAAAATTTATTTTTGAAATTCCAAGTAGGACTGTGTTTTTTCTAGATAGCATATATATTTCACTAGCATATAATTGCATTAGCTATAATCAAATATTGTTAAATTGTCAGTTTATTTACTTGCATTTTTGATTCTGCAAAGATTGAATATAAAGGACATTTGATGTTAACATCAATTTACATAGAATAGGTTTTCTTTGATCAATACTGTCATTTGTAATAGTTCAATTATATTGAACTATTATATGTAATAGTTCATTAATATTCTATTTGTATATGAATGAATAAAATTTATGCAGCTTATCTAATAAAAATGAAAAATAACCTCATTAATATTAAAGTATAATTATGAATTATGTTCGTTGTACCTGATTAATCTCTATTCCTTTTAGCAAACAAAACTTTTTTTCTAAGCTGGACTGTTTAGTACTCTTACTGCTTCAGACAAAAGTAGTAGCTTGTGCATTAGGACTGACAGTTCATATTTCCAAAATATGAATTGCATCAGTAATAAAAATTCTGTGATTCAGTAAAACCCTACCCACATCATACATCTGTAAGAATTAGGTTTAAATCCTGACACTAATGAAGTCATCTGTTGAATTTGTAACTGATGTTTCACCTGTAATTTGTAACCGAGTTGCACTAAGTTACACATGCTGACTTAACAGTTCTTAGGTTCGTGCTTTAAAAACACATCTGACCCTAAAGTTTCTGGCTTTTTTTTTTCTCTGGATTCATTTTGAGCTTAGTGCTGCAGGGTGATGAATGCTCTTTGTATGCCTGAAAATTGACTTCAGTTATTCTCAGGAGGGACAGTGCAGTGTTGAGCAGCATTTTTAACAGAGCATGCACGCATCCTACTGTGCTGCCAAAAAGGTATAGATGAAGTGCTGCCATGTTCAGCTTTTTAGTTTGGATGCATTCACTGCATGCTACAGTGATTTCATGCAATACTCAGGCCTGTGGGGAATTCCATGTATTTATGGTGCTCACAAATGGAAGGCAAAATTGGATCCCAAGTTTTTGGCTTACTTGGATTTCTGCAGATTATTAAGAATGTGGTGTCTGTTTGAAAAGCTTAGTACCTAAAGCAGAATGGGTTTTAATGCAGGAAGATACTGTATCAGGTAGCAGTTAATGAGAGAGACTATCAAGATTAATTTAAAAAGAAAATTCCACCTGAAATGTTATCTAGATGTTCCATACATGTCTTCTAGATTTTTATCATGTGACTAAGAGAAAGTGGAAATCTCTAAGTGTAAGTTGTTTAATGCAGGAAGAGAGGTAATTCTTGTGCACTGTCACGGTGCTCCACTGGCTTGGGCTTGCTCTTGTAGAGTATTAGAGGGGGCTTCTTAAACCTGCATGTCCAGGAGTAGATCACAGAAGATCTTTTCCTGGGGTGACGTTTCCCAGCTGTTCATCACTGAGCCTCACTGCAGAGGGCATCTCAGCTTCACAATGATGTAAAATACCTTGTTTTCCAAGCAAGAGTTCTGGGCAGTACCTGTTTGAAGCCAAGAGTGAGGAGCAGGGTTGACTCTCTCCTCCAGCACCAGAAGCCTAACCCACCTACCAGATTCCAAAAGCCATCAGTGCTCCCCCATATCAGCCCCGTGTGTCCAGCCAGTCAGAATCCATAACTTCCAAGATCTCAGCTCTGCAATCTAATGGCAATATTGAACCACCAAAGTTTTGCTGCATATTTAAACTGACTGGAGTATAAAAGTAATTCACATGCATTGTCAAAGTTAAGTGATGTAAGGAAAAACATTCTCCTTTTGTTATTCACTTGTCAATTCAATGTAGCAATTGCATTAATATCATATTATTTTAAGTGTACATGAATTCCTGTAACACTTCCAATCTGCTACAGAGCTCAGCAACTGTCTGGATATAGGATCAGTATGGCCAGAACAATGTGCCAGGTTTTCACTCAATTAGTCATGGATTCAAAGCAATACTCTGCATATGTCATGGTGGAAGTCTGTATTTCACTGTCAAAGGACGTTGGTTTTTTGGTGATTAATTTGCTGAAGTTAATTTTTGTTCCCCAGATGTGTTTCAGCTTCATTTTGTACAAATTGGGTGGAAAAGCTTTGATTATTTTATGCTATTTGATTTTTGTCTACTTTTATAGCAGCAGTAAGATATTTTTCACAATTGGTAAAGAATATATAAAAGTATATATAAAGCAACTGGATTACATTGTTTCAGGAGTCTAAATTAATTGCCTACAACACATATATGACATTTCCAGTACTTTGGTTTGTCTGTAAAATTGAGAAGCTGAGATTTAAGTGCAACATCTCTTTTAACTATGGCATTCTGTCTTGCAGCTACAAAGCAAATAAAGAGTTAATTAGCTCCACTCATCTTAAAACAACAGTGTCATAATTTATTCCTAACTGAGATTACTTTGTGTTCCTTGTCATATACAGAAGAAAAAAAAATAGACATAATACTTCCATACTACACCATGTACTGCTGACATGGAATATGTGGAGAATTTCATATTTGAAGGAAGGAATGGAAAAATAATCTAATGTGTTGTTTATATGGTGATGATATATATCTTTGAGACATATGTTAGCTCTTGGAGTATTGAATGCTCTCTAGGTGAAGATACATTGCTCAGTTTTTATAAAGATATTTTTATGTATATTTTGGATAAAGGCCCAAACTCTTTCAAATAATTTGAGCTAAGGGATTAAGTAGGTAACCTGAAATTCAGGATGGATTATTTTATACCTGGTTATAAATAATCATGTACAGAAATAAGATATGTATTTCTTTGAAAGCTGTTGCACATTTCTGAAGATTGGAAAGTCAAATTTTAAGTGAGAAGTGTTTTTCTTAAGTGAAAAAGTACTAAGAATATTTATCATATATTAAACTAAAAATACATGTGCTAACTTCCAAATGGGGATTAAGGATGTGGATAACAATAGGGAGTAATGCAGAAATGGAAAATTGAAAGCAGCTGAGGCTGTGTTCTTTAGCCTTATGCTCTGAGATCTTACAAACTAATTTGGGTTTGCTATATACATGTTGCAATAATAAGAGGCATCATTGAACATTCTTTGAATTTCTCAGTGTCCATTTTTGTTAGTTTTCCTCTACCAGATTGGAAGTGTGTTATGAAGTGTGAGCACTTGCCAGACTCGTCCATGCACGGCTAGCATTCATGCTCTTGTGTGGAGCTAGACACATTGAAACCCTCAGTAACTCTGTGCAGAAATAAACCTTCGCAATTGTGAACTTGTTGTATCCCTTTTCAGAATATATGTGCAAGCAGTTTTCTAAATGCTGCAGTATTGCAGCACATTGGTATTCTGTTTAGATGAGCTTGATTAAAGTAACAGAAGATGAAGGATTTGTTACTGAAAAATCACAAAGGTTGGAATAGACTTTAAAACTGAGAAGCAAAATAGTGTTGTGATGAGGTTTTTTTGGTCTATTGTGTTAAACCTGCAATCCACAGTCACTCTGCAACCATTTATGAACAAAGAATGAGATGGATACAAATAACATCCTAATGGTCCTTAACATTATTGTTTTTGTAATGTAGATTTCATATTTCTGCTATCACAATTGGCTGGTGCCAGGTTTTTGCTAGTTGCTCTGTTTCAGATAACTCTGATATGAGATGAAGGCATAAATGTAAAGTCTGGCAGAGGAACACTTGAGATATTTCAATTTTGGCATTTGGTTAGTTGTTACAGTTAATAGGAATGGTTTGAGTTCCAGGGTGCCCACTGTAACAATGTTAAAAATATTGAAAGGAATTGTTCTGCTGGAAATGTTGGTTGTCTGTTGATCATCCAGGGGCACAATGGCAACACATTTGTCAAGTACAACTATGTGCATTACTATGTTCTTTAGTGGTGGCAAAAAGAGCTGCTGAAAAAACACCTGATGGCTTTTTTTAAAAATATAATTTTTAACTCTTGTTGGGTATTTTTTGTTCTATTTTTTAAAATGGTCATAAAAATTCAAGTAGTTTGTTTTTTAGGTATTAAGTTACATTCCAATTCTGCTTTCTTTTAAAATACTTCTGTAATAAAATCATAACTTTCATCAACACAATTGCTAGTTGATTTACTTTGGCATATCCTTCTCTGCCTAGAGAGACATAAATGACACACTTGACTGTTGAATGAGGCATTCAGAGACTTGAAGTAAATGGGTTTTCATCTTCTTTTAGAGTTAATCCTGTGCCAGACTTTTGTAGAGGCTGTTTAGGTGATTGTTTCATATTGCATAAATGTCACTTGCTTCACGTAGACGTTTTGAAAGGGCATTCTTTTGTCATCACATCACTTCCATTTTAGTCAGGTTTGCTCTTGACCCAAATGGAAGCAAGCTACCTTTTGTTATTTCTTAAATGAGGAAAACTTTTCTTATTATTTATAAACTACTTCAGTGAATTTATAGTTCAGACATATGAATGAGAAATTGGCTAATAAATTTCTAAAGTGGGAAAAATCACAGAAATACCTGTCTAGGAGAAATCATAAGATATATATAAATATATATATATACACACACACACACACACACACACATAAATATGTGTTATTTTTACATGATGTCGGATGATTAAAGATTATGTTCTGCATCAGAAGGGTGCCAGAGGGACTCCATAATGCGGAAATGAAATTACAGTGCATAAAATGGTTTTGCTTATTTTCTTCTTTGTTTTTACTTGCAGGATTGTTCATCTTCAGAAGAATACAGCATTGCCGCAGCATTGCTGCCCCTGACAACTGCCTTCTATAGGGTAAGCTCCTATTGCAAACCACTGCTATTTTGGTTTTTTTTTACATCACATACATTGTTAAAATGGAGAAAGGGATGACAGGTAGGAAAATTAATTCTAAAATTTAATAATGTCAGTGGAAATCATCAAATGGGCTGCTGTGGTCATTACTCCAGAGGGACGTTTATTGATGTTGGGTCATTATGATTATGAGACATACACCCAAAACTAAATGCAGGCTATATGATGGGTTAGAGAATTATAATTGAATTACATTTAGTCACTAAAATAATGCAAAATAATAATTGCTGATGTTACTATGTAAAAACTTTATTTATTGCAGTACTACTGTGTTTAATTTGGCATGTTAAACATACACTGGCCAATATCATACAATGGCCAGTGCACTGTAGTGCAGTTGGCCAATAAAGTACTTGGCCAAAAGTACGAGTTAAGTTTTCAGTCTGTGTAGTTGTTAATTTTGAATGGGTTGTTTTAACTGTATATTGTTTTCAATTTCTTGTTTTGGTTTCTTTTTGAGGGGGAAAGTACATAATGTTTGATAGTGGCAACATTTAATATGACAGTAAATAGAAAATGTAAATAATGCAAATTTTATAAGTAATGGTTTTAGAAGCAGAACTCTTTTGTAGTACGACTGCATTTATTTCAATGTCCCAATACAGGAGTATTTTCTTCAGTTCTGGGTAGCTCCAGTCCTGCTTTTTAGGATGTACATACCTGAGAAGATAAGTTCAGAATGTGGACTTGCTTGCAATATTAAATAATCTTTGTTTAATGTGAATATTGTTATACAACTCAGTTTGGGAAATAAGTGCTTAGTCATTGGTAATTGGTACACTGAGATATTGCAAAACAGTAGTTGCTTTGGCAGCTTATCTACACAGTAATAATATAGAAATTGAAAAATGCAATTTACCACCTTTCAGATGGCCTATGAGGCATTTACGAGCAGCCAGCTGAAAAATGCATAAAGTTGCCTATTTTAGCTGAATGGAAACCAAAGTTTCTGCAACAAAAAGCTGAGAAATCAGTCATTTTTAGTTTAAATTATATATTCTAATCAATTTCTGGGGTTTTAAAAATTAGAAATAGATTCTGTCATATTGTTTTTAGACTAAAAAATGTTGAACTTTACCAATCACACAAACTAGAATCATCTGTTGAAGGCAAGGGTAATTTTGACAAACTTAAATGTGTAGAAGTTTACTTGATATATCTTATTTAAACTAGTACTTAACATGTATGGAGCATGAAGTGGCAGGGTTTTTCTCTCTTCTAATTATTTGAACTGTAAAAAAGTTTTATTTAAACGTGTTTGAGTTTATAACACATAACACAATATACCTGTGCAGAGCATTTTTGTTCTCATATGTAAGGTAGCATGGTGAGATGTTAAATATTTCAATCCCATCAAAGACTTTCTCCCATTTTTAGATCCAAGTTTATCTTTCTCTGTTCCCTCTGTTTCCCTTCAGAAACTGTTGTTTCATATTTGCTGCTGCCATAAATACTTAATTTGAAGGAAGAGCTAATGAGCTATAGAAATTTGCCTCTTCCCTATTTTATTCTTACAACTGCATAAATTCTACATTTTGAAGAAACTTCTGCTTTCTTTTATTTTCTGGTTTTTAGTTTTGCTTAGAAAAATAGCCAAGAGGGTCCACATAGCTCTTTACCTTGAGAGGTATAGGGAGTATTTTGTGATATTATATCAGTTTGGTTAGATTCCTACCTCAGTAAAATTTGATCAAGTAGGCAATTAAAAAAAAAAAAAAAGAACAATAAATTGAGACTTCTTAATGTAGTATCAAGAGTTTTGAAATAAGTTTAAACAAATTTTGATTTCACCATCAAGCAGAGTAAAAATCTGGATTGAATATAAAATATATTCAAGTAATTTCATCCACACGCTTGTATTTTTTGGTAGGGGTACCAAGATCTCACACCATTTCTCTTACTACAAGTTCTCTGAAATCTTTTTTTAATAGCCTAGACTATTTAACTCTAAAAATACACTAAGGAAACTGTGAGTCCCTGGATGGAAGAAGCATGGTGAGTTTTTTAATGTGCCTGACCTGAATTAAGAATTAAAATAACCTGACTATTAACTTGCAAAAGCCAGCTGTTAATGCATAATAGAAAAAGAATTTTGTTTTTCCCAGATCTAATCCTCAGGTTCAGTGATGGTCCCCTTTGGTATGTCCCATTAGATACAATTCTTTGGCAAAAGTACTTATTTCGGCATAAAACTATTCATACTAAACACAAACTGACATGCTGTTCAGAACATAAGATTATTAGACTAACTTCGTAGTGATTAATAAAAATTCAGATTAACAGTTTAAGGTTCAGTTTGAGTAAAACTTAAAATTTTTGAGTAAATTGATTTTTTTTGAGTAAAGAATTATAATTTTTGGAGGATTTTCCAGCTTCTCTAGAGGTTTTCAAAATTGTGTCATAGACTAGACTGAATATGTTCTACCTGGCATGAACCTGTGCTTCAACAGGAAGAATTATCTTACCTCTGCCATATGATTGTGTTTATGCTTCCCAAGGGTGAAGCAGTGCTTGGCAGAGTGCACTTGTTTTATTCGTGTCTCTGTTCTCAGAATACCACGTTTAATGCTAGCAGTCTGTTAAATCTCATTTCACCCACTCCTTTTGAGACTGGACAACATTCTTAGTAGCTAGGAATAGACAGGAATTGTGCATCTGGAAGTGACACAGGGTTCCATTTGTGTGTACATTGGTGTAATTGTACAGGCAGTGCTCCAAATCAAGTTATCAGTGACACAATATGTACTAAATCTAAAAGTATAGTAGAGTTTTAAGAGTATATAGAGTTCAGTCCAGTCAGATATTTTACCATCTATGTTTGCTGTAGCATTTTGATGGGAAATTATGATGGGATTTCATGTCACAGCATTTCACTGTTAGTTTAATTCCTGTTGCTTCTAATGAAGTAACAAAAAAATGTTACTCAACATCACATTTCCTTTGTGGAAGGACCATTGTGTTCATGAAATGTTAGGTTTCATTTTATTTATCTAAGACAAAGCAGAGCACAAATGAAACAATTACCTGTTCTTCCTAAATAATTTTACTGTGTTTTACAGGACATAGTGCAGTCACCAAGTGTTTGAGGTGTATAAGTAATGAGAAGCATGTGGTTTTGATTGTGTTCAGCAGATAAGCCAAGAAACTGAGCAGTAACACAACTTAAAACTTGGAGGTGATGTTGGTAAGATTCTGGAAAGGTTGTGTCATGCATTAGTCTTAAGGGATTTTACAATATTTTTGGTAAAACAGCAAAAAATTTAAAGAAGGGTACAAGCTTGCATGATGTAACCCATCTTGTCTTAATTCCTTTGCTTGTTTAAAAACTAGTTAGGGTATTTCTACACAGATCCAATTAAAATTACAAGAAACATCACACTGTGTACAACGTGCTAGGATGTCTAGTGAAATTTCAGAATTCTCCCTGAAGTCTGGTGAATGATCTTTTGTGAAACTTGATCAGGCCGGATTTGATTGCACTCTAAGTCAGAGCTGATGGGATTAAAGTCACAGACAGGAAGTCAGCACTGCTTGCATATTTGTGGCCTGGAGTAATAATTGAATTTTTCTAGAAAAAATAGTCCCAATGCTTTTTAAAAAATTTAAATACTGGACACAAGCTGTTAGCAAAGTGTGACTCATCAGTGACAGTGGACTTCGGTGTGTACTGTTAATGTCACAAAAACAAATCTTTACTTCTGGGTTAGAAAAAGGCTTTAGTTTACCATTAGTAATACTCCTGGAATTTTGTTTAAAATTGAAATAATAGAAATAAAATGTATTTATATGTGAAGATAAAATAATTTTTCCATGTTTTCATGGTACAAATGACCCATGCTTATTTGGTATGTGATCACTTCTCCTATGGATAAAGTGAAAATGTTGTATTCCTTCATGCTGCGGAAAAGAGGTCTTGTTCTATGTGTGGGAAGAAAGAACAAGAGGAAAGGGTCATAATTAAATCATGTTTTCCTTTTATTAACTCATTGAGGAAGACAATTTGACGATTGCGCAACTGGCATTGTCAGATCCACAGGGTTCGGATTCCCTGTTTCAGTCTGGGTCCCTGCCAAGGTGGCAGGATGTGATGAGCCCCACGCTGCATTGCTGGGAGGCTCAGAGTGCAGCCCGGCAGGATCAGTGGCAGCCAGGATGCCTTGGGAAGGCTGACATGAAACAGAGACTGAACAGAGCTAGAGAATAAAGTAGGTTTATTGAAAGGCCTTTAAGGGTACACCTTGGACAGGATAAGGGCCTGACCAGGGCTACACCCAAGGTGGACTTAAAATGGTCACAAAATGGACAACCAGTCACAAGGTCTTACACTTTTATAAGTTTGGGTTCATTTGCATATTGGGGTTGAATTGTCCAATTGCAGCTTCAGGTTGTGAGGTCTCATCTTGTTTCTCTCTTCAGTCCACTATTTATGCTTTTGGGCCTGAAAGTTGTATTCGTTGTCCTTGGTCTTCAGCAGGAAAAGGATTTGTTTTCACAGAATTACAGAATCATTAGGTTGGAAGTGACCTCCAGGATCATCAAGTCCAACCCAACCCTAACTTCGACTAAACCATGGCACCAAGTGCCACACCTAGTCTTTTCTTAAACACATCCAGAGATAGTGAATCCACCACCTCCCCAGGTAGACCATTCCAATACTTTATTACCCTTTCTGTAAAAAACTTTTTCCTAATATCCAGCCTCTGTTTTCCTTGGTGCAGCTTAGGACTGTGTCTTCTCATTCCGTCAGTTGCTGCCTGAAGAAAGAGACCAAATATCTGACTACAAGCATCTTTCAGGGAGTTGTAGAGAGTGATAAGGTCACCATTGAGTCTTCTCTTGTCCAGGCTAAACAACACCAGATCCCTCAGTCATTCCTCATAGGGCTTGTGCTCCAGGCCCCTCACCAGCCTCTTTGCCCTCCTCTGGACGTGTTCAAGCATCTCAATGTCCCTCCTAAACTGAGGGGCCCAGAACCGGACACAGCTCTGAAGATGCAGCCCCGCCAATGCCAAGTTCAAGGGAAGAATGACCTCCCTGCTCCTGCTGGCCACACTGTTCCTTATACTGGCCAGGGTGCTATTTGCCTTCTCGGCTATCAGAACGCACTGCTGGCTCATGTTCAGTCAGTTATCAACAAGAACCCCCAGGTCCCTTTCCACCTGGGCACTGTCCAGCCACACCATCCCCAGCCTGTAACATTGCAGGGGGTTATTGTGGCCAAAATGCAAGACTCGGCACTTGGACTTATTCATCTTCATCCATTGGATTCCACCCATCCATCCAATTGTTCCAGGTCTCTCTGCAGAGCCCTCCTACCTTCCAACAGATTGACACGGGCTCCCATCTTAGTGTCATTTGCAAATTTACTAATGAAAGACTCAATACCCTCATCCATGTCATCAATAAAAATATTAAACAGAAGTGGCCCCAACAAAGGCCCCTGAGGTACACCACTAATGACTGGCTGCCAGCTGGATGCAGCACCCTGCACCACCACCCTCTAGGTGCAGCCATGCAGCCAGTTCCTAACCCAGCAAAGAATGCTCCTGTCCAAGCCATGGGCTGCCAACTTTTCCAGGGGTGTACTGTGGGAGACAGTGTCAAAGGCCTTGCTGAAGTCTAAATAGACAACATCCACAGCCTTCCTTCACAAGACAGGTCACCTGTTCATGAAAGGAGACCAGGTTGGTCAAACATGACCTGCCCCTCCTAAACCCATGATGGCTGGGTCTGATACCCTGGCATCCTGTAAGTGCTGCATAATAGCTCTCAAACTGCTCCATTACCTTACCTGGTACTGAGGTCAGGCTAACTGGCCTATAATTACCAGGATCCTCTCATCTACTCATTTTATGAACGGGAATCACATTGGCCAGCTTCTAGTCATCCTGAACCTCACCAGTGAGCCAAATTTGTTGGTAAATGATGGAGAGCAGCTTCGCAAGCACATCTGCCAACTCCCTCATCACCCTGGATGGATCCCATCTGGGCCTGTAGATTTGTGGACAGTCAAGCAGCTCAACACTTCTCTGACTACCTCTTTCTGGATAACAGGAGGACCATTCTGTTCCCTGACACCATCCAACAACTCAGTATGACAATTATCTTGAGGACAAGCCGTCTTCCCACCAAAGACTGAAGCAAAAAACGCGTTAAGCACTTCTGTCTTCTCCTCATCTGCAGTTACTAAGTTCCTTCGTGCATCCAATAGATAACCAAGGTTGGTCTCATCCTTCCTTTTACTGTTAACATATTTGTAAAAAGATTTTTTATTATCCTTTACAGAGGTTACCAAATTAAATTCAAATTGAGCTTTGGCCTCCCTCATTTTCTTCCTACATGCCCTAGCAACCCCCCTAAATGCTTCCTGAGCAGTCTGACCCTCCTTCCAGAGATGATACATCCTTTTTTATTCCTAAGTTCTTTCAAAGTCTCGTTACCCATCCAGGCTGGACATTTGCCTTGTCGACCTTGTCTTTGGGCACACAGGGACAGTCTGTTCCTGTGCCCTCAAGGTCTCTGTTTTGAAGCATGCCCACCTTTCCTGGACTCCTTTGTTTTTAAAAACTACTTCCCAAGAAACTCTGACCTGAATAGGTCAAAGTCTGCCCTCCAGAAGCCTAATGTAAAAGTCTTGTTGATGCTCCTCCTAACTTCACCAAATATTGAGAACTCTACAATTTCATGTGCCCCGAGTGGCCTCCAACTACCACATCTACCAGACCATCTCTATTTGTAAACAACAGGTCTGACATAGTCCTACCCCTGGTGGGCTCACTCACCACCTACAACAAGAAGTTGTCCTCAGTACACTCTAAGAACTTCCTGGACTGCCTCCTTTCTGCTATATTAAGTTCTCAGCAGAGGTCTGGTGGGTTAAATTCACCTACAAGAACAAGAGCTGGTGCTCCTGAAACATTCTCCAGCTTCTTATAGAATAGGTTGTCCACCTCTTCTTCCTGGTTGGGTGGACGATAACAGACTCCCATTAGGATGTCAGCCTTATTGGCCTTCCCCTTAATTCTTACCCATAAGCATTCAACTTCATCATCACTAGTTATAATATCTATGGTATCAAAAGCCTTCCTAATATAAAGGGCCACCCCTCCACCCCTTCTCCCTTTCCTGTCTCTTCTGAAGAGCTTGCTGCATCCAGTGCAATGCTTCAGCTGTGTGAGTCATCCCATCATGTTTCTGTGATAGCGACTACATCATGGTTCCACTGTTGCACCATGGCTTCAAGCCCTTCCTGTTTATTACCCATGCTGTGTGCATTAGTGTACATGCACCTCAGTTGGGTTAGTGACTTCACCCCTAACTTAGGTTTATCACCCTTGGGCCTGCCCCCAGATAGTTCAGCTGCATCCCCTTCCCCTTTCAAACCTAGTTTAAAGCCCTCTCAATGAGTTCTGGCAGCTCATGAGCTAAAAACCTACTACCCTTTTCAGAGAAATGAAGCCCATCCAGTTCCAACTGGCCAAGTGCTGAAAAAGTTGCCCTATCAAAGAATTCAAAATTCTGCTGATGACACCAAACCTTAAGCCACTTGTTGATAGTGTGAGTTCTCCAATTCCTTTCATCATACTTCTCCACCACTAAAGGAGTTGAACGCTACCTGTACTCCTGCCCTATCAATCACTCAACCCAATGCCCTAAAGTTCCTTTTTATTGCTCTAACACTTCTCTTTTCAATCTCATCACTGCCAGCCTGGAGCACCAGCAGTAGATAGTAATCAGAGGTCTAAATCAGCCCAGGAAGTCTCTCAGTAATATCCCATATACGAGCCCCAGGGAGGCAGCAGACCTCTCTGTGGGTTGGGTCTGGTCGATGTATAGGGCTCTCTGTTCCCCTCAGAAAGGCATCACCCATTACAACTGCTCGTCTTTTTTTTTTTAATGCTAGAAGTAGTAATCTGTCTGACTGATGAGGCATAACTGGGAGGCTCAATGGGCAGATCAATTTCTTCTACATCATCTAACTGGCCCTCTAGATCCAGAGCCTCATACCTATTCTGAAGTGGCACCTGGGTAGGTGATGGGGGTTGGGAGGAATTTCCATTACCTCTCTGAGTAGGGACCCATTTCCACTCCCCTTCATCCACCGGGTGTCCTCCTATTGCCTGACAGTGGGAGGCATGGGAGTCTTTTGATTCCTGGTGGGCCTCCCTCAAGGATAGAAGGGCAGAACTCCACCAGTCTATTTCCCTTTCACTTTCCCTAATACTCCGTAGTCTAGCAGCTTCCTCCCTAAGCTCAGCCACCAACAAAAGGAGATCATTCACTTGTTCACACTGCATGCAGACTTCTTGTGCAACTCCCCCTGGTGCCACTGATAAGCTTAAACACTCCTCATAGGAACTGGTCTGGACAGACACATCCTTCTTGGAGGGTTCTACCTGGCTACATACACTTTTACTAACTGCAGTTTTGAATCACATAAAAGCCATTACTAAAAAACCAAAAACTGACCAACAGAACTGCAAAATAAAAAAACCTTCAACCCTGCCTGCGCGAACTGCCTTGCAAACTGCCGTGCCACGTCCTTAGAGTCATGCCACCTGCCTGTTTGCCTGCTCCTGTTCACCTCACTCCGAGTCAGTTTTGTCTACCCTGCTCTGTGAAGAGAGCTTACCAGCACTTAAAATGAAGCTCAGAATTACACCTCTAGGCAGCACAGAATCTGAAAAATATGAAAGCTAAAACTTAAGGCATAAGGCACCAGTACCAGCCTGTCCTGGACAACAACACAGGGAGCAAAAGCTGGTCCCCACTGCTAGCCAGAGGCCACCTCTCCATCTGCCCTCCTTTTGCTGCTAAGCTGATGTTCTACATCTGATCACTCTTTCTTACAATCCCTCAACCACTGAATGGCAGGCACAGTTGTGTTCTTCTCTGAACCTGATTGTACAGATTACATGAAACTTTTCTACCCCTCAGGCGTCTTTTCCAAAATTTTATAATTAAAATTTTATAGTTAAACTGTATATGATCATCTCTGCTCCCATACCTTTCTGAGTATATTCTACCACGTTGCACAGTCCACCATAACACACTTGCAATTTATTTTTTTTTGTTTGGCATTCGGAAGTGTTTGAATAAAGGAAGTAGCATAATAAAATATACTATTCTGAGAGTAGTTTTCTCTGTGGCAGTATTATGAATGGGCTTCCACATTTATAGAGAAGCATTTCTTTAAATTGCAGTTTACAGTGCAGTATTGTTTTTCTGAATCACAGGTGTTGACATTTCTGAGTCAGTTGTTTTGAATGGTTTGATGTATACTTGGAGAGTGCTGATCTGGTTTAGGCAAAAATAACCCAAATGCAACAAATGTCTCACAGTTTAGATGTATTGACATTGACATTTGTCTTTTAGCAAGATGCACTGGAGACTGCTTTATAATTTTTACGTGACTAAATTGTGTAATTCTTGCACGGGAGAGAGGGAAAACCTGATTTTTTTAGTATTATTTTTTAAATGCTTCTAAGCCACAAAATTTCAAATAAAATTTCAGTTGGATATTGATGTGAATTTTTTTGTAGAGCTTGAAATGGAGTGAGAGAAGTGAGTTTGCAGCTTTGGAGACTGGGGCTGGCTGAAATCCTTAGGATATGGCATCACTGAGCTCTTCATTGGCATGGATGCCCACTTTTCATTTGTACTCCATGTTCCTTTACCTTTGTTGAGAATAAAATAGAATTACGTAATTTAGGAGACTTTTAAAAGAGTTTTTAAAAGATCAAAATTTGGTGTAAATCATTTAACTTAAAACCTTTGAATATAGTACAGAATGTTTATTCATGTCATCTTAAGAATTATCCTGGCAGTATTTTTGTGAGGAAAAGGATTTTAGTCCAGGGACTTTTTTTATGATCTTCAAGGTGAACAAAACATTTTGAGTTAAGTAAAAAGTTGAATTAATAAAAAAATGTGAATCTGGAAGTATTTCATGTTAATGCACCAATAGAAATAATTAGAATATTTTCCACAGTGAAGTATATGTTGTTTTGCTTAGCAATAATAGAAGCTTAGCAATAATTTTAGTAATAAAATGAAAGTAATTTGAGTGTGTACTTTCCTAGCTGAAATGGATTACCAAGTTTCAGTAACAGTTTCAGTTATGGCAGATATTCAATGGAATAATGTCTTTACTCCTTGAAATGCCTGAACAGGCTGGACTCCAGAGCCTGTTTGGTGTAGGGGGATTCTAGTTTCAGGGATGAAGGCTTTCTCTGAAGATTGGAGGCAGTATAGTGAAATTCAGAATAGTTTATAATATTTTCATCATTATCATGACCCTCCCCCCCTTCCAAGGGAGACTCAATTCAAGGTTAATTATGTAACAGAAACTTCATAATTTGAAATGTGCTCTTTGTTGTGTAGCAGCAGCTATGAAGTCACAAGGAAGATAACCCATGAAAGGCTGATGTGGAAAATCCATGATGATGGGTGAAGAGTTGGTTGCATTTTATGTCTTTTTCAGAAAAAAATTACAGTTACTGTAAGCTGGAATCAGTGGAATATTGTTCCACCTGTACTGTAGAAAACAGTGGAATAATTTGGTACTAACATTATCTCTGTTACTTTATAACAATATTATGTTAGTGTTTATTTTAGAATTTGTGTGAATATAGGGAATTGCTTAAAGCTATTGGATAATGCAGTTAATTTAGAAAAGAAAAATTAGTCGTGTTTTTTTACATTTAACATGAGTTTTGATTTTTAACATCAGTTTCTGCACAACTGTGATTGTCACAAATAATTCTCATAATCATCACTGTGCTTTTAGCCTCCTGGAGAGGTAGGAAGACTTTCTGTAATCTACACTGAAATATTTTCATTCTTGCACCTAGTTATTATATTTCCTTCTAAAACTTTCTGTCCTACTCTGGTGTGCTTGGATTAAAATCACTTCTGCTTTAAGATTCTTCACTCTTGAATTGCTGGCTTTAATTTAGGAAACTCCCATTGTGAAAGACTTCCTTTATTGTCTTGGCAAGGAGTTTTGTCTGCTTCCATTAATTTTCTTTTTGTATCTCTATCCTGCCAGTTCTGATACTATCTTAGTCTATGGAAATGTTTTTGTGACTGAAATAGTATGAAGTAACATTATTTTTAGTACTAAAATTAGTTTATTTATCCATTCTCAGAATGCTAATCCCTTTAATATAGAAATACATTAAGTCACCTGCTTAAAAAGAACATCGCTGTATCATGTGGATGGATAATAAGGAAGAAGCTGAACCACACAAGAATATTTACAGCATTATCAAGTGTGGATATGAGCATTATTTGCATTTCTGAAAATCTGAGACCCTTAACTGTGGACCAGAACTGTTGGTGTTGCTTTTGTACAAAAGAACAGAAAAATGAAGATCCTTATCCTCAAGAGCTTACAATATATATTTGAAATAAGTAATAATACTTCAACCCAGGCAGTTTGAGGCATTGGAAGGAAGCTGTGGAGTCATCATTATTGTTCATTATTCATGAAGTCATCATTATTCATAATAGTCATTGTTACTGTTGGTGATTCTGTGCACCAGTAGGCTAATTAGGGCTGAAATTTTTTATAGACATGACCTAAAAGCAGGATTTTATTGACTTTTGAGAGAGGATAATGTGGTTACTTGGCAGGTGCTTATGAATATGAGTGGGGTCACGGAAGAGCATTTTTAAGGCAATGATCAAAGTTCTGTCATTATTTCCAAACACTGCTCCAGTTAAAAGCTTTTATTACATCCATTAAAAGTTCTTTTCATATAAATATTATAGTTCAGTAAATTATTTTTATAAGAGCAAACACACTTTTCAAGTTACAACAGGAATCTGAGGATTCTTGTTAGTTATGATCACGTGGTTTTGCAGTATCCCTTGCAAACGCAGGCGCCCAAAAGTCATCTCTTAATTCTTAAGATTTTAACTTATGCACTTTGTTTCTGAAAATAATACATTCCAGTAGAATACATTTTATGTCTTTGCAGTAGAGAATATCTCACTTCCAAAACTTTTAGGGGGGGAAAAAGAAATTAAACAGGAAAGTATTATACAACATATAGTTGGTTAGCCTATTAATAGGAGAGACTAACAAGGGAATGATTTTAACACATGTCTTTACCAGAAATTTAAGAAATTAATTACTGTGGTAACTTTGCTCTGTTGAAGAAGCTGGCTTTCCCAGAATGATAACATCACGGATAACATAATTTAGCAGTCTGTAGTTTCTTTCCTTAGTGGTTTGTGGGATGAAGTACTTGGTTAGGAAGAAAAAAAATGTAAATTCCCTCCACTTAAAATAAGATATAATGATAAATTTTGTAAATTCCTGTTACTGAGGAACTGAGCCACTATTGCCCAGAATAAGGAGAAGGCTTTCTGTTGCATTTCCACTATATTGAATCACATCGTTTGTAACTGATTTCACTTGTGCTTGTTTTCTAGAAATGGTACATAACTCTGGTTTAACATTTTAATTTAGTTATAGCTCATCTCTTTACGTTGTTACTTCTAGGGGGGATTACAGTGTTTCAGAAATTCTGATTCACTTGGAATTTTCACCATGAAAGAATTTCTGGTGGCTTAATTAAAATCTAGTAAATCTTCTGACCCTAAAGTGAAGGAATGTAAATGAAGTAACCAAGTCCCTCATGCGTTTTCCATCTGTGTAAGTTCAGCTTCGCCTCCTCGTCGCTACATCTTTATCCCAGTAGAATGGAACTCTCTGCATGAAAACACAATTTCCTTCATTGAGTTCCATTTCATTGTAGCATTATTATCTGTCATGATTTGAGCAGAATTATTTTATGTTTCCATGACAGAGCAAATGTGTACAGATGGTAAGGGAGAGCAGTAGCTGATGTATTTGTGTGTATTGCCTGCTTCTGCATGAATGTCTCAGTTGTCATCCTAGGTAGCTCATCAACAATTTAAACTGTGACCAAAGAATTGAGGTGCTAAAACTGCATTTCTTCCTTACACATCCAAGTGATATAAGCCCATAATTGGAGTTTGTATCTCCTACTCTTGTTTTCATCCATATCCCTACATTTTTTTCCATTTGCTGTATCTATACCCTTCATGACAGTACCTGCAGTTGGAATTCTTGGTAGGATGCTCTTCTTGGCTTCCTCTGATACATCACAGCTCTCTGAACTTGTGAATACCACATCAGCTCGTTGCCATGAGTTTGTAACACTGTGCCAGTAAGAATTCACAGGGCAGGTGTGTGGCTCTCCTCTTCCTCATGCACTGCACATGCCAAAACTGCATCATACCATTTGGCAGATTTGTTCCCGACAGCATCCTGCTCTGTAAGGCACTTCCATTCAGCACCTCCACAATCATTTTCTTTGTTGGTCAAACTAGATTTTGTTTAGTCTCTCAAATGGCTTAGCTTGGAGTGCAAGTTCCGTTTTCTTGTCCATACTTTCAGAATTCTGCATAATATTGCAGTTCCTGTTTTTGTCCTTCTTTCTTTCACCTGAACCATGTAGTTTATATATAATTTGTATTGCAAAAGTGAGATCTATTACTGTTAAAATTCTATGAATTTGCAACTTATATTCTGTATTCTATCTTTACATCTTTCAAATTTGCTCGTCTTTTTCTTGAGTGCTACTTAAGGATTATTGTTTTAATAGTTTCTTCAAGTAAGGAAATGCTGAATGTTGAGAGAAATTCAGAAATAATTTGACCAGTGAAGGCAGAGAATGCTGCCATAGAAGAAGGAAATAGTAATTAAAGAACTACTAGGATGAAGTGAAGAACTTGGTTACTTTACTACCCTATTAGGAGAATACTTTGACACTCTATTTAGCTGGGTTTTAAGTTATGTATCAGGTCATCAATAATTTTAAGAACCACTATTTGAATATAGATAAACCCCATTAACTTGTGAGATTTACGGGGTATATGTATTTCTGAGCACAGACCTGGATAACAACTTTCTTGCTGTGGGTTATTTTTGTGGGTAGAACCAATGCCACCATTCCAATGCACTCACAGGCACACACTCACTGCTGAACCACCTGATCCAAAGGGATTCAGTGTTTTTTAAGGAGATTTTGAAAATAACTATGTCAAGATTTGAAAAACTCTTCAGGTGGATTCAACACTTCATCAGAGTTTGTGAAATCTATATCTTAACTAATGGACTTAAACCACCAAAATTCTGTTGTGCTATATAGAGGGAGAAAAAAATCAAACTATTTTCATGGAGTTTAACGTTATTTGGAACTGTGAAGTTCTGGTATAAAAATGTCTTCTCTCTTTTTAGTGGGATCTGAACATCTGTCGTTTTAGATGATTTTAGTTTCCTTCCTTTCTTTGTATAACAGAACTATTTGAATCTCTTTATCTCTTTGGAGGAAGAAGTATGTTATTATGTGTATTATTTAATGTTACTTTGGGGAAATTTGGGAACTTTGTATTAGCTTATATCTATCTTGATAAATCTGTAGAAATCTGAGTATTCTGCATGGCCTTAAATAATGTCTAGTAAAATACACGTGACCTTCAGGAATCTATGATTTGAGACCATGAGTAATTAGATGTTTAAGTGACTTTTGCTAGAAAATGTATACAGTAAATAAAGCTCCATCCAGAATTACATCCCATTTTTGCAAAATTCTAGAATTCTATTGCCCTCTGCTGGTTTAGTGTACCTGGCTGTGATTTGGTAGCACTTATGAGTGAATTGGCCTTCCTTTTATTTTTCATGGTGAAATAATAAACAGATAAACAGTGTAATGGACCACTTTACTACTTATTTTATTTTAAAGTAGGAGTCAGTCTTGAATCTGGTTTGGTGGCTTTCTGAAGGCAGGAGAACAGGAAATTGTTTTCTTTTTTGTTGCTGAGATTGTCAGGTTGGAGACAAAGATCAATTTAGTATTTCACCTTTTTTTTCCTAAAGCTGTAAAATAGAAATTAACAGAAGCTTTGCAGTTCTTCCTGCATGTTTTTATGACATTTCCCCACATTTGTGTGCACAATATGTGTGGGTATAATTCTATATTTTGGACCAAATAGGAAAGCCATCCATTGAATTGAATTTTTTGACTGATGTTATCCATGCAGCACGCAGTCAGACTTGAAAACATACTCAGTATACAATTATACTTGTTGGAGTATGTGTGTGTACTGGCTTTAAAGTGAAAGCGGGTAGATTTAGAATAGATAGTAAGAATATATTTTTTATTACAAGGGTGATGAGATGTGAGGGAAGGTTGCCCAGGGAACCTGTGGATGCCCCATCCCTGGAAATGTTCGAGGCCAGGTTGGATGGGGCTTGGGGCAACCTGGTCTAGTGAAGGTGTCCCTGCCCATGGAGGGGTGTTGGAGCTGGATGATCTTCTAGGTGCCTCCCAAGCCAGGCCATTCTGTGATTCTGTGATACATGCACACACGTGATGCAGTGTTATCTGCAAGTAGGATGTAGATAGGACTCAGTCCTTCTGATCAGTCAGTGAGGGTTGATCCTGGAGCACAATTTGGAAGTCATTTTGGGTTTACCAGGATCTGTGTGGGATCTGTGACTGCAGGACTGGTTTGTAGAACATGTTTACATGCAGAATTTAGTTTGCATTACTTGGGCAGGGGCAGCTGTTGCCTGCAGTAACTGGTACCTACTCATGATGTGCAGTAGGTGCTGACTGGCTGGATGTTTATCTAAGCAGCTCAGAGACAGGGAGCAGCTCTTTAAATTAACAGTGCCACTCTGTCCTGATAATCTCTAAGCCTGCACTTGCAGATTTCAGGGATAACGGAGAGGAGAGGAGAGGAGATTCGAGGAGAGGAGAGAAGATTCAAGGAGAGGAGAGGAGATTCGAGGAGAGGAGATTCGAGGAGAGGAGATTCGAGGAGAGGAGATTCGAGGAGAGGAGATTCGAGGAGAGGAGAGGAGAGGAGAGGAGAGGAGAGGAGAGGAGAGGAGAGGAGAGGAGAGGAGAGGAGAGGAGAGGAGAGGAGAGGAGAGGAGAGGAGAGGAGAGGAGAGGAGAGGAGAGGAGAGGAGAGGAGAGGAGAGGAGAGGAGAGGAGAGGAGAGGAGAGGAGAGGAGAGGAGAGGAGAGGAGAGGAGAGGAGAGGAGAGGAGAGGAGAGGAGAGGAGAGGAGAGGTTTGACAGGTAAAGGTGCTGCAGAAGCTTCCTAATAGGTGTTGGATGGATAACCCACAGCCAGTGATTCCTCGAGGAGCTGAGGAGGAAGCTACTCTTTGCCTTCAGTAGCACCCTCCTTCTCACTTGTTCTGCTTCATTCTCTCAGCAAATGTACCCAAACCAGTAACTCAAGCTGTCAGTTGCAGACAGAACTACACTTTATTTCTGAAGTAAACTGGATTTCTCTAAAAAATAGTGCACTGTTGTGTTTGTCCCGTCACTTCCATAACTGAGAGACATGCAGCAAAATCCTGTGAGAAAAAAGCAGTTAGGTATATTCATGCTTTGGTTTTTATTCTTTTTTGTTTGGAAATCATTTTTCAACTTCACAATCTATAGCTAGATTATCTGCTTTGCTATAATAAACGTCCTTCTTTAAACTTTTGTGTTGTAAAGGGTAGTAACTGCTGAGTGACCAGCACAACACATGCTTTTCTTTATCAGAAACAAGTAATCTAAATAATTTAATGTTATGGAGATGTTCTTTGATGGTCTGGACCCCAGCAAGTTTTGAATAGGAGTCTTGGAACTAGTGCATATTTCTTACTGAGCTGCAAATCTCATTTTCGCAATCAGAAGTATCCAGTATTGGGAAACAGAGAAAAAATTCTAGGTAGGTGTTATCCAGTACCTCTCAGTATAGTAGAAATAATGGAAAGATAATTCCTGAATTCAGGAAGTTGCCTGTATCGTCATACATAGCAAGTCCCAAACCTACCTTTTGTTTTCACAAACTGTGGTATGTAATAGTTTTGATGGAGTAAGGTCTTTGTCATATGGAATTTGGGAAGGGAGTGTTCAGGGGTTTTTAAGTTTCATTAATCTAATTAAAGAACTCAGTGTCCTTTGCAGAAGTTAACTGATCTTCTGTTGGTTGTTACAATTTAGACCTCAATGCTCTTTCTGTCATACTGGCAGCTTTAGAATAAGGGCTTCATCAGTTCAGAACTACTCTTATTATTTTCTTCTGGGGTCTCTTTTAAGCTGTTAGTCCCTAAATCCTCTCTTATAAGAAGGAAATTATTTTGCTGTCTCCTGCGTTCATTCTGTCTGTCTGTCAGGAGTGAGTTAATGGGACAGAGAGAAAGAAGCACAAATATCAGTGTAGTTTAGCTGCCCTGTGGAGGGCTAGGTGAAGATATGTTTTATATATGTATTATTTGTTGATGGAAAACACCAAACTTCTGCTCTACTTAAATTGGAGAAATTCTTTTGAATGCAGCAGTAAACATTGGGGCCCTTTTGATGTTTTAGATGAGTTTCCATTCTAGGGAACTGGCTGACTAAGCACTCTCTTCATAGAGAATATAGAGAGTCCAAACTTCATGGATTGCTTATATTTGTACCAAGAGTATTTTTAGTCTGTGGATTAGGCTGCAGAGGCACAACAGTGTGCTTCTTGAGACTAGTATTCTTACTGCTTCTTTTACAAACAAACTAACCCAAACAAGCAGAGAATCCAAAGTGGTTTTGCCCAAAATAACTGGCAGAGCCAAGAACTGCAAGTCCTGATTTTTGATTCTGTGCTCTGGCTACTATAATGTTTTGCCATTTGTTTCAACACATGCAGGTGATGGGAAGGATAATATTTATGATCACTGAGCTTTTTTTTGATGTCTTTTCT